>NW_017306399.1:507810-542252 GCF_000935625.1 Nanorana parkeri | reverse complement strand
CATATATATATATATATTATTTATACATATACACAGTTAACTCCCTATTATCCGGCATTCAAGCAACCAGCACTCTCAAGCAACCGGCAAAAAAACAAAAACAAATCAAGGACATAATATGCCCTCGATTTTTTTGCCGGTTGCTTGATAGACATGAGGACACTAAAAATGGTGCTAGCAATTAAATAAATGTAGTTGCTAACAAAACTATTTGTTTACATCATGCTGCCCGGCTGGCGGCTACATTCCGCAGTCAGCCGCAGAATGTAAACAATGAGGAGCAATAGCCAGCCTGCTATTGGCTATTTTAAATTGCAATAGTCAATAGCAAGCTGGCTGTTGCACTCGCCCACTGAGCAGAGGAGCGGACCTGAGAGATAAACGCAGGGGGTTGCTTGAGAGTTACTATTAACTTTCAACGAACCAGAAACTACAGTTATCCGGCATCTACTGATCCCCGTGGGTGCCGGATACCTAGGAGTTTAATATATTCCACTAATACTAAGAAGTGAATATATACAGTATATAACTAATGTGAAAATTAGCAAAAGCTGGGGTACTGAGGTTGCCTACCAATGCTCTAGACCATTGGCAATCAGGGCCTGAATTGATTGTACTAGATTAGTTATATATATATATATACACACGGGGGAACATGTACTGTCACAAAACGTATGCAGTTACCAGAATGACTTTGGTATAAAAAGGTATTAAAAAAAAAAAGGAAACGACAAACTTCTGCTGATCTGACACATTGAAATACACACATCAGCTGAATGCACACACGTGAACGGCTTATTTACACTGCTGCAGGTCTGTTCAGCTGCTTTTGTGATTCCAATCAGCCAGTGAGTGACACCATTGTTCAGAGCTTGAACACTCTGCAGCCTCCCGTGTCACCTACCCGCCTGTAATTTGAACGAGCATCATACAATGTAACAAAGTCCGATGGGAATTCCGCTATCGCCTCGGTTTATGGGTATTGCGGCAATCTACATTCTTCCACAGAGATGCTGAATCTGAACAAAAGTTCAGTTTATGTGCAAACCTCCGACCACACCAAAGAAGAGTTCTTGTATTGAAAAGCAAACTCTGACTTTTTAAGGGAAAAAAAAGGCCACCAAAGTAATCAATTCTGTACATTGCGAAAAGTATTTATTATCTTCCTAATCTTCTTCTATCATCTTCCTGTTTCCATGTTGAACATCTGGAGCGACTGCTGGAATGTGCAATGTGTCTATGGAGAAATGTTACAAATTTGCTGGGAAATTCACAGCAGACACATTTTCAGAGCTCCAAACTTCATGGGATGAGGAAGAGGGAGATCTTTCTGCACACAGTACGCAGGCAAAGGACGCACCGCTCGCTCATCTATACAGACCAGCAAGCATTAAAGTAGTATTAAATGCTCAAAACTATGAATCTGGATGAAACAAATATACAGTACATCGCCCTGCAAAGTATTTGTAATATTTTCACCCAAGCGCTTACATTTAGCATGTTTCTGAATAGCTAGCTACAACTCTCTCAGCTCCTCTTCCCTAAACTTCCTGCCCAGTACAACATCACAGTCTCCAGCTGCCGTCCATCTACTAGTTTGGAAAAAATAGGAGCGAGGAGCAGGGTGGAGGGGAGTAAATTGCAATACCGTGCCCGTGTCTTTGTGAATTGACTGAACTTGAGCTGCAGTGCGAGTAACTTCTTCATATTTATGTGTCTTTATGAAGACACACACGGCTTACTAGCAAACCCAAGGGTGGCTCCATAGGACCCTGCGAGGGAAAGGATCCACCCTAAAACAGGATATCAGGACCAGTGCTCAGGGGTCCAGATGATTCTGCAGGAAGCTACAACTTTTATATATCAAAGAAGCCACAGCAAGTGCTGCAGTGGGGGCATCTGACAATCCTAGAGCTATCAAAAGCCAAACAGTCTTATGGAAGCTGCAGCACTGGAACAGAGCGATGTTAGGAGACATGGGCCCCTGGAACGAGAGTATAATGGCTCTGATCTTGTATGTTTTTTCATTAGATTGACCGGTTCTCTTTAAATTAAAACTCAAGAGCTTTTGTTTCAGTTCTGGGTTGGCACTGGTGGGCTGAATGCCTGACTGTCTTTTGCAGACTTAATGACAGGGAAGTGTGACACCGTCCATTGGCTTTGTGATGGCACTGGGATGGGCAGATGTGGAAATTTTGACCAGTAGACCTGACAAATATATTTTCAAATATAAATTTTGTTGTACAAAGGTGACATCATAACTTACTAAATGTGTGTTATATGTTACAGGAGTGACATCATCATTCTTTTGCAGACTTCATCACAGGGCAGTGGGACACCATCCATCGGCTTTGTGATGGCACTAGGATGGGCAGAGGTGGAAATTTTGACTAGTAGACCTCACCACCTAAGTTGACAAGAGATGTATGAAGCCAACGTGAGATTCAACTGGCCTTGAAAACTGAAAATTCGTCACCGGGTGGGTTTGATCTTAAAGCGACTGTTGGTTCCATTTCATGATTTTAGTAGCTGCTCATCTGAAAACAGTAGGTGAAGGGAACGCTGGGGTCACATGCACAGAAGACACGATTGAGAATTCCTGAAAGATTTCCGGGGAGGCTGCCGGTTAATACTCCAGAAATCTCACCCCCCGATTCCCGACAAGGCCCTGCTAACTATGTAAAACTATGCTGACAAGCTGAACTGTGTATCCGGGTGCCCATTAAGAGCTGCGCTGTGCATTAACAACTGCGCGGAAACCACAGGCGCATTTGACTTTGAACATTAAATGGCACCTAAATTATGTATCCAGCAATGAAAGTCGAGCGTTTTATCTACTCACCAGAAGGTGTCCAAAGCACTGCTTTATTATTCACATTAGACTTCTCCTCAGCCTTCCATTACTGGGCTCCAGCAGCAAAGTATCTATTGACCAGTCCCATCGCTCGTGGAGGAGGATTTGCCCGCTGGAGGGCTCGTACCATCGATGGTTGTCACCACTAAACAGGGCAGCCTAGGATACGGAAGAAAGTAGCTTCATCCCCTCTGGTCTGCAACACGTTTAAAGGGATTTTCATTGTGGTTACAATTGTGTTTTTATGGTTTCGGAGGCCCGGTTTAGCAGCAGGGTTAGAGTGCCGGTACTCACATGGCTGGTGTTACGGTCACGGTAAAGGTGTTTCCCACTGACTGGCCTGAAGAAGGGAGACCCCTTCAAAGACTCCGTCCAGCCTAAACTAATACTTTAATTGCAACTCCGGAACAAACCCTTTGCTTTAGCTTTGGGTGGTTTTTGGCACAGTAGGGTAGTTTTGGGTAAAAATGTCCTGTTGTTTCTCTTGGTCTTGCCAGAAGGGACTGCTCGGTACCACAGTTTTTCAAATATAATTTTTATTGTACAAAGGTGACATCATCACTTACTAAATGTATGTTATATTTTACAGGAGTGACATCATCATTCTTTGAATAAAAGCTACATTTCATCAAAGTGGCATTATTACTCTCCAGACATGTTCTATTTTGCAGGAGTGACATCTTTACTCACCAATATATACTATGGTTACAGGAGTGACATCATAACTCACCAATATAGTCTACAGTCACAGATGTGACATCATAGCTCTCTGATATGGTCTACAGTTACAGGAGTGACATCATAACTCTCCAACATAGTTTACGATTACAGGAGTAACATCATAACTCTCCAATATAGTCTACAGTTACAGGAGTGACATTATAACTCTCCCACATAGTCTACGGTTAGAGGAGTGACATCATAACTCTCCCATATAGTCTACAGTTACAGAAGTGATGTCATAACTCTCCCATATAGTCTACAGTTACAGGAGTGATGTCATAACTCTCCCATATAGTCTATGGTTACAGGAGTGACATCATAACTCCCCAGATAAGCTTTATTTCACATGAGTGACATCACTGCTCCATATACACATAGACGCACACATTCATACACACAGTTATTGTTTTTATCTGACTTTCCCATCAGAATAGAGCTTTAGAAGAGCGTTGACCCCCCACAAACTATATACTTGTGTGTCTGCGGTGTGACCCCAGCAGCCGGGTCTCACACTGTCTGTATTAGGAAACTGATCTCCCTCCGTCCGTACTGCACACAGAGCGGCGACGTATAGGAAGTACACGCCACTTTGGCAGAGAGCGTTTCAGAAGATGCGAGAGGCAGCCGGCGCCAGGGTCATTAAACAAGATTGAAGACATCTCTTCTTCTTTCTCTCCATACACCGCCGTATTTAATAATACACAAAGTGCCGCATCACCACTTAAACCGTTATTTCGGAAATGTGTCTGCGCGGTGCATCGACGGGAGGTAATGCAGGCGAGCCTGTCGGTGGAGCCTCTGAAGCAAGCCTGTGGCCGATGGACTGCAAGTTCCAGCTTGCCTGGCTTACAAACATTCCATAACAGAAGTCACCAGCACTCGATGATGTGTGCAAAAAGAAAAGCACTTTTTATTAAATTGTCACATGCGTCATACAGCCAACGTTTCGGGGGCCACGCAGGGCCCCTTCTTCTGGGCGACATAGTCACTATGCTGCATGACGCATGTGACAATTTAATGAAAAGTGCTTTTCTTCTTGCACACATCATCCAGTGCCGGATAACTTCTATTATGGACCATATCTGACACGGCCCCGTCCGCGTTGTTACTTCAAGCACCAACCTTTCATCCAAGGTCTGTACGCTGCATGGAGTGCAGGTGATTTCGTATTATCGATGGCTTACAAACAGCTTACAATGCAAGGGATTGAGGTAGAGAAGGATTTATAACACAACTATTCTCTTGCTGTATCCATTTCTGAAGAGCAACTCAAAGCAGCAAGTGAAGCCAGTTGCTCCTAGTGTTGGAAGGTGTGAGACAATGCGATTCCGCCCGTGCTTCTGAACACGCGGCTAAAACAGTAGCGCGTCGTGTATTGCAAAAAAACAGGTACATGTTTTCTGCGATTGCCGCGCAGATGTCACCCTATTGAAGTCAATGGGGCAGCGCGGCAATCGCTGCCTGCATTGTGCAGGACCGCTCGATCCTGGGACACGCGTCCCGGGTGTCGGGCGGTGTAGTGCAGGTGTGAACCTAGCCTCATGTGTGCGTGGGTCTGCTTCCTCAACATGTACCACATCCGCACGGCCTGCTTACTTTATCACAAATAAGGTTGAAACGTGCAAGGCAGTGCTACATCTGACTGGAGGCTCTATAACACTCCTTAGTTGACACCTCTTCTACAGAGGTGTAATGATGGGGTCTCCCTACTGGAGCTGGACTCCCCAATTATTTGTTCATTGTAGAGACTATAGTGGGGGAGTGTGACCCCACCATTTAGCATTGTAATGGCCGTGACAGGCGGAGCTGTGTATTCTGTTGGGACACCTCTCTTTTGGAGTCACCAAAAAATAAAAGAAGCTGACATAACATTTAACCTTCCAGCAAACAGACAAAAAAGAACCATTACTTTTGGGAGGTACTGACTTGTAAAGAAGCAGCAAACGTGTCCTTAAAGGATAACTATGGGGTTCGGGCTTTTCCCCATACTGTAGTTCTCCTTAGGGTAACGGGAGGACACAAACTAGCGTCCTCCCGTCACCCTAGGCTCAGTATACCGCGAGCTGTAGCTCGCGGTATACTGAAACGCTGCAGTATACCGCGAGCTGCTGCTCGCCGTATACTGAGACGGTGCAGCTGAAGTGGATCCCGACAATTGTGCCGGGATCCGCTCAGCTGCGTGACTGACAGCTGGCTCTGCCTATCTAGAGGCAGAGCCAGCTGTACCCGCCCCCTCCCCCGTCCGTTCCGCCAGTCAGCGCTGGCGGATCGGAGCGGGGAGGGGGGAATCCAGCCCCTCCCCTGTCGCGGCAGAGAGCCGTGACAGGATTGAGAGGTGAGCGAACGCCGGTATGTGTTCGCTCACCTCCCGATCTACTGAGCCGACCTGTGACAGTCTCATTGTGACAGGTCGGCTAGAACTATGAGGTGAGTGAAAAGCAATCACCTCATAGTTCTCCTTTAAACCACAATTTGAACTAATGCGGACCCTGTATCGAGCCCTCGGGTTGAGTTAACAGTGAACAATAGAAGCGTTCTGAAATTTTCTGAGCCACCTGACTATATGACCCCATGCATGAGCATGAGCGATTGTCTTCTCTGTCTATAAAGCCACAACGCCGTCCGCTGCTATGCTCACAAATAAATTATGGACATTTGTGCACCAGCCTGCGAGTCCCGAAAAGACTCGGGGAAAGGCATTAATGTTGCTCCACTGAAGTCAATGCTGGCTTGAGTTCTACAAGCGGGGAGGGGGGAGGGAGACAGGTGTTCAAATAACAGATTTTCAGAGCCAAAAACTAATTTCAGCCAAAATGAGATTTTCTCAGCCTATGTTCTGCAGCTGAAACCAGTCAGGAATAAACCGCCTTAGCTGTACAGTTGACCTAATTCAATCTTGCCAGCGCCGTTCAAACAGAACACGGGGGCTCGCCTGGAAATGGAATGAGGGCTCTAAAGATTATTCTAATGTTCCAATATTGCTTGTTTATCAGACATAAAGTCCATCAGCAGGCCTGGTTAACCACTGGCGCGCGCAAGGGGGCGTGTCTGAGCGGACGTCTAGAGACGCCCGCTCAGATCGAGAGAGCTCCTGGCCGGCCGTTTTTTTACTACGGCCGGCCCGGAGGTAGTTAAGAAGATCAGGGCGAAACCTTTCAGTCCGTCCAGAGCAGCCAAATGGAGGGAAGCGTTCACATTCCGAGCACTGGCTAGCAAAATCAAACCTTCTCATTGGTCGGTATCAGTTTAGGGACAAGTTCATACAGCAACATCATGATAAGCTGTCATAGGGTCCAACTGGGGCACTGTCCTTATGTTAGTGTCAACACAGGAACCAGACTTCTGAAAATTAAGCATGGTTGGATCTGTCCAGCAAAAACCTGAACCACCCCCTTACGATAGTCACCCTCCGGTGGCTATACCTTCCTTTACTGCTGCTGCAGGTCTACAATAACCCCAATGCTACCTACTACAGGTGAAACTCGAATAATTAGAATATCGTGCAAAGTTCATTTATTAAAGGTGAAACTAATATATGAGATAGACTCATTACATGCAAAGCAAGATAGTTCAAGCCGTGATTTGTCATCATTGTGATGATTATGGCTTACAGCTCATGAAAACCCCAAGAACCCCAAATCCACAACCTCAAAAAAGTAGATTATTACATGCAATCAATAAAACAAGGATTGTACATAGAACAATATCGGACCTCTGAAAAGTACAAGCATGCATATGTACTCAGTACTTGGTTTGGGCCCCTTTTGCAGCAATTACTGCAATTACTTTTGCACGATATTCTAATTATTCAAGTTTCACCTGTATAGGGAAACATGTGAGATGACCCCTGCCTACCCACAATGCAGCACTCTGGGCCTGTCCTATTCCAGGTCCTGGTGCTGCCATACTTGGCATACACTGTGCATCTACTGACCAGTTCCAAAGGCACCCTAGCACACAATGGTGGTAAGGATTTGGGGTTTTGATGAAGCCAATCTCAAGGCAAACAGCTAAATACACAAAAGAAACACATCTATAGGAACTGTTTTACCTGCTGCCAAAGAGCTTGTGTTTCTATCCATCCAGTCCTGAGATTTACACAGTTCTGCCATACACCACAGCCCTGTCTGGCAGGGGAGGGTACCAGAGAAAGATTGGGCACTATGACAGTGTATCATAATGTTGCAGTGTGAACATGTCACTGAACTGATCCCGACCAATGAGAAGGTGTCCCAGGACGGTGAAAGGAGAAGTAGCACTGATGAGCTCAGCTCTCTGCTCTCACTGGGTGATAATAATGTATCAATGATTACAGATCTACAGTAATGTGGGCCTTTTATATCTCCCTGAAGCCAGCAACATCTATATTTTAAAGCTACCTACAGGCATTGCATAATAGCTGCTTGTACAAGTATGTTTTGAATGCCAAAGACATATAGTATATCTATGTACTGGCTGTTTGCTCACTTCCCGATCGATAGAGCCGACATGTGAGTTTCATTGTCCACGTCAGGTCGAACTATGAGGTTGAGTGAAAATCACTCACCTCATAGCCCTCCTTTTAATCTTAAAAATGCATTCAAGTTGCTTAACTATGAACAACAATGTATCTTATTTGTGTATCGCTCGGCTGTAGATCCTCCAATCATCTCTGAATTGGTGCTGACACTGTCCTTCCTTCTGGAGGGGGGCTACGTCTGTTCCCCATGGTCCCTGGGTGTGTTGTAAAGTAGTCACCGCTACAAGCTCGCTTCCGGGATGGACTAAAATCTCATGTTTAGTTTACTCATTTGTATTGAGATTGTAGTCCATCCCGGGAGTGAGCTTTGAGCGGTGACTACCTTACAACACACACAGGGACCATGGGGAACAGACGTAGCCCCCCTCCAGAAGGAAGGACAGTGTCAGCACCAATTCAGAGATGATTTGAGGATCTACAGCCGAGCGATACACAAATAAGATACATTGAGGGGAATTTATCAAACTGGAGAAGACAAAATCTGGAGCAGCTGTGCACGGCAACCAATCAGCTTCTATCTTTCATTTTAGAAATCCTAACTGAACAAACTGAAGAGAGAAGCTGATTGGTTGCTCGGCACAGCTGCCCCAGTTTTTGTCTGTTCCAGTTTTGATCAATTCCCCCCTATTGCTGTTAATAGTTGAGGTACTTGAATGTATTTTTAAGATTTAGCTCCTGAGTTTAGAGTCACTTTAAAACTCTCCTTCCTCTATGACCACAAGGAAAGAGCTTCCTCTAAAAGAGTTAACTTAAGAAAATAGAGGAATGTCAATGATGCCTTCTGCAAGTTGAGTCTTATAAGCGGAAAGCTGTAAAACCGGTCGGTTCAGCTGCTGCTGAATGGCGAGGAGAACAAAAGAGTTTTATGTTGCTGGCCGAGCTCCGGAGCTCGGAGTTCTCTCAAATTCTGCTGATTTTAATCTCGCTCGCTCTCGGTTTTTGAAGAATGAGCTGAGATGAAACAGATAATACGGCCATCGGGTCAGGTGAAAATTCGGGTTACGAGGACCGGCGAAGTGATCAAATTCCGCACGCCGTTACGTCTACTTTTCTTTTTAGGTTACGGCCGCGAAGATTTAAAGTGTCGCCGATAGGAAGCCCGTCTCTGGAATCTGCTTGTTGGTTTATGGAACTCTAAGGAAGTTTATTTCCTTTCCCTGGCCAATTATCATACATGCAGTAGCGTCACAAGGGGGGTGCGGCCCGCACCCGGGTGCCACCATTGGCGCTGACTGGCGGAACGGACGGGGGAGGGGGCGGGTACAGCTGGCTCTGCCTTTAGATAGGCAGAGCCAGCTGTCACTCACGCAGCTGGGTGGATCCAGACATAATTGTCGGGATCCGTTCCGGCTGCGGTGTCTCGGTATATAGAGAGCTGTAGCTCGCGGTATACTGAGCCTAGGATGACGGGAGGACGCTAGTTTGTGTCCTCCCGTTACCCTAAGGAGAACTATGGGGAAAAGGCCTAACCCCATAGTTCTCCTTTAAGACTTCGCTGCTTTTCATGTGAACTTGGAGGAGGATTTGCTTCACACAACCTGCAGCTATAGAGGTCAGCGAGGGCTTGTTTTAAAGTATATGTGCTGTGCTTGTTAAGGATATGTAAATGTTAGAATGTCCATAGCCTGGTCATATCTCCACCTTAAGGTGGAATGCTAAACAAAACCCTTAATATACATATAGTCACATGGGGAGGCTCTTACAAATCTCTGCCTAGGGAACAATTATGTAAATACGGACCAGAAAACATGTACAAAATGTCAATGTCACAATATGTTCCTTCATATGAGAAGGGCCAACTCTTCCCAAAAGTGGTTTTGCCATTTTCGGGTGGGCTGCTAATCGTCTTTCTGTACCTTACATCATTTAAAAGCTCCAATTGGCAGATTGTTCAGTAGAACTTTGTGTCTTTGCCCCCCACACACACAAGGCTACAGCAATGGTCACACTATACCTGCTGCTGGCATTTTGCACTTCACTACAATATATTCAGCAATTTGCGGTACAGTTCAGAGGTGGCAAATGCATTTTGCATTAAGGAGGCAGCCCAGCGTATGAGCCAGAAAGCAAAGGGATGAGTCCACCCAGAATTGATACTTTAGTGTTCCTGACTTCCACTTTAACCTCTCGGGGACTGAGTTTAAATTAAGCTGTGGTAAAATCCCATGATGCACTTGTCTCTGAGAGTCATGCCTGCGGCTGTGAGAATCTTGCAATGCCTCATGGGATCTGTAGTTCTACAACAGCAGGAGAGATGGAGTTTTGCCACCCCTGGGCTAATGTATAAATCTTTTGTGCAGTGTAAAGCTGGGCAAATGCTGATCGCATATCCTTAGCACCAGTAGATGGCGCTGAAGAGCCTCCTAAGTGCCATCTAGTGGCGGCAATGCTGTGTGACCGTCATTTGCCCAGCTTTATGCTGCATATAGGGTCAGCCCCTAAGTGGGTCTGAACTTAAAAAATGATCAAATAGAAACGTTAACCTCACTTCTGTTTCTTTTCTTCTATTTTATGTTTTACTCTACCTGGTTATCTTGCCAATTCCTCACATTTCCATCCTAGGGTGACAACACTCTCTGAACGGCTCCCTAAGCTGCAGTGTTGTCTCCTTAAAATAGGCACACCACATTGATGTGCAGATGCACAGGGTGCTAAGTACATTATTATACAGTATTTTTATAGTGCCAACAGTTTGCGCAGCGCTGTACAATATAAGGAAGACATTACAATCACAATACAATTCAAGACAAGATGGTAAGTAGGGCCCTGCCCCTGAGGGCTTACAATCTAAGAGGGAGGGGCAAGTGATACATGAGGAGGTAGCTGTGCGGGGATGATTGTTTGAGAAAGCGATAGTTCAGTGGTTAGGTCGAGGTGGGAGAGGCTTCCCTGAAGAGATGAGTCTTAAGGGATCGCCTAAGGGCAGTCAGAGTGGGACATAGTCGGACAGGTTGGGGTAGAGAGTTCCATAGGATGGGAGAGACTCTAGTGAAGTCCTGGAGGCGAGCATGGGAGGAGTTGATGAGGGAGCTGGAAAGCAGGAAGTCTTGTGAAGAGTGGAGGGTAGATACAGCTAATGAGTCCTTAGCACCATAAGGCATCATGGGATGTCATTAAAGAGAAACGGGCACCCAGGTGTATGGCACGGGCACACAGAGCGGAAGCGGCTGAAAGGAGCGAGATGGACGGGCACGGTGCATAGACCTCAAACCCCAAAAAAGGGGAGTATTGAGAATGCCACCCACCTACAAAAATGTCACCAGCACACCAGAAAGATTCAGGAAAAGTCCATTTAACTACCAATTGCCATCCGGTTACAATCGCTTTCTCGGCCTCAAGGGGTCCCCTTCATCAGGCTCAGAATGAACTGTCATTCTGAGCCTGATGAAGGGGGCCCCTTGAGGCCCCCGAAAGCGCTTGTAATCGGATGGCAATTGCTCATTAAATGGACTTTTCCTGAATCTTTCTGGTGGGCTGGTGACATTTTTGCTATTCCTATGTTGATTCACGGTGCCATCTGTGGTCGCGTCGAGCACCCACCTGTATATTCAGGATATCTATTGTTCCGGTACGGAGTGCAGCAAGATACTCACTTCTTTGCCACCCACCTACAAGGCCCACTCACTATTAGAATAGAGCAAGGGTAGGCAACCCTGGCACTCCAGCAGTGTTGAAACTCTGCCCCTCTGAGTCATGGCCATGGCTGTTAGAGTCCTGCATCGCCTTGTGGGACTTGTAGTTCCACAACAGCTGGATTGTAATGTGGCCTACCCAAGGAATTGAGATTTTGCAAAGGAGGGTTTCATTATACCTTAATAATATGAATGAGTGATTTAATGAGGTCTGCAGGTCCTATAGTCCTATGACCAAAATAAAACCTAAAGGTGGCCACACAGGTATTGGCACGCTCATCCATTTGATCATTAGGTGCAACTAAAATGATCGAATTGAAGAAGAATTGTAACCCACAGAGCTTCCTTTCGATCCATTTAGTAAGCTTTTGATTGATTTTGATGCTGGCAAATCAATTGACTATGGAGGAATTTCATCAATCGTTTTCGATTGAACAAAATAAAATACCTGGCAACCGATGGTAACACAGATCCATTTTAATAGATTCTATTTGTCAATCGTTCAGTTGTATGTGTTGCATTGTTCTATATTTCAATTGATAATTAATCGCTCCTTTGCGATCGGTTGTACATGGATTCATCACATATCAATACACGTATGGCTTCCTTAAGATGTTTAGTCCCAGAAAGTAGAATGCTGATTCATCTCTCTGTCCCTCCAGCTGTAACGAAACCACAAGTCCCAGCAAGCTCTTACTGCAGGGGTTGCACTTTCCTCGCTGAAAGCAAATATGACTGCGCACAGAAAGATTCCAGGGACGGACACGGCCAGGAAACAAACAACTCCAACTTTTTAAAACTTTAGGACAAACACGCCAGTTCCAAGCTTCCCTGTTGCCGTGTGCGGCTTTCGGCCTACAGTGGGCGCTGTGAGTCTATTTTTCATGGGTGTGGCCACGGAGCTGTAAATGGCATATTTGAATACTACTCAGGAACGTTAACCAAGATTACAGCGTGCCAGTAACTTGTGCAAGAAACAGCCCCGCGCTTTATAAATCACAGGGGGAGCAAAAGAATATTAGAATCGGCATGCAAGAAACAAGGGGCTTTACGGTACCCCGGAGAATTCTGGAAATAGATTGTCGGTGATGCGGAGAGACGCAGAGTTTTATATCAGAGCTGCAAAGTGTGTGGCAGCAAAATTCACACAAGGAAGATGTGATTTCTCCCTAATGGTCTGTTCGAGGGGCCGCTGTTAGCACGGCGTTAAAGCGCTTGTAATCTACGGTGAATGTTAGCGGACCAATCGGGAAAGCTTTACAGAGGGAATGCTAGGGAAGTACCGGTATCGGCACTCTGTATCAGCTAGTACCAAAAGATAAATATAGGTACTTGCACTCGATACCGAAAAATCATTATTGGTGCATCCCTACCCTCTATATTTATGTAGGACCAGCACCTTGGTAAAAGCAGAAATTGATGCAGAACACGGACCAAAGATATGATTTGTTTTGCCAAACAACCATAATGTTTACTGATCTGTCCCCGCACACCCAGTGCCTGCATTCAGATCTCTGCCCATCACTGCCAAGGGTAACCTCTGCCTACAGTGCTACATTCAAGGGCAGTCATAGACTTTGGAGATTTGTCATTGGAACACTGACTTATAGCAGGGGGGTAGTCAACCTCAGCACTCCAACTGTGGTGAAACTACAAGTCCCATAATGCATCTGCCTCTGGGAGTCATGCCTGTGGCCTTTAAGTCCTGCAATGCCTCATGGGACTTGTAGTTCCACAACATTTGGATTGCTGAGGTTGCTTACCCCTGATTTATAAAAACGAATAGGAATGCCACATTGCACAACCAGCAGGTGAACGTAAACAGCAGGCATTGGAGGGATGGGGGGGGGGCGGCGTGAGCAATATCCAGCCTGCTATTGGAACATTCAAATTGCACTAGCCAATAGCAGGCTGGCTATTGCACCCGCCCACTGTCTGCCAATGAGCAGAGGAGCGGCCCTGAGAGAGAACTTTCTCTCCTCGCCTGGTACTGAGGCTAGTCAAAGTGTAGACATACAGGAAAGGTCACCAAACCACATGGTGAAAGAGTCTACAATGCTTTTAATTGCAATGTAATCACATTATTTTTATTTAGCATTTATATAGCACAAAAAGTTTGCGCAGCACTTTACAATAGAAAGGAAGACAGAACAGTTACAATACAATGCAGGACAATCTAAAAGCAGCCAATGCATCTCGGGGACAACATCTACTCCTTCATCAGGGCTTAGAAGAATGGAGTGAGGACTTGAATGGACTCCGAAAAAAACAATAATCTGAAGGATCTCTATTTTCTCTGATTTAAAGTGTGAAAATATGAACTGTGATTGGCGACAGTATTAATTCTTGTGACCGACTGCATCATAGATGTCATTTGTGTCCATAGTTCCACTGTAATCTTTAACTACTGGACCATGTGCTTGGGAAGAAATGGAGTCTGGACAAAAACAACAACTTTTTGGAGTCACGCTGGCTGTTTACCCCTCCCGATCCCTTGCCTTAGCTCCAAAGACCCCTTGTCACCTCTCACTGATAGCTGTATGAAAGCAGACCTTCACCCATATCTTTAAAATAACAACAAACACGTCTTTAGAAATGTTCAGTAATGACAATCTACAAACACATACTTCTAGATAATTGCCGGCTTTCTATTCTTTGCATTCCTTATTGCTCTTTTCTTCCCCAGTCTTCTGGCAGTGGCCATGTTTACTAAGGACAGATTACTAGCTCTCCATTTACTGCCTTGATTTCTGGCCCATGTGACTAGACATGTGACTAGGACATGTGACCACGCACATCATCTCAGGGGAGGAAAATGCCTTTCCCTGAGATCTCATGAGATTACAGATGAGATTTCCCAGCAATGCTCTGCAGATGACAAGGCAATCCCAGTGTGCATTGCTTTGGCAAACTGAAGTCATTTTGCTCTTTCAATGCAGGGAGTGAATGCTCTGCAAGTGTAAGTATTTCACAATCACAGCATTTTACACCTGACATGTCTATGTTATTATTAATCATCATACATAGAGGGATGCATTGGTCGAATTTGATTTTTGAGTATAAAGGTCCGCTTTAATATAACACAATTACTGTACATTATGTATATGGAAACACACAACTCACCATTCTCTGGCTGGTCCTTTATGTCAGCCTCGCTGGGCTGGTTGGGACTGTCTGACTGACTTGAATCTGTTAAATAAAGAAATTGCATTTTAGAACAGAATATAGAATTTCACAAATGTTATCATTTATACAGCAGGCAATGACAAAAATTAAGCACAATTCGCCCCAAAAACTGGAGGAAGAGAAAGGCGCTTCAGATTACTTGCACTTCAATAATGAAGTCTGACAGTTTGCCAGGGGCCACATAGACAATTTTATAAGTTCACATCTACCATATGTGGCCCCATCCTGCAAATATGCTTCATTAATAGTCATTAGCAAGTTGGAGGATCCAACTGATCTTCCAATCTAACTTCAGTGTGAATCATCTAGATACATTCCAGGGGCATCAAACAAAAGGTATACAAAGTATTACAGCTTGTTCTCTTTAGAAAGCAGCCACAGCCTGAGTAGAAAAGCCTGTCCCCTGCCAATCTGCTGCAGAGAGGGAACCTTGCTCTTGCGTGGAAGCACCTCTGTCGCAACTTTAACTCTGCAATGAGCATGAGCTATGGGCAACAACAAGAATGGTCGGCTGTGGGCCTGGCCTGCAGTGGTCGATCCTTCCTCTATAGAGACATTACGCCGGGTCACGTAATGGGTTTTTCAGGACCTGTTTATAGGGTTTTTTATTTTAGAAAAAAAAGAATAGGTAGCAGGCGGTGGCCCAGAGATGGGCTTTACTGGCCCATTTACACTTTCCCATCACGTTGCATTAGTTTAACGCATGGTAAGTGCATTAGTACACTGCACTTGTATTCATTTTGAATGGCACCTCAATGCACCTTTAACACTCATATGTTGCAGTGAACGACAACCCAAGTTAACGCACTACCGTGTGCTGGGTTGTGCTATGATGGGAAAAATGCTACAGGTGGTGCGTTGGCGGACCAAGCATTTGAATGGGCCACTTTTGACTCAATGCACAATAATGCATGACACAGCAACAGATTGGCAAAGTGTGAATGAGCCCTAAAGGGGAAAATAATAATAATATGATTTAAGAGGGTGTGTTTAGGGGCGGAGTTAAGGCCCGGGCAGCATCGGGGTTAGGTGGGGCAACTGGTAGTAAGTAACTCGTAAGGCCTGGCTTGTAGCTCAGGAAAATTTGAGCCCTGATTTATATATATATACTGTATATAGTATATATAATTCCCCCCTCAAAATCCCACAGGTCCCAGGAGGCACCCTAGCTTACATTGTAAGTCATTGATCTTTTCTAAGTTATAATTTAGACTCACTGCCCCCACTTGCCTAACATACAGATATTATAGAGTGTGAACAATGCAATTGTGTGTATGGCAAACGGCTGTCTTAAGTGCATTTTTGTGGTTTAATTTGTTTTATGTACGCTGAATTAAATATCACGATGATTTCCTCTTTAATTAAACAAACCTCGGCTGTCGTCTGAAATAAAATATTGTCTCCTGCAAGGACGGCTCAGTTCCGCACCTCAGAGATGAATTGAGATGATAAAGCAGCCGTCTAAGTTTCATGGTCCCACTGTGCACTAATGTGTAAAGCAGCGAGAGCTGTCAATCACCCGGGGGGCAATGGGCAATCAGGTGAATAGATTAATATTTGCCCATACATAATTAATGGCAGTGACTGATCCATATTGGAAGCATTACCATTAAATCAATAGAATTACTTAGTGCAGTGGACTTTGCATATCCTATTGACATTGTGTAGCGAGCATTAAGTCATTGCGATTTCCCAAGAGCCAACGGGAAGGCTGAGCGGCCACCTGCTTAAACACTGATATCCCGCTGATTAACAAAACTTTATTTATTCCCTATTTCACTAAGTACGCCGGGCTTCAAGCCTGTTGTCAGGATATATATTTTCCTCGTTTTAATGAATTAGTATGGGGCGCAGGTACAAAAAACTGCCATCCCTAAGGAAAGGCACTAGGGGAGCTTCTACCCTTGACCAGCTTGTATGCCATGGCAGTGAAGCCTTCTACACCTGCAGCAAACTAATGACAAAAATAGGTGTGACAGTTTGCGCATGTCATCTGAGCAGCCAATCAGCAAACATCCCATGAGCGCTGAAAACTTTTTCCAGGAGCCTTGGCTGTAGTAGTATAGCAGGGCAGGTTGGCAGATGTGCCATAGCACCATATATATATATATTTGCTATACATATGGATTGCAAGATCCAATGTTGCCGTACATATGCTCTGATGGCATGCCTTGTGCCAAATTTCTGTTAGGTACCCAGCTTTCATAATGAAAGGGGAACATTAAAATCTGACACCTGGATCCTGGTACTAGTGTCCCTTTTGAGAAAGAAGGGATGGTCTTCAACCCAGAGCACTGAGGCACAGGAGAGAGAAACAAGGGGTTACATTAAACTATGGAGGGTCAGTGTCAAGTTTGCATGAAGTGTTAGTGTAGGGGTTAAGGCTATGGGGGGGGGGAAGTGACAGGGTTACAAGGAGGGTTAGTGATAAGGTTAAAGGGAGGGTAAATGTTAGGGTTACAGGGAGGGTAAGAGTTGGGGTTACAGGGGGGGTAAGTGTTAGGGTTAAAGGGAGGGTAAGTGTTAGGGTTAAAGTAAGGTTTAGTGTTAGGGTTACAGGGAGGGTGAGGGTTAAAGGGAGGGTAAAGTGTCAGGGTTACAGGGAGGGTTAGTGTAAGAGTTGATGGGAGGGTAAGTCAGGGGTTGACAAATTAATTTGGAATTCAGGAGCCAGTCTGCCCAATCCAGGAACCAACAGGATTTTTTTTAGGAACCGGTTCTATTGACAACAACTAGAGAACACCTCAAAGGTTGGGCGCCATATGTAATTTTTAAGGAGCATTGGCTACCTACCTACTGGGATATTTCCAGCCCTGTGGTACATGTTAGGCTTACAGTGAGGGTTAGGGTTATTGTTATGGCTACACGGAAGGGTAATGTTAGGGTTAAAGGAAGCATTAGTATCACAGGAAAGGGTTAGTGTTATGCCTAACAGGGAGGGTTACTGTTAGGGATAAAGGAAGAATAAGTGTTGGGGTTATAGGGAGGATTAGCATTAGGATTAAGGCAAGGGTTATTGTTAGGGTTACAGGAAGGGGTTACTATTAGGGTTAGTGTGTGTGGGGGAAAGAGCGGGTAATCTCTTTTAGCACCAGAAGCTCCCATTTTAGGATTGTTCAAGAAGCCAGCATACTAGCTAAAAATATAGTTTAATAACTTTTGAAGTGTACTAAAGGGAATTTTTATATATTTGCCTAGATCTGTTCCCTAAAGGTTGTATTTTCTTTCACAGGTTATAGAAGAACATATCACCATTAAGTTTATTTGCATTTGCTATTGCTCAAAAACACATACGGTACAATTAATACCACAAGAGCTCATGCTAACAGCGTTCTCAGCAAAAAGTAGTTTACATTATTATTTGGCAGCGTGGTGGGAAACCGATATCATGTGATCTTAAGGTAAATGTCACTCAGCTTAATTCCGCGGTGCGCTATGATGTCTCCGTGATGATTCTGAATACTAAACCTTCGCTGACCGTTATTTAAACTCCGAACCCCTTGCAATAAATCTTTCGTTATTTCGCCTTAGCCGGCTGGGTTTTTGGCATGCTGGAAGGCCGTGGCTGCCGGCCATTTTTATTACACGCCTTACATCCCGAATCTATTGGATGGAAAGAGTGGTCCAGATGGCTGAAGGCACGGCGGACAGCTGAATTACCATAGGAAAATTGCATTCCATTTACACCACACCATTTAATCCATCCCTTGCAGTATGTTCACCTACAGCCCTACCTCTCTATCCCTGGGCCTCATTTACACAATACAAGTATTATTTTCAGGTTCAGATCAAAATGAGGACTCATTCAACTGGACTACTGAAAATTGGGTGTTGTCCACTTCAAATGTTACAGCGATTTATTTTTTGTAATCCAAAAACAGCAACTGTAATGCAATGATAGATTCATGCTAATTGTAAGTTTGCTGTGTGACTAACATGTGATGATGAAGAAGCAGCACCACAAATTTCCATCAGAATCAACAGTAAGTCACTGATAAAATTAATGACAGCAAATGTTTCAAATGATCAGGACTGGCAACTGGAACAATCACTGCGCTATAAATTTGTTGGCAGTCTGGATTTTGCACTTAGGAACATTTCAGACAATAGTGGTAAGAGTTTTCTGCAGACTCTTTTCTGTTCCACCAAAACTGTACCGTGTGCAAAGACAGCTCCATAAAGACATGGTTTGATGAGTTGTGGAGGAATTGGTGTCCTCCACAGAGCCCTGACCTCAACCCTACTGAGCACCTTTGGGATGAATTGGAACCTTCTCATCCAACATAAGTATTAGACCTCACAAATGTACTTTTGGCTGAATGGATACAAATTCCCACAGACACACTCCAAAATCTTATGGAAAGTCTTCCCAGAAGGGTGGAGGCTGTTACAGCCACAAAGGGGGCCAACTCCATATTATGGTCATGCTTTGGGAATGAGATGTCCAACAAACTCATAAAAAAGTGATGGTCAGGTGTCCACAAACTTTTTGGCCATATAGTGTATTTAGTAACACCACTTTAATACATCGGGTTCTCTGCATGTGCAACATCAAGGAGCCTACACTTCGCATGTTTGGAGAAACCTCTCCTGCATTACAAATAGGTAACCAAAAGGGCCTCAGAGTTCATCACTTTATCAAAACAAAAGGAGAGTGGGTTGAATTGGTGCAGTACAGTAATACCTGGGGGGAAAAAAACAACAGACCTGAGCAGGTCAGTTGTGTCTCCGGTATGAATTTAAAAGCTTAAAGTGACACTAAACTTAGGAATTAAATTTTAAAAATACATTCAAGTACCTTAACTATTAATAAAAACGTATCTTATTTGTGTATCACTCGGCTGTAGATCCTCAAATCATCTCTGATTGGTGCGGACACTGTCCTTCCTTCTGGAGGGGGGCTACTTTTGTTCCCCATGGTCCCTGCGTGTGTGCTGTAAAGTAATTACCGGTCCAAGCTCGCTCTTGGGATGGACTACAATCTCAATACAAATTAGTAAACTAAACATGAGATTGTAGTCCATCCCGGGAGCGAGTTTGGAGCTTTGTTGATAGTTAAGGTACTTTTTTTATATTATATTTTATATTATATATTTTTTATAATACATTTTTTTATATGTATTTTTAATATTTAACTCCTGATTTTAGTGTCACTTTAACCTTCAGTTCTGATCGTAGAATACCTTTACATAAGCTCAATGGTGCATCAAGGTAGCCATTAGCCATGTTCATAATGGATAATTTTGGCCCATTATGGAAGACTACATGTCATAAGTGTCATGACCTGATCTGAGCATGATAATCGGAAAGAACATCTCTTTTTTTTTTTGTTTACTTTGATTTGAGGTTTGTAGTTTCATCGAGAAATTAGGAGCATGTAATGCCTACTGACAACACTATTTGTGCACCAATGATAATGTCTACAGCTTTCCGATGCGTGAATATTTGATCAGCACTTAATAAATAACCATTTCCTGTATATGGGTGCGCCAAGCTCAATCTTTCACGTGACGAAAAGGCCGCGTTGACGTTTCTTTCTTCTCGAACCCTTCCTTTTTTTTTGATGCGGCTATTTTATTTCCCATGGAAACCCAAGTTACACCTAAAACATTTAGGACAGAACGGAACATGTAACTGTCTCGACAGAAGCGGCTCGCTCGATAAATCTCTATTTTCGCCTCTCACGTTTAAATAAAGATGCAAACAGACAAAACATAATGAGCAATTCACCCAAAAAAAAAAGAACCAAAGCGGCGCTGTGTTCGGAGCTGGGAAAATATGGGGACTCTATTGTATTATTTTATATAGTCTGCGAAGGGGGATAAAATCCCCAAAGGAGGAGGGAAAAAAAAAATGTAATTGCTTCAGGCTTTTCTTTCGAGACAACAAAATAAACACTTTGGCTGCCCTTGTTTGTATGCTCCTCAGTGGTGCTCCAAGCAGGATCAAAAGTCCCCTCACTAATTAAATATGCATTGGCAGAGTTTTTGATCGATGTGCGCCATGGATCTGATGACACACCTGCAAAAATCTTCAGCTCGGAGCTCCGAAGGAAAGAAAAAAAAAAGGAGGGGTGGTGGGGAGGATACAGGCGGTCCTCATCTTTGTTTTCAAAGGATCTCGATTTCTTTGCTTAGATATCTAATTTAATTCTCTCACCCCTCTGCAAACTGGATTAAGAAAGTCAATACTGCCTTTGTGCATCATGCAGGAACACACTGCTTTTCTTTTATCCAATTTAGGTGTGACCTTTCGAACCAACTTAATGACGACTGTCTGGGAGTAAGGTAAGGCTGCGGAGGAAGCGCCCGCTGCGGATCTGTCGCAGGTGTGGCGGCGTACGGGAGAGGAATCGGCCCGTCGCAGGAAAGCTGAAATGTTTCTGAACTACAGATGTCAACTTGACCGGCTCAAAGTAGATGTTAACCGTAACTTAATGACATGAAGTTTGCTAAAGCCCTTACTATCCTAAACAATTGCAATGAGTTTCCATATAATCTCAGTTAGACTTTAAAGAACTCTTTAATGGGCACAAAGTAATGTAGCTTTTATATCATTAATACATTGTCAATTGCAAGCAGTGTAAATTTGACTTGGTATCAGCATCTTGCAGACCCTGCACAGCTGAGCTCAGAGGAAGAAACAGCACAATGAGCCAGTCAGTTGTGCTCTAGGGCACGAATAGGAGGAGAGAGCAGAGTGACAGAGAGATGAGTTCATCACTGTGTGCTGTTTCTCCTGTCCAGTCATAGGGTGAAGGTGGGGAGGGCATGTAAGTTAAAAGTAAAGCTTCAGCAGAGAAGATCAGGTGCCCTCCATTGATAGACAGGGCTATGCCACAGGGTGGAGCTGTGTAAATCTTAGGACTGGGTGGACAGAAAAGTCCATTGGCTTCTATAGAAGCTCTCATGAATCTATACGTATTTAGTGTGTTTTCTGAACTCCAGACGTGGAAATTTGCTATTTATAAAGGGTATTTATGTTAATTGTGCGTAATCATTGCTTTTGTCTTGGATTCCTCCTATAACAGGGGTGGGCATCCTCGGCACTTCAGCTGTTGTGTAACTACAAGTCCCATGAGGCACTGCAAGACTCTGACAGCCACAGGCATGACTCCCAGAGGCACGATAGGATGTGTAGAAGCCGCCTAGACCTGTCTTACAATATAGCAGAGCTGTCCTTGGTTTATGATTGTGCCTGACTGTAGTCTCATAGCAGTATATCTGCAGTATGAGATCCTCTACGGCACTGCTGTCTCTGACTGCCAGTCTCAGGAGATTTGGTGATGTCACTACTGTGCTGCTGGCTGCACTGAAATCTGTACTGGCATGCATCTTCCTGCCCTACTTCCTCCATTCTGTGGATCTGTGCTGGCATGCATCTTCCTGCCTCTACGTCTTCCATTCTGTGGATCTGGACCTCTTCCACCTCTCCTGCTGCTTCTTCTATTCATCCTCACCACTAGTCATCATGGGACATGAGGAAACAAAGCCCTGCCTATACCAAGATGGCTGCCTCCATTCAGAGACACATAGCAGACCAAGGCATGGCCCCTAGTCATCATGGGACACGAGGAAACAAAGCCTTGCCTATACCAAGATGGCTGCCTCCATTTAGAGACACATAGTAGACCAAGGCATAGTAAGCCAGTAATAAAACAAGACCAGCTGTATGGACTTCACAGATAATACTGGTGACTTGTCTCTTGCCCTTTGCTTGCCTTTTTTAGGGGCAAAGCTTACAGAGTTTAGGTCCCCTTAAAATTAGATACATACATTCCAGATGCATCAAAGATAAGATATGCAAATTCTTACAGTTCGTGCTCTTCAGAAAGCAGCCACAGCCTGAGTAGAAAAGCCTGTCCTCTGCCAGCATGCTACAGAGAAGGGCCGTTGCTCTCTGCTAGGAAGCAGTGGTCTCTCTGCAGACATGTTCCCAGCTCAGTTAGACCTATAGCTCTACCTTTAGCACATCTCATGCACCATGCTGATTGGAGAGATCTAACAAACCTTGATAAATGCAACAAGGGGCTCCAAAACCAAGTAAAGATTCTGATATGAACACATATAAACATGCAGAGACATAAATCGAGTCTAAAGTTCGTCTTGTTCTATTTCTTGCAGCAGTGTGTCATTCTGAAACTAAAAGAATGTTGTTCCAATCTGTCTCAAGAAATAAGACAGAAAGGAAAAGAGAGTTCAAAAGTGCAGCGCCCGTCTCTCCGTTACACCAGCGAGCCACGGGGTGTATCAGTTACTTTGCGTACTTTTAGCTCTTGAAAATCGAGCGTCTCCGCGAGCAGCCATACTGAGAAATAAATAGACGAATTCGCTACGTTGGCAGAATTTCCTTCCTTGTGTTCATTTGTCTGGGATCTGTCGGGTTTGTTACAAATAAACACCGGAACGTTGGCTGCTCGGGTCATTGTGACTGTTATATCATGTGTTCAATGTGTACGTACGGCCCAAATGTTTCCTTTTAGTATTTGGTGGAATAGGAAAGGGTTAAAACATGTCAGATAGCTTTTAGCTGCCCGTGTTCCATTGGGGAGATTTCCCTTCACTTCCTGTCCTGGACACACAAGAGGAAGTGAGAGTAAATCTCTCTAAAGTAAGGTGAATTACCTCTCTTCAGGCGCTTATAAACAGAACTGTCCCTGTGTGTGTGTGTGTGTGTGTGTTTGTAACCAGTTTGTGGATATAAGGGATGCTCCGATACTAGTATCAGTATCGGTGCCGATACTGAGTATTTGGGCGAGTACTCGCACTCAATATCGGAACTTCTGGTAATGGTAACAGGAAGCCAGCTCCATGATCCCTCATCACCAGGAAGCATGAAGCCAGCTTCCTGGCCAATCAGGATGCCGGGCAGCGTGTAATGACTCGCCGCCCAGCTTCCTGATTAATCAGAAAAAAAGGCCAATCAGGAAGCCAAGAGGCGAGTCATGACCCGCCCCCCGACTTCCTGATTGGCCGGCTTCATGCTCCCTCGTCACCTAATCTGGAAGCCGGGAAGATCTGAAACCCTAAGTCTGCATCTGATAGGCGGTGTGGAAAACTAACTCCAGCCCCCCGTAAGAACTCATCAACACATTAATCTGACGTGATGGAGAATCCTTTGGGGGAGCGCAGCACCATCCATCTGACAGGTCCTCCCACTTCCTTCCATTTCAGGAAGTGATTAGAATTGCTTGTCTCAGTATCTACAGCACATAAGCAGGGGAAAAAAAATCAGCACTGAAATTAGTTAAAATCCTTACAGTCTTCATACTGGAAAGGTTCCTGTTACAGCGCACGCTGAGCATTTAGGGATTTTATTGCACCTGAGCTAAAAAACGTTCTGAGACCTAAGGTGTCTGTGTAAGCGAGCTCCAGGGCGACTCACAGCCAATCATGATGATTTGGATGTTGCATGTTTGTGCACAGTAGCGTGTGCACACAGCAGTGTTTGCAGTACAGGGCTGCCTTTGGCTGCTGTGCAGAAGTAAACTTGGTAGGACAGCCGTGTAAATAAACCCATAATGAGGGCTATGTGAGTTTATGAGTTGATAACTTCCTGTGCTCTCCGCTGCACTGAAATCCAAATCAGTGTTCCTATCCCTGCCCGGTCAACTAGGAGTGTGCTTGTACTGTAGAACACTTCTCCTGTGTGGTGATGTGGAGAGGGAGGTGTGCTATAGTATGAACACACTCGCAATCCTAATGTGAAAACGTGGCTCCTCCATAGATACAGTACAGCGGGTGTTGTCACCTTGGCGCATGAAGTGTGTTACTGGCAGGATCACCAGGATGCCACAGGTCTTATGCTGAACAGCATAGGGGGGAAAAAAAGGCAGTTTCATTGGCTGTTGTCTGTCTATGAGTTGCTCATATCCTTGTATGGGAGTTACAACAGGGTGCCCATGCACATTCCTGACACCAGCACAGCCATCCTTCACTTTTGAAAGCAGGAAAAAAAGGCTTTTCAGTACAGGAACCCATTAGGTCTCCCTCCCACTCACATGATCAAAACCTTTAAAGCCGGTCATATCACCTCCCCTGAAGAAAGATGCCAGCACGCGATACGATACTCCAAAGTATCCTTTTAGGAAAGTGACACATAAAACCAAGCATCACTTACACGTTTCAGTCTGAACGGGCTTTAATTGTAGCTATGATTAGGGTCTGTTTGGTCTAAAACGCATAAGCAATGTGTCAGGAACCGGATCGGAACCCAGGGCCTCTGCTGTAGCTGGCAGTGGTTCTACCTGCTGAGCCACTTTAGAACCATGGAGAGCTCCTTGCCTGCTCTCCTGTGTAATCCTAAGGTAAACCTAATTTCTGTTGAACTCTGGACTCCTTGCTCCTCCCTTGAACTTCCTATTTAAGCCCCGCCTCTGCACTTCCTGTTTGCCAGATTATTGTGCTTCTGCCAAGATCTTGCTTCCTTGCTCCTCCTGTGATACAATCCGCTCATACTGCTACCCGTGTACCGACCTTTGGCTGCTGATCCACCGACTCCTCTCATCGTCTTCCACTTCATACCCGATACCTTTGGCTACTGACCTCAGCTTGATCTCTGACTACGCTTCTGCCTGCTCCTACACTACTACCGTCTGCTTGTGTACCGAACCCGGCCTGTTATACCACGAATTTGCCTGCTGTTTCAGCTACTGGACACCGAGCCTGATCCAGATCGTGACACAATGTTTGGTTTTACTTGTCAATAAAGCAAACTTTGGAGCAGGGGTAGCCGAACTCCGGCCCTCCAGCTGTGGCAAAACTACAAATTCCATGATGCATCTCTCTCCGGTAGTCATGTCTGTGGCTGTGAGAATCTTGCAAAGCCTCATGGGATTTGCAGTTCCACCACAGCTGGAGGGCCGGAGTTTGGCTACCCCTGCTTTGGAGGATTGGAGTGCATCATTTTGTTTTTCCCTGGATTCTAATGGACATGTAGACTGGGGGTAGCCCCACTGCTTTTAGAACACGTTTCATATATCAGGTCCTAAGCAAGGATGAAGATGACATCCCCAACGCTTCCATAAGGAGCCCGGAGCCCGTTATCTATTCTGACAGGTCCCCTTTAACAAGAGCCGTTCCATTCAATTAAAGACGGAGGACTGAGATGAAGCTCAGCCGCCTATTATGAAAGAGATAAAAACATAAAGATGTTTGAAATGAAGGGCATTAATGTGAAAAGGCAGCGCGGAAGCTGCAGGTTATCAATCCCTTTCATTGTCCTTTCACATTCTCTCCGGAGGAAGAGAGAGAAGAGACAATGAGGGTGATTTATGCCGGCTGCCCTTATATTTTACAAAGCGATTTAAATTCATTGGACAATTTCAATTTCCAAGAGACGAGAGCGTCACTCTCAGACATATGCGGAGACACCTTATTTCAAATTAATTGAAGGCCGGCCTAATTGTAAATCGCTTCCCCCAATACTACGCGCAGCCAATCGCCCGAGATTCCAGAAGTCGATTTAGAAGCACCATTTGTATAATTATCCGGATATCTGTCAGGAGAAAAAAAATGATAATATTTTAACACGCACCAAAATTATCGAGGAGTTTCCAGTGAGATGTGTCGCTGTAATCAAATCATACAAATCTAAATATTCCTTCAGAGGAAACCAAATATATTTCAATGTAAAGGGAAGACCGTTATTTAAATATATTCCTCAGTAACCGCAAAGGATATAAAGTCACTTTGTGTGCACCAAATGCCTTTGCATACCCAGATATTACCTTATACAAGTAGCGGTGACATCATCACTGTGCTGTACATAACCTGAGCTGTGGGAGGCACCCAGCAGGTCCCATCCACTACAGCAGACAACAGGAGGGGGCAGAGGCAAGACCAGTAACCCTGCACAAGAGCAGCAGTGACCTTCTGTAATAAAGACCGGTCACTGCTGTTCTCTCTGCTTTTGCAGGGTGACTGGTCTTGTCTCCGCCCCCTCCTGTAATAAAGACCTGTCACTGCTGTTCTCTCTCCTCGTGCAGGATTACTGGCCTTGTCTCCGCCCCCTCCTGTAATAAAGACCGGTCACTGCTGTTCTCTCTCCTCGTGCAGGGTGACTGGTCTTGTCTCCGCCGCTCCTGTAATAAAGACCTGTCACTGCTGTTCTCTCTCCTCGTGCAGGATTACTGGCCTTGTCTCCGCCCCCTCCTGTAATAAAGACCGGTCACTGCTGTTCTCTCTCCTCGTGCAGGATAACTGGCCTTGTCTCCGCCCCCTCCTGTAATAAAGACCGGTCACTGCTGCTCTCTCTCTTTCTGCAGGATTACTGGTCTTGTCTCCGCCGCTCCTGTAATAAAGACCGGTCACTGCTGCTCTCTCTCCTTGTGCAGGGTGACTGGTCTTGCCTTCGCCCCCTCCTCTAATAAAGACCTGTCACTGCTGTTCTCTCTCCTCGTGCAGGATTACTGGCCTTGTCTCCGCCGCTCCTGTAATAAAGACCGCTCACAGATGCTGTCTCTCCTTGTGCAGGGTGACTGGTCTTGTCTCCGCCCCTTCCTCTAATAAAGACCGCTCACTGCTGCTCTCTCTCCTTGTGCAGGGTGACTGGTCTTATCTCCGCCCCCTCATGTAATAAAGACTGGTCACTGCTGCTGTCTCTCCTTGTGCAGGATGACTGGTCTTGCCTTCGCCCCCTCCTGTAGTGGGTGGAGCCTGCTGGGCCCCTCCCACAGTTCTGCTCTTTGCACAGGCTACGTACAGCACAGCGATGATGTCACTGATACTTTTACAAAGTAATATCTGAGGTATGTGTTGCACGCAAAGCGGATTTCTATCCTTTGTGGCTATCGATGAATATACATAACAGAAAGTTTTTGTGAAACAGATTCGTGTCATTACCATCTAAAGGCTTCGAACACATTGACTTTTATGTGAATCTCTTGCTGTTAAGCACGCCGCGCAGTAAAGACCTGGACACGTCTCTGCATTTTTCTGGAGCAATAATAACTATGGTAAATAATTAAGGGAGATTATAACACGTGCGCCTGAGGGGATATTTCAGCACACAGAACAAACTCCTGCATGATAAAACATAAGCTGTCAGCCGGCACGGGGACGAGAGTTACAGAGCTAAGGTAAATCAGAACGGCAGCAAGAAAGACATCCAATAAATACATTTACCCCTCCGTATGATGAGACAAAGAGAACAATATCCATATTTACCAGTACTGCGCTGCAGCTAATATACTAACAGCCCCACACGCATCAAAAACGCGGCCAAAAACGCACTGCATCAGCAGCTCCACGTCTGCTGATCAGGACCTGATCAGGACCTGATCTCATGTGAACAGGCTAGGCCTGGTTCACACCTAGGCGTATTGCATATGCGCGTCTGTCGCGCTGTAAAAAAATCGCGCGACACGCGCGCGTTTCCGAGGGCTACTTGGCTGTATCCCAATGGAAACGCGCAACAAAAACGGCCCAAAGTAGTACATGTACCTTTTCAGGTGTGGGCCGTTTTGTAGCGCGTTAGGGACGGGCGGAAATACGCCAAGGTGGGAACCAGACCATTGAATACAATGGGATTTATATTTTTGAGCGTTTTGTAGAGTGTTCGTCGAGCGTAGAACACGCTACAAAACGTTCAGGTGTGAACGAGGGCAAAGGTGAGACAGGAGAAGGGAGCAGAGGGATGACGTCGCCAGTGTGCCCATGCTACCTCACTGTCCAATCAGCAAGCTGTGGGAGGGTCTGTGACCAAGTGATAATGCTTAACAGCAGCAGAGAAAAGTGGTGGCTGCCTAAGAAGACCACCTGCTCTCCGGAGGACTAGTGAACAGACCCACACTGGGCTCTCTCCTGTCTCTAAACCAGGGGTTGCACCCTCAGCACTGCAGATGAAAGCCTCTGGGAGTCAGAACCTTACAATGCCTCGTGGGACTTGTAGTTCCACAACAGCTGGAATGCCGAGGTTGCCTGCCCCGATATAACCGTTTCAACTTTCAGCGTGCATGTTGCAACTTAACAAAAGCATTGAAGAATGATATCGTTTGTGAGTAAGGGACTATATAAATGAATGAAAGGGTGTTTTATGCCTCTTCCCCCCCTGCTGCTCTTTAGGAGCTCATAGGCACCGTGTAAGCAGCGAGCCTTTATGAGGAGCTAGCCGAGCAATTTATGGATCCCGCCAGCACTCGGGGAAGGTGGCGGGTGATTCAGTCACTCCGCTGCAGTGCTGAGTGTCATCTTTTGGTTTTGCAGAGTCAACTGTTCGCAGACATCATCATGACTTTCTGTTTTATATATTTTAAACCTTCAGCACTTCTCCGGGATTTATGTGGATATGAAACCTTTTCACCGACAATAATAATCACTGAGCAAGAATCTGAGGGCCACAGGGGTCTTCTCACACAGGATCGCAATGGTTATTGGAAGATATACTGTGATGATTGGACGCACAGAGGCGGCCATCGCTCTGGAGTCAGAAAAGTGATCCCTTGCTTGTGTGTGCAACTATGAGTGCCATCATGCCACGCTGACCTGCAATCGAAATAACCCTAACGGCACTCGTAGGATGAAGCCTGGGGGGCAGAATAAGAAAAGGCAGCACAAAGACTCAACATCTGGCCATCTCCAGACATCTGTGGCTAAATTCTGCAAAATATTAGGGATTGTGCAGGGGATTGTGAGAGGAGTGCTAAGGCTCTTTACAGTTCAGGAATAGGGATGAGCTCAGGATCAGAATGAACCCAGTCCGAACCTGAGCTCCTCTGAACATGGAAGGAAACTTCTTCCGCTGCCACCCAATCAGCTGTGGCCGGGAATTTCCCATCCGCCATGGAAAGAAGCTCCTTCAGCTGCCACTCAATCATCCGCGGCTGGGGAGTTTTCCATCCACCATGTAAGGAAGATCCTCTGAACATGGAAGGAAGCTCTTCTAAACGCAGAAGGAATTTCCTCCTGCTGACACCCAATCAGCTGTGGCTGGGCAGTTTCCCATTCACCACAGAAGGAAGCTCCTTCCTCTGCCACCCAATCAGCTGCGGCTGCACATAAGCAAAGGGGCATGATGCAGTCACATCATTGACCTTATATGGTCACATGGCTATATTTGGTCAAAGGACATTGACCTAATATGACCGTGTGGCCATATAAGGTCAATGATGTCAGCACAAACATCCAGCCCCTTTGTTTATGTGTAGCTGTGGGCTGCGGAATGCCCAGCTCGCAGCTGATTGGGCGGGAGGCCCATGGAACTTCCCTGTTTCGGAGGAGCTCAGGTTCGGAAATGAGCTCACCCTATTCAGGAATCATGAAACTATTAATGTTTCCTTCAACAATGCAATCTACCCAAAGATTTTACTAATATATTCACATGAAAAGGGTGTAGTTTGTACAAAGGAGAGTCTTCATTCATCGCTGGATAATGTCTAAATACAGCCCCGCAGTCCTTCGTATCAATTATGACAGAGTCTACAGCCCTAACGCTGCGGCCCGAGAGCTGCAAGCAACCCTTTGGTACTTGATGTGTGGCCCTTTGCAGAGCTCAACAGTTAGTAACAGCAGGTGTCCCCAGTCTCTGAATGTCTTCTGCAGAGTGTCTCGTCTCCAACCACTCCTATAGTATGCAAGCAATGTTATTTTGTAATGCCGACAAGCCCTGTTGATAAGGCGGAAGGGTGACTGCGAATGAGAATTCCACATTAAGTCATTGTAAGGGAAGAGGTAGTTCTCCTTTAAGGGAGGATCGGCTCAGGTCACGGCAGGAGACACAAGGCCCCCGAGCCGACTCTTAGTCACATCTGACAATTAGAGAAAGTCAGCCTCCTGTATTTACACAGCCTGCATTGTCTGCTCGCTGCTCGTCAGCTCGCTTCCACTCTACCAACCCAAGCACTTTTCTTGAATGGGGGAACAAAACAAAAAAAAAAAAAGAATGTACACCCTCAGTACTCCAACAACGTCGGCAAGGAACATAAAAGCCCCATTCAGCTGGCTCGGATTCCCCCCATCCCCCACGAAGGACATTTAATTGGATAATTGCTCCATAAAATCTTCCCAAGTGCATAACTGATAAAGAAATTAGCTTTGAGTGTAGAAAGAAAAAAAAAAAACTTGCTGCTGAAAAGAGCTTGAGGTTGGTTCATTAAAATGTTTGTTCAATCCATATTTCATTTGCACACATGGTATCAGTTATAAGGCATTCCGCTGTACGCAGAGGATCGCATGCTGTTGTGGTTTAAATAGGCGTTTTACTTGCGGCAAGAAAGCGGAAAGTCACATGCAGATCACCATCGTTGGTCTGCTGTAAAAAAAACATGTGGCAGCTTACAGCCAGCAATGTGCAAAAACCCAGAGTGACCCCTCAGGAGTCACCTTTCACTGTCCTAGTCACCGTCTGTCTCATTTACCAAAAAAGGTTAAAAAAAAACTTCATTAGGGCCTATTAGGACTATGTGTTGCGTCAACGCAATGTGTCAAAGCGCATTACGTGCTGCATTAAGGCAACCCAAAATAATTGACAATGCAACATACTGCAACCAGCGGTGTATTTACAAATGCTGCTGCCCTAGGGGAGAGAACCACAGCAAGTGCCGCTCTCAAGGAATCTGCCGCTCCAGGCAAACGCCTTGTTGGCCTCGCAGCAGATACTCCCCTGACTGCGACCCTTTGAGGAAACCTCTAGTGAGGGAAAAATGGAATCTGTAATTGCTGACCTCCTTCTGAATTGCCAGTTGCCTGGTTGTCATGTTGCTTTAAGGGACCTTCACATGTTGCGTTAAGTCGCATGTTAATATGTCTTGCGTTAAGGCAACCCATTCGTTTAAATAGGCTGAAACTACACTGAGGAAACCACTGGCCTGAACTGTGGCAGACTAAAATTCATGGACGGTAAAAGTAACCGGTGTTGAGGAAAACGTGTAGGTTGCCATTACTGGCCGCTACTGAAACATAGGAATTTTGTACTCACCGTAAAAACTTTTTCTCTGCGTTCAATAAAGGACACAGTGGAGATCATGGGGTTATAGCGCCACCTTCAGGAGTAGGACACTAGGCACAAAACAAAAGCTCAACCTAGGGGCGACCCCTGATGGTGGCCAGACCCCCTAACAGGTAGAAGAAGCTCAGTTTTTCAAGCTTTTTTTACTGCTGGTAATCTTTGTTCCCTTTATTTTACAGGAAAAAATAAATGTTTTTCCTTTTTTTATTATGACTGTAATTTTAATCCTTCAGCTTCAATTAGTTGCCGGCCTGGAACAAGTATGCTGACCTCAATTGGCAGAGACTTGTCCCGAGTCTGTGACTCAGAAACACCTAAAGCGACAAGATCAGCATGACTAGAAATAAGGACATTTTCATGTCCGGCTGGAGTGTACCTTTAAACATTACCCAGGTGTCTAAAAAGAAAGGTGCCTCCACTGTCCATAGGAACCAATCAATTCTTCCTTTTATGCCAGCGGAACTTCCACAGTCATTAATGGGTACTAGCTGCCAGTATGCCAATGGCCTACAAAATACGGGCACTGTGCATGCGAATGGATATGGGTATTGGGTGGGTCTCATGAAGCCACTAAGTCAGGTCATAGGCCTTTAAAAGCCCCCCCTTTAAGATAGATTAAGCAACGCTACAGTATGCAACGCACTAGACAATACAGGCTTTCATGGTTCAAGAGGTGACTGGTCCTCTTTAAGCTGAACCTTCTGCATTATGATAAATGATGAACCCCAGTCCTGCAAGGTGAGACTAGACATCACCTAGGAATGCCATGGCCCGCGTTGCGTTATTTGATGTCGTGGAATCCCATAGGCTTACCTTGCTGAGCTAGGAGGAAAGCAATAATACAAATGTAATGCGTGCGCTTAATGAAACCAAGGAGGGTTTTAATAAATAGCCAATATACTATGAATAATGGGACTTACCTTTATTAGCTAGGTTAAGTAGAACACATTATAATTCTCCCTCCCTCGCCGTCTTCTGGTTAATGAAATCTGTCAAGGGTCCCTGCCTTTCCTTTACATTAATTAAAAGAGTGAGGTTTTTTTTTTTCTGTTATATTACAGGAAATTGTGTAAATGAACCGACTGCGGAATGAGGCAATGAGGGTTATTATATACTTCCAGTGATTGGAACCATTAACGAGCAGAGTCACTGATGATTATTGAGCCTCTTCGCTGATCACAGGTCCTCAATCTCGACTCCGTATTTGGAAAATGTGCGGTGCTTATGTATGAAATGTGCCAAGGACAAAATGTCTTGTTATCCACAACAACCAATCAGAATTCTTGTTTCAATTTCAACCAGCGCTGTAAATACGACAGGTGGTTGCGAGAGGCAACATGATACTTTCTTGCTAGCACACATAAATCCCTATGTTGCAGTGGTGGAAATGTGAAATGGTGGACGTCAGGAATTCTGAATTGTATATCTATCTGATGTTGTAGTAGCAAAATGTAGCACAATTATAAGATTGCCTGGGAATTCCCAAGCTGATTATATACAGGATAAAGATAGTTCACTTCAATGGCGGCCTCACCATGTAAAATACTGGGTATAAGGGAGCAATTGACTCTCACACCTTCCTCCTACAGGGCAGCGCTTGACCACTTAGACACCCAGCATGGTCACGTATTGCTCCAAGTCACACCACTGAACACCTCCCTCAATCGATTGCTACCTCTGGCAATTGCCCCCTCTCAAACCAGTTACATGATAATAGCCGCTACTGCCACAGAAATTGCAATAGTAGGTAATCCTTTGACCCAGACTTTCTCAACCTTTTTATCCCAGAGGAACCCTTGAAATAACTTTCAGCTCTTGGGGAGCCCCTGCGAAAACCAATTTATTGAGGGTCAGATGAGAAAAAATATCCCTTAACATTGGTGGCTAGAGGGATAAATGCTCCCGTTACAGGGATGGCCAGTGGGAAGAAAGCCCCCCTTACAATGAGGCCCAATGAGAAGAATATCCCCCTTACATTGGTGGCCAGTGGAATAATAACTGTCTTACATTGCACAGTAAGAAGAATTCCCCCTTACAGTGGTGGACAGTTAGAAGAATGTCCCTTGCGGTGGCGGCCAATGTGAAGAATGCCCCCTTACAGTGGTGGCCATTTGGAAGAATGGCCTCCTTTACAGTGGAGGCCAGTGGGAAGAATGCTCCCTTTCAGTGATGGTCAGTTGAAAGAATATCCCTTACAGTGGTGGCCAATGTGAAGAATATTCCCCTTACAGTGGTGGTCAGAATGCCACCACTACAGATAGCTAAAATGGTCATTGGTTTCTCTGGCTCTACCAAGTACTATTGGCCTTGGAACTATGCAGGCACCATCAAATGGGAGGTCAATCAGCCACAACTCAAGGAACCCTTAGCAGCCTCTGGAGGATCCGTAGGGTTTCATGGAACCATGGTTGAGTATGCCTGCCTTAACCAATCACATCAGCCATGTCCCAAAATATCCTGCAGTCAATTGTCAGATTTGTTTTTACCTTAAATATACTTTTATAAGCCAGGATTCTTAACCACCACCCACCAATCTCTCTTACTAGAGATTTTTCCCTAAAGAAGATTCTTGGGAATTTCCGAG
>NW_017306399.1:495847-507711 GCF_000935625.1 Nanorana parkeri | reverse complement strand
ATCCACAGGGCCATAAATCTGACATTTCCCACAGTTTCTTTGAGACCCAAATGTTGCTGTGTCAGCTCTCTGTCCCGGATCTTGCGCTTGCATTGTTTGAGTGAGAGAGAGCGCGAGCGAGTCACATTTACAGGGGAAACCATCCTTTTTGTTTGATTACAGGCAATTTTAAAGGCACAAAAGGGCCGAGAAAAATAGAAAAACTGAGTTTGTTTTAGTGGAGTTGACATTAACCGGCTTAAACAACGCTAGTCTGTGAACTGAGAAATACAGCAGGGCCCCGGCCTACTCAGTCACAGCAGGCCCTAAATGGTTAACATAATACTAGCAATATTGTGTGCACCGGCGTCACCTTATTTACTAACGAGTAACACATTTTATAAACTTCAAACTTTTTTCTTTGTTTTATCTTGCATTGGTTTAGGGTTAAATCCCATGCTAGGTTTTTATTGATGTCTGTGTCCCCATTGTGAAATTCGCTCAGTGACCACACCTGAGTGATCTGAAGCATGACTTGACGCTACACCAAAAGCGATTGAACGTTTGACACCGGGATTTCCTTTTTATTCAATGGTGGCCATTCACACCTAAGCATAGTGTCGCTTGAAGCTTTAGGCCTCATTCACACGAGAAAAGGCCGGCTCATACAGATCCGTGCTGCTGTTCTTCTCTATGGGAGTACGCCGCCCTACGCTCACCCGAACTGCATGTCCGTTCAGGTGTCCGTACTCGTATGTAGACAGGGTGGATCCTGTCTGCGTCCCAGCAGGGACGGCAACGCACAATGGCATACTCCCATAGAGATTAAAAGGCTGCTGCGTACAATCACACGCAGCACCTGTCCTTCCTGGGAGCGGCCCGATACGGCCTCGCACGCAGCACGGATCTGTACGGGCCGGCCCTTACCCGTGTGAATGAGGCCTAAAGCTCATCCCTTGAAAAAGCACAAGAGGTTTTTTGGGGGGGCCGTGTCTCGTGTTTTGGTCTCAATAGACCTTAATAGGAGCGCCTGTTTTTTATACATTATCATGTCTAGTAACTAGCTTACCATTGGCTGACAATAGAATACAAAATATTGCTCAAGTCTCAACCGTGTACAAAAACGCCTTCAGCAACCGCGAACTCCCCCTCCCCACCCCCCAACACCAACAATGCTCAGGTTAAATATGAATGGGGCCTCAATAGGACAGGAATTGTACAGTTGTCAATGGAACAGAGGGGAAATCTTCCAATGGTGACACCAGCACAGGAAGTGAACAAAAGTCTCCCCAATGGGATACACATAGCAAAAAGAAACCTGACATACCCTGCAACCCTCTTCTTCCCACAGTTCTCTTAATGAATGTAGCCAGAAATGATCAGACAAAAAAAGGAACACTACGGTTAAATTTGAGGCTTGGTACTGCCCACACTGGGGCAATTAAAGTAAAATCAGCCCTGTCCGTTTCTATGCATGACTTGTGTTTTTGGAAGCAGCCATATTTTGCTTATTACACATGTGCTGCACAATTTCTTCTCACTGCAGTTGTGAAACAATAGCCTCTCTGCAGTCTCTACTCACATGAAACACCAACAATGCCAGAGCCGTGTGATCTAAACTCTCTCCAGGGTTGAGATTGTATCAAAAAGCTCAGTTTGGTAAAGCAGATGTGTGCCCTGCTATGAATATGTAAAGTGTGAAAAATGCATGACAGGTCCACTTTAAGACAACAAGAAGATGAGTTACCGGCACTCCGGACTATAATTCAAACGCAGATTTTTTTGGCGCTTGTTCATATTATCACAAAGCAAATTAGGTTTTCGGGGCCACATAGGGTCCTTTCATCAGGCAAACCCTAAGGCCCCATTCACACTGAGCGTATCGCAAATCGCGCGTTTGCCGTGCGATTTGCATTGTGCGTGATATTGCGCGGTTTGTTGCGCGATATCGCGCAAATGGTTGCATTGATCAAAGTAGAATCGCGCCGAAATCCGCTCCAAAAAGGGTCCTATTGTAGCGACGCACGACCCGCGACAGCGACGAACAGACCCCTATTGCCATGCATTGGAGAGCGATATAGCGCGGTAAATATCTGCTCAGTGTGAATGGGGCCTAAAGGTCCACTTTAGGGGCTCAACTACTTCTTTGTGGTGCGTTAACACACCGTGCATCGCAGCGCACCCCCCTGACACAGGTGACCCGGTTTGTCATTCACAATGAACGGCAACACAACGCAGCAACACGTTAGATGCATTGCTGTGCAGAAGTGTAAATGGGCCCCTGGAATATAAAAGTAATTCCCATGAACGCACAAGGAAGCTTCACATGAAATGTTATCCGGAAGCCTTTCAAATAAAGAGACGTTTTGCTTTATCTTTACCTGGGCCCCTTAGCTGGTGTGCAATCCGTATAAATAGGGGTACGTGGCTTTAAATTAAAAAAAAAAGGAAAAGAAAAATAATGGAATCAAAGACGATGATGTCAGGTTCTTCCCCGCAGATAAGCGGCGAGTGTTGATATTTATCCGAACATCAAACAAGTCATTATGAGGAGGGTAATAACAGCTGAGACTCTGGACAGGATACAGCTGGACAGTAATACAAAGGGAGAACAAAGCGCCAAGACAGACACAGGAAGGCAGCACAATGCACACAGATAATCGCGGGCAAAAACACTTCGTAACAAAGTATCGCTCCGAGAATTTAAAGTAGGCTCCGGCCTTCAGGTGACTCGAATCTGCTGCCTTTCCAATAACTCCCCTACGACTTTCACATCCCCTCCAGGCAATGAGGAAAGCCAGGCGACTGCTAATGTTATGCGTGGAACTTTAATTTAAAGCAGAACTCCAGGGAAATGTTTTCTTCCCTTTAGCCCTCATTCACACGAGAGAAGGCCGGCACGTACAGTTCTGTGCTGCGTGCACGGCAGCATCGGGCAGCTCCCGGGAAGGACAGGTGCTGGGTGTGATTAGTACGCAGCCCCCGTCCTTCTCTATGGGAGTACGCGGTCATACGCCGCCCTACGCTCACCACAAGTGCACGTCCGTACTGGTGTGTGTTTCCTGGCTCAGAAGCAGATAGGATCCATCCTCTCAACGTACGATTACGGACACCCGCACCCACACGGACGTGCAGGGCGGGTGAGCGTAGGGCGGCGTTGATTCCCGTTTTTTTTTACTTAATATGTTTTTTATTGAAAGTTTTGCACATCCATATAAAGTACACACAACAAAACAAAATACAGCAAACGGGGAGTAGAGGCGCATATATCAGCATTGCCATATACAAATGACGCACTGAAGCGTATAGGGCATCCGTCATCTTACATACAATACAATGAATTGTCTTGTAATTCAAAAACCTGTCACAATGAACAAGGTTGTGCAGGCTGTTAGTAGAGGTGCCATTCTCCATAGTACATAACACTTATCTGTGCACGACCCGTCTCCGGGCCAACCGTGTAATAACAGCGTATAGAGGCCTAGCAGGAGCCAGATAGCACCAGTACTCCCATTACATGGAAGGAAAAGGAAAGTGATTCCCGTTTTTTAACGCATTTTTCACAGCCGTTGACCAAGGATTGTTATTACCTGTTGCCAATGCATCAAACTGCATGCGCTGCGATGTGCTGCCATTAACTTGTATAAGCCTCCCAACATACAGAAATGCAGACACACTATACTTTCCAAAACGCACGGAGACGAGAACAGGCCATATTTTATTATGCATAAGTCAGGCGTTTTAGCTCGTCGCTACGCCCTACACTCATTGGCTGCTGGCTCTGTTAGTACAAAGATTTTCCAACTGGCTCCGTCGATCAACCGATCGAGGCACGCCAGCCAAAAGGGTGCTGACAGCGGCATCCACTGTGCGAATTTCCGATGTTTCTCAAGAACACAGTGTTTGGTCACCTTAACTACATATCCCAGCATGCCTTTGTAAGTCATGCCTGCGGCTGTCAGTCTTGCAATGCTTCATGAAACTTGTAGTTCCACAACAGCTGACGGGCTGGAGTTGTCCATCCCGACATAAAAGGAATAGTCAATCATAGAGGTGAAACCTAATATGATACAACTTGTCTCTGGCCTATAAAAGGAGAATGAGGGGAATTTATCAAAATCTGGAATGGTTGCCCATGGCAACCAATTAGCTTCTCTCTTTATGTTCTAAGCTTAACTGAGAAAACAGAAGAAAGAAGCTGATTGGTTGCTATGGGCAACTGCTTCCGGATTCTGTCTGCTCCAGTTTTAATAAATCCCCCTCAGTATTTTTATCTGTCAGATATTCGGCCTTATTGCAATTCCAGGAAGTGGCTGTAACAGGCCGAGCTGAGCCGGAGTGTTCTAGACGCCTCTCGCCGCTCTGGCTCGGTCTCTTGAGCCGTCGCCGCCTTCTCTCACCTACGCTGGCAGAGGTCTTCGGGGCTGGCTGTGAAGAAAGCCACAATGCGGAGAGGAAAGCCTCTGAATACAATGAAAACAGAAAGTGTCGAGGACTTTGGCAGAAGGACACCAAGTAAAATAGAGGCTGACTCATTCTGGCAGCGGATCACCTCAACCCCTTCAAAGGCTTTGGCAAGTGGCCTCCGAGGACACCCCTCGCCTTTGCCAAGCCACGAAATACCACAATTATTATCGGAGCAGTCATCAGCGAAACACATTTAGTAAACTGACTTTCTGGCACGAGGATTAAAAATGCTATTAAAATAATTTAAAAAAAAGTCACAGCTGTTTAGGGTGTCCGACATATGAAAAATAAAATTGTATCTCGGGTTACAGACAAACAAGAAAAATCTATGTATTCGTCCTTTCAGCAATTTGTATCTTCTTATGAAAACAGTGATGTAACTGTCCATACGTTAAACATCTACAGCTGATCGCAGAAAGCTGCGGCGACCATTTTGTTCACAAGCCCGCATTGCAGGAACGGCAAGCTGTACATTTACTGGGAGCTGCAGATGTGGTTGGGGTGCTAAGAACCCCACGTATCTGCCCTATTGATGGTGTCTAATCAATGGATATGATGAAGGAGTCTGGTTTGGGCCTACCTGAGGCCTGTGTTTACCATGGCAACCAGGCAGCTTTTCTGTCTCTGAGAAGAATGGTGGCGGCTGGACTACTACCGCCAATCCCAAAACTTGACCAATTTGACCTGATTATTTAAATCCAAATCTACTTTGGACTGCGAAAAATACTGAACATGTTTTATGCTTTTCAGTTTTGTTAGGTATTATAATTAGGTATATATTACAGGTGAAACTCGAATAATTAGAATATTGTGCAAAGTTCATTTATTTCACTAATGCAACTTAAAAGGTGAAACTAATATATGAGAGAGACTCATTACATGCAAAGCAAGATAGTTCAAGCCGTGATTTGTCATCATTGTGATGATTATGGCTTACAGCTCATGAAAACCCCAAGAACCCCAAATCCACAACCTCAAAAAAGTAGAATATTACATGCAATCAATAAAACAAGGATTGTACATAGAACAATATCGGACCTCTGAAAAGTACAAGCATGCATATGTACTCAGTACTTGGTTTGGGCCCCTTTTGCAGCACTTACTGCAATTACTTTTGCACGATATTCTAATTATTCGAGTTTCACCTGTATATATATTAGGTCTATCATTAGGTATTATTATTAATAGGTATTTGGCAAAATGGCAAGCTACAGTGCAAATGGCATTAACTTGTGGCACCCAACCAGGTTTTTCCTTACTAGACTTATTTGAGAGCAAGATGATTTTTGTTGTTGTACGTTTCCTTACTGGCCACAGTAACCCATAGCAACCAATCAGAAACCAGCTTTTAGTCATTGACAGCCTAATGAATGGTAATTTCTTATTTGTTGCTGCTGTTCAGCATACTACCCCTGGCCTTACTTTGTCTTCTGGTTTCCTAGTTGTGCTTGGGCCTACAGTGGCTATCAGGAAATAATACCCCTAGAAGTCAATACAGCTACCACGTAAACTATGTGACAACCATACAAAGAGATAATGCTTATACATAAGGGAAGATACAGGAAATCTAAAGCCCCCTAGCTACTGAGGAACATCAAGTCCTACCATGCCCCACCTGCCCTTTATGTCCAAAACTTTTGCTATATACACTACATGGCCACATGTTTGAGGACACTTCATCATTGCACTTTCCTATATGGACAAAGGTATGTGGACTCCCCTTCAAATAATTGAGCTCAGGTGTTTCCAGTGAAGGGTATTGTTGATTCTACAGCATACAAAGACCTTTTAGACCATTGTGAGCTTCCAACTTTGAGGTACCAGTTTGGTGAAGACACTTTTCTGTTCCACCAGGACTGCACCCTGTGTACTAGGTCAGCCCCGTAAAGACATGGTGGACCACTTTGGTGTTGTGGAACTTTGAGTGTCCTGCACAGAGCCCTGACCTCAAACCTACTGAACACCATTGTGATGAATTGGAATACCGACTGTGAGCCGGGTCTTCTCATCCAACATCAGTATCTGATCTAGCTGGTAAGGAGCAACTCCATATCAATGCCCACGGTTTGGAAATGTTATGGGATGTTCAACATGCTTGTATAGGAGCGGTGGTCAGGTGTCCACAAATCGTTGGCCACAAATTGAGTTTATCAATAACAATCATCTACTCTTTCAGATAATTAAAATGTTCCCTGTAACTGCAGATGGTCCTCCCAATCACTCATCACTACTGAGGAGAGAACTCAGCTCCTATACTTCTAGATAAAAGCAGCGCTGAGTAAAAATGGAGTATGGCAATTCGGTGTTCGAAACTGACCCTATGGTGAGTCCACAATTACAATCTCAGCAAGAACCTGCTATTATTAGGTGTAATCACAGCCAGGTGGGAAAGAATCGCTTTACCTAACATGGGATATCTGGGAATAATCACAAATTGGCTTAACCCGACATATTAGTAAATTCACCTTCGGTCTGTTACTGTTGCATTCATGTTAGGTACTCTGTGTTGGAGATTTCCTTTATCTCTGCTCTCTACCCTATCACATCCCTAAAACCTATTCTGACAAGGATTGCAATATCGCTTATGTAACTGACACAAGCCCATCTGTTCCTGTGACCTCCAAATGCCCTATTTGTGATATAGCAGAATGGGATTTGGAGAAAGCCAATTGTTACCGGAGTATTAATTCTGTTCCCCCGAGCAAACTGTTTAACCTTTTTGTTGCTTCAACTGTAAACTCTACAACATGCAAAAGTGCATCGTGTCTGCAGAACTCATATTATTATTAATTGGTATATTTATTATGTTCCACTTACTGTATTTCAGTGGGCAGTTTTATGTTTGTTTTTGTTTTGCATCAATTTTCTTTCCAAAAAAAATAACAAAATGTTTCTTTTTTTTTATATATATATGAGGAAGGCTATTCATAATGTGGTAGGTGGGCTCATACTATAATGTCCATACCGGGATATTAGCCTCTACTGTAGTGCCTTGGTTCTCAACTGGTGGGCCGTGACCCAAAAGTGGGTCGCGACCCAGTGTTCAGTGGGTCGCCTCATGCCTTCCACTTTTCTAGGTGAGAGGCTCCTCAGCCTCCCCCTAGAGCAGCACTGTCAGTTCTCTCACCAAGTAGCCATTATAAAAAAATAAAAACATATTTGGAGTGTGTGTGAGAATGTGTGTGTGTGTGTCTGTGGCTGGGTAGGTATGCCAGTGTTTTTGAGAGCCCGTTCACAGTAACAGTATGAGGGGGTCGGACACAGATCAGCCCCTGCTGCAGCCTCTCACCTTGTGACCTGCTGCAAAGTTACAATGTACAGACTGATCACTGGGGGAGGGGGGGACTGAGGAAATGCTTCCTCCTGCCAGCAGCAGACTGATCACTGGGGAAGAGGAGACAGAGGAAATGCTTCCTCCTGCCAGCAGCAGACTGATCACGGGGGAAGAGGAGACAGAGGAAATGCTTGCTCCTGCCTGCAGCAGACTGATCACTGGGGAAGAGGAGACGGAGGAAATGTTTCCTCCTGCCAGCAGCAGACTGATCACTGGGGAAGAGGAGACGGAGGAAATGCTTGCCCCTGCCTGCAGCAGACTGATCACTGGGGAAGAGGAGACGGAGGAAATGCTTGCCCCTGCCTGCAGCAGACTGATCACTGGGGAAGAGGAGACAGAGGAAATGCTTCCTCCTGCCTCCAGCAGACTGATGACATCATCTCTTAGGTCACTAGACTGTTTAAGAATTAGTTTTTAAGAGGTGGAAACTTTTTCATAAAATGATACTGTGGCTGTATACTGTATTGTAAATGCATTAATGCAGGTGAATAAACTGAATGTTCCATTTGAACTTGAGGGTAGGCTAGCTTCCACAGCATCCGCATGTACCTGCCCATTTAAATTACTGCATTGCAATAGGAGAAACAATGCATGCATTTATTTTGAATGGTACACAATGCAGATAAATTGCAGCATGCTGCAATGCACGGCAACACACGGTAGCATGTTGCATTACACATTTTTGGAGACATCTGAATTTTGGGATGTTTGGTTGTATTGACAGCCCATTCTATATAATGGGCTGTCAGTGCGATGCACGTTGACGCACAGCAAAACTGTAAATGGGCCCTTATGGTAGGCCACTGACGCAGAACTACAAGTGCCAGCAAACCCGTGAGCTAGAAAAAGGATTTATTAGGAATGTGACAACTCCGGCTGTCATGGAAAAACGAGTGCCAGAAACTCTTGCCAGCTCCAGTGGTAGCAAGTCTCACCCACCCTAAAGCCGTCAAGGCTTGCTGACATCAGTAGTTCCGCGGATTCAACGCCGTGCTTGCCAACACGTGCGTTCCGATTCCAGTGAATTGGCTCATTCACCTTTCTCTCTCTCTCTCTCTCTCTGCCTGTGCTTCCCTCGTTCTCCCTCTGCCAAGAACTTTGAAGCGAATCGACAAGAGTGAGCGCTCAAAGTCTCTGGATAGCCCGGTAAACCCCCGTGCCAAGTTTCCTCCGGTGCCAAGTCCTTGCATCTTCCTCGTTTTGAATAATTGACAGACAAACCCCCACGCAGAAGTCGGTCACCATTTTGGATGCGCCTCTGCGCGTTCAGCCCTTGGCAGCCATCTTACAGCTTGGCAACCATTTTGAGCGTGTGCGTCTGGCAGGCTCACAGAACTCTCGCTCGATACGAACCGCGGTGTCAGTTAAATATAGGAACGACCTCAAAATATATTTTGGGAACAAAAAAAAAAAAGTTAACAGGTAATTCTTTTGCTGACAGAGGCGGCCGGCAGATTCTGAAGGATATTTTTGTATCCCGTGTTTGTTTCATAACAACCGGGTTTCCTCAAGTTCAGCCTGTGCAGGAAACGCAGAGAAACGGGGCTGTTAACGCTTTAGAAGCAGCTTTAGCTTTGGCAAGAGAGCTACTTGAGCTTCCTCCTGCATCCATTCTTCAATTTTAAAGGAATAGTCTTCCTGATGGCAACATTTTGTTTATTGATGAAGCAAAAAGGTTACTCATTCACCTGCCGCCTTTTTTAAAATCTTTTGCAAAGACCAGATCCCGCCCGCTTTGCGTTTTTATATGTCCCATCCACCTTCGGATGTTTACATTCTTCCTATCTTACTTTTACCTAATATAAATGAATTACAAACATGTGGAAGCATGTAGGGAATATTTATATTTAAATGTTACATAAAAATACTTTTAAAACAAACGTGGCATTATAAACTTGAAATATATTATACTTTCCCTTTTTAATATCGAAAAAGAATATTTAAAGGTGCAAGCCACCCAAAACTGACATGAGCGTGCGTCAGCGATTTGAACCCAGAGATCTCAGCACATCCATGGCCCACTGGACCTAAATGCTGCAACCATTAAGAGCAAGGGATGGATTTTCTGTTAAAGTATATGTAGTTTCGGATGGTGTGTGGAAGGGTTAGACCCTCTGTCAATTTTTTATTGCTGCCTTTGTCCCTGCTGAGACGTCACGCCCCTCGAATTGTCCTGATGACCATTGCCACTGAGAATGAAAGTGAGGGAAAATTTAAAAAATTTGGCCCCAGAACAAAAAGTAAGGAGAAATCTTTCAATGGGGAACCTGTTCCAGGGACACTTGCCTAAGAGGGAAGTTCCACTCATTTTTGAAGGATTTCCTCTAACTTCCTGTTGCATCTCCATGGCAGGAAGTGAAGGGAAATTTCCACAGTGGTACACTGTAAAAAAAAAAAACTGGCAGGAGTTTGAGAGCTGGTGCAGACTTGGGTGATCCCAGGACGTGCGTCCAGTGACCGTGAGATCGTGTGCAGTTGCACACAGCGTTTGCCGCAAGCACCACTTACATCCGCGCAGCAAACGCTGCAAAAATTTACATGATTTTTCAACCGCACGGGTGGAATCATGGCGGGAAACCGAGCAAACTGTCTGGTGTGCCATTAGAAGATAATGGCACCACCAGCGCGATCAGCAGGGGTGGGCGATTCCGTGACCGTGCGGCCATCCGCGCAGTTCCGTGTACAGTTGCCGCGTGATCATGGATCGTCCAAGTTACTTACTTTTCAAAGTAAGCAATTCCTGGGAGGGTTCATTCACATCAGTGGGTGTTGAGGTGCGCATATCGCACATGTGCACAAGCGCTATGATGCATTATTAAAGCGCATTGCAGTGCTTACTTTTTTTTTTTAACTCAAACTTTAGTTATCTCTATAAGCGGCAGTGCGTTGAAATGCATTACAGTGCGTTATAATGTGCTATGCAAAAATTCAACTTTTTTCGTTCATCACCTCTTCCCTACTGAATCCAAAATGAAAAAAGAAACATTTTGCAGGCTGGTGTAAATGATCTCCGAATCCAACAGCGATTCCCAGCGGTATCAAACTATAGGTAGAAATATGACATTTGGGAGGAATGACCCTCTCACCATGTGTGACCGGGTGCTCAGGAACTGCTATGTTTCCTGGATACAATTAGCAATTCACAGACTTGACTTTGCTTGCTGACTGCACTTCCTTTTTAACTGAAGCAAAGTTCACTCATCCCGTCCTTTAAGGAATCGACTGGAATTCTCGATTGCAGCAATAATAACAAACATGCCGGCCTGCTGCGGCATCTGACACCATCCTCGCGCAAAAACACGCCAGCAACTGTACGAGGCGATTTCCCCTGAAGCCGGGAAAGGCACACAGAGGCCGGGGGTTTCGCACAACTCGGCGTCAACACATCAGTGACATGCATACCGCAGGAAATACAATACGGCCTGGCAAGGACACAATGTTCAGTAAACAATGTTATGTCATACAGTGTGTGTGTGTGAGGGGGGGGCGCGCGCACACATGAAACAATTGATCCACACTCAGAAAAAACAGTGTGCATTGTTCGTGCTCAACGAGGCTGATAAAAAACATTACAAGAAGGATCCATCAATATATGCTGTATGCAAACAATGTATTTCGTTATTCATCACACTGTTGTGTCAGCTCCAGGCTAGAATTGCCACCAATTGGAGGATGGCTATGGGTTGGAAATACAGAAACTAAGAGGACTGACGGCAGGAAAAGGCTGAAAGGTCCATCGAGTCTTTGCTAAGTTTGGTTGATTTTTGTCATTTTTTTTATATAATATACATATAGATAGATCTATGTTTGTCTCAACTGTATGTTAATTCACTTACTACTCACAACCTCTGCTGGACATCTGTTTCAAGAATCAACTACTCTTCCAGTAAAATATTACTTTCTAAGGTTAGTTTTTAACTTTTCTTTCTAAGCTTTTTTTTTATTCCACCATGACTGGGCCCCTGTGCACAAAGCCAGCTCCATAAACACATGATTTGATGACTTTGGTGTGGAGGAACTTGAATGTCCTCCAAAGAGCCTTGACCTCAACCCTACTGAACTTTGGGATGAAGTGCAACAACTG
>NW_017306399.1:475313-495823 GCF_000935625.1 Nanorana parkeri | reverse complement strand
CATAATAAAGGCCACCATGGTTTTGGAATCTCCAATAGGCTCAAATTAGCTTTAGTGGTCAGGTGTCCACAAACCATTGGCAATATAGTGTATTATTTGATACCAATTATCTTCTCTTCTTTGAAGATGAAATGGAAAGCTGATTGTGAGCCAGGTCTTCTCATCCAACACCAGTACCCGACCTCACAAATGCTCTTTTGGTTGAATGGGTACAAATTCCCACAGACACCCTCCAAAATGTTATAGCAGCAAAGAGAGGCCAACTCCTTAAAGAAGAACTATGGGGTAAGTGTTTTTCCCCATAGTTCTCGGGGTCACGGGAGGACATAAACTAGCGCCCTCCCATGACCCAAAGCTCAGCATACCGCTAGCTACAGCTCACGGTATACTGAGACCGCCGCATCCGGGACGGATCCGGGCATTACTGTTGAGATCCCCCCAGCTGCGTGATTGGCAGCTGGCTTTGCCTATCTAGAGGCAGAGCCAGCTGTACTGCTCACTTCCCGATCTACTGAGCCGACCTTTGACAGTTTCCTTGCACAGGTCAGCTCTAACTATGAGGTTGAGTGAAAATCACTCACCTCATAGTTCTCCTTTAATAATGCCCATGGTTTTGGAATGGGATGTCCATCATACTCATATAGGTGCGATGGTCAGCTGTCCACAAACTATGAGATGCCTCCATATATCCCGCTGCATGTTCAGTGGGTAGGTCTTTTTCCTGAATCTGTGTTAGGCACCATCCTCTGTCTCTGGCTGGGGTAAACTGCCCCCGGTGCACTTCAGCGCAGCCTGTGTGAAAACCTGAAGGTAGCTTGTGTTTTCTGTATGCTTTTCCATGTCCCATTTTCAGTTTTGACTGGAATATACTTTTAAAGTACAGCAAAGCAATGAAGGCAAGACTTGACTCAACTCTATAGCACACACTTCCATAATAAAGTAAACTTTCTTAAGCCGAAGAGCGGATTTTGCAGGCGTATGACGTAAACTGTGCTAGTATAGAGTGAAACGCCCTGATGGATGTCGGTATCGATCCCGCTCAGATTCACTTACCATAATTATAGGCCTGTAATGGATGACACAGTGATATATTCTTACTTTAGAGAAAAGCCAGGATTTTTTTTTTTTCTGTTGCTTTATGAGATTAGGCCTAATCCTTTCAATTAATATGGTATGATTGATATCTAAGAGCACCCAGACACACGAGAGAAGCTTCGAGCTCTCCCCGTCTTAAATATTATTCCTTCGCTATCGATCCACGATCGGGGGGACGGGTTTCAGAAGAGACGACCGGCAGTGCAATTTTGTTGATTTGAGAGATTTATGGCCTCCGACAAATGATGAAAATTAGCTTATTTTTTTTTTTTTTTGTTTCCTCCTAATAAATGTAATGTTTTATTATTATTATTATTGAATGGCTGTAGATCTCACCATCCTATTGTCACTCTGGCAAATTGTTTCGTTTGATAAATTGCTCGGATTAATCTCCTATAATTACAGGCCCAGCTGTACGAGCTGCTTTTATTCCTGAAAGTAGGGACCCGTAGGGGATTTTCTGCACGACAAAAAATTCTGTTGCACGGGTAGGTAGATAAGTTAATGGAAAATGTGGGAGACGGGGTGTCCGGCCTGAAAGGAAATGGGTGAACGTGGGGTTCTTAGGACTGTCCGAGTCGTCAACGTAGCAGAAGCTGAATCGGCTCTCACCCGCTGCTTGTGGGGCTCAATGAACCCTATGAGCAATGCTCCCACTGTGTACACCTGCACATGACTGTTTTGCTCTGCACAGTGGAAGGCATCTGTGCATTTGCCAGCAAACATGCTCTTTCACTAATCGAAATAGAATGAGATCAAAAAAGGTGACAGCTGTAATTTTTTATTTTTTTTTGGAGGTGGCCCGGATAACTAGACCCTAACAGGTGTGCAGCCTTGGGGTGCCAAAATGGAAAACGCACTGTTTAAACCAACCCTTTGGTCAGCACAGACTCTAAAGATGATACTGCTCGAATGTTCTGTGATGATGTTCTGCTCTGTAAAAACAAGAAAAAAACAAAAGAAAATTCTATTCCTCCCCAGACTTCCATCTATGAAGATGCCAAGTTCCTCTGGCCGATGCCAGCTCACCTAAGCTCAGGAAACACTGCAAATTTACAGGCCCTTCTACATGCCGTTCCTGCTAAATCTACGCAGCTCCTAATACTACATTTTAGGAATATAATAACAGGAAAATTTCATATTAAAAAAACATACTGCAAATGCAAATAAACTGCTTTATATGAGTTAAAGCTGAACGACAGGCAGAAGAATGAAAGGCAAAATGAATCCAGCTCTGTATTCATTAAAGGAGAATTATGAGGCAAGTGATTTTTACTCATAATCTGAGCCGACCTGTGACAATTAAACTGTCACAGGTCAGCTCAGTAGATCGGGAAGTGAGCGAACACATAGCATCGCTCGCTCACTTCTCGATCTATCCGTGCAGAGAGCCGTGACTGTCACTCACGGCTCCCTGCATTCCCCCCTCCCCTGTCCGATCCTCCAGCGCTGACTGGCGGAACGGACGGGGGAGGGGGCGGGTACAGCTGGCTCTGCCTCTAGATAGGCAGAGCCAGCTGTCAGTCAGGCAAGAATTGTCGGAATCCGTTATGGCTGCGGCGTCTCAGTATACCGCGAACTACTGAGCTTTGGGTGACGGAAGGAACCTAGTTTGTGTCCTCCCGTTACCCTTAGGAGAACTATGGGGAAAAGCACTGACTCCATAGTTCTCCTTTAACATATCAATCAACCTGAAGTTGACTTGGTACCTGCTTCTCCTTTCACTGTCCAGTCACACGCTGTAAGTGTTACTTGCATAAAATCAGGTCTACTGCCCAATCAGACAGGGCTGTGCATTGTAGCAGGGCTGTGTAATCTCAGGACTGGAGAGACAGAAATATATGCATTATATCTGTGTATTTTGCAGTCTGCCTGGAGTTCAGCTTTAGGAAGAGACGTTATATAGCACTGGTGGGTTTGTTTTCCTGTCCGTATTTGATCTCAATAGACTATGCAAAAAACGGCTGATTTATCTCACAGTTACATTAGGCTATAATTTGGTACCCCACCCTGGACTATCAACACTAAAAAGGGTGGATCAGTCTGGTAAAACCACACCAGTTTTACTGGGTTTCAGTAACCTGAGGACATGATAGTTTCAATTTAGACTTAAAAAAAGAAGCATTGAGCCTGCCTGGATGTGCAAAGTAAAGTATTTATGGGCTAGAGTGACAATTATTCCTGCAGTAAATCATCTTCACTATCCATATTGGCTCTACATTCTTAAGGACTGGTTTACAAGGGCGGTAGGGGGGCAGCAAAATCAGGTTGTTGATCTGTGGCTTTACCAACCACCCCAGCCGCCTGCTGCAATGCCAGCAATGCAGCCAAACAGTGCTGTATACATTTCCGTGACTGTGATGTTTTCCATTGCGGCATAAAAATATACAGCATGTCACGCTTGACCTGTGGACCGTGCTGTAACTACGTGGGCATGGTATTACAATAGAAAATACCCATTGGGGATTTAGGATGGAGCAGTACTATCCTGAACACCGGGCAGCCGCTGCTCCACCGCCCTCTAAAAAGAGGGTGGTGGGGGCAGCTGCCCGTATGGACGAGGCCTAAAAGACGCATTTTGCAGTACAAAATTTAAAGCCAATTTAACAGTTTTTAGCACTCTAGCAATCTAAACCCCTAGTGACCAACCAGGGGCCCAAGAAAAAACTTTGCTAAGAGAAATATGGAGGATACCATTGCTGAGCTCTTTTTGAACATTTTAGTCGGCTGGCTGCAATATTCTCTGAGTCGCTGACCAGGAGCAAGCAATCACATCTTGAAAGTTAGACTAAAATCCTTAAAGTGACACTAAGCTCAGGAGTTCAATCTCAAAATATATTCAAGTACCTTACCTATTAACAACAATGTATCTTATTTGTGTATCACTCGGCTCCAGATCCTCCAATCATCTCTGAATTGGTGCTGACACTGTCCTTCCTTCTGGAGGGGGGCTACGTCTGTTCCCCATGGTCCCTGTGTGTGTTGTAAAGTAGTCACCGTTCCAAGCTCACACCCGGGATGGACTACAATCTCAGGTTTAGTTTACAGATTTGTATTGAGATTGTAGTCCATCATGGGAGTGAGCTTGGAAAGGTGACTACTTTACAACACACACAGGGACCATGGGGAACAGACGTAGCCCCCCTCCAGAAGGAAGGACAGTGTCAGCACCAATTCAGAGATGATTGGAGGATCTACAGCCGAATGATACACAAATAAGATACATTGTTGTTAATAGTTCAGGCACTTGAATGTATTTTTAAGATTTAACTCAGTGTCACTTTAAGGAAATGTCTCCAAGTGAAAGAAATCCTTTTTTAGACCGTCGTCCCTGGGACTGGTGTCTCTATTGGAAGTTTCCCCTCTATTCGTGTTCCAGTCGGAACTCAAGATTTGGATTTCCTATCACTTTCTGTGCTGATAACTCCTGAGTTTAGTGTCACTTTAACTACATAAGTGTTATTAGTCACATGACTCAAAGGAGACAGCATGGCAGTCAGGAAAATGTTATTTGCACATTGAGAAATCAGCAATGGCAGCCTCCATGTTTGTCTCAAGTTTCACTTTCAGTGTTTTGTAGTATCCCTTCTCTGATAACTGTCACGGCCATCCATAAATGCGTGAGCGGGTGACTTTTATTCTCATGAATTCTTCACGACCCGGGGAGTGTATTTGCCTAAATATTTTTGTGCTAGAAGAAGTCGCCCCTACCCATCCCTGAGACTTAGGAGGTTCGACAGATTCTTTATTAAAAAACAAAACAAAAAAAACAAAGGTTCTCGACGTAACTGCAACGACTTGTTTTGTAGAATTAACCCGTTTACGCTTTCTAAAATTTAGCAGCTGGATATTTTTTCCACAAGAAAACTCCACCACTGTGCGGGGAACAACTGGAAACCGTATATCGATCGCCGTATCGATTTTACAGCTTGAAGAGTCTCAAGTAGGAAAGAAATAGTGAAAGCTAGAATTTCTTCTCTCCTTTTTTTTCCCTCTTTCCCTCCTCCTCGCGCCTCTGACTTATTGGCTGCCAAACATTGGCCTTCTCAGGCTCGAGCCATCAGAGGCTTGTGTTGCAAACGGGCCAGGATGTCTGCCTAAGATAATCCGCGCTGAATGCAGACAATCTGCTGTGGGAGCTGATTAAGTCTTTGACTTCCAACATGACCCGTCTCAGGCCCACAAGCAGCTTCTTGACAGCGAGATAGGCAAAGTGCAAGAAAATACGGCTCGTGATAGCATTTCAGGACATCTGAATTGCTCCGTTTGCCGACAAGATCCGCTTTCTTTCATTTCTCCTGAAGAACGACAGTTTATAAAACCTTCAAGCAAACCTTTTTGTAAAGCCTAACTACAGCTGCATTGCTTTTATATAATAAAAGAAAAAACAAAACTCAACTAAACTCCAGCACCAACCCTTGCAGGCCTACTGTTCAATGATCATGTGCATCAGTCAACCCACTTCCTGTGAGCCCAGGGTGCCAGGGATCTACCCCCTTGGGGAGTTACAAGAGAATGTTGCAGAAACTTCACCATGTTGTTATGTGGCGCCATTTTCTGCATTCAGGATCCTCCCACTACACCAAAGGAAGAAGACCCATGAAGTCGCATGACTAGACCAAAGACCAAAAAGAATGGAAAAAAAATGCAGTCTGGATCGGGTGAAGTGGTGCGTCTTTGGGTAGGGAGTTTAGGAGGTACAAAAAGGTAATAATGCCATTGTTTCCATTAAATATGATGAAGCACCAGAAACCAACTTGGTATCAAGCACTTGGACAAGGAAGGGCATCTTAAAGAACCAATCAGATATGCTGCAATGCACATGAGCTGGCAAGGAACGTTCTGACAGGAGCAAAAAGTAGTACAAGCAGAGGGATGGCTCGTTACTATGCTTCTCCATCTACATAAAGAATGACAAATGCTCGTCACCTATGAAGTCACCCATGTAACTGTGGAGGCATCAGGCAAGGACATAAAGGGGCAATTCATAATCTGTCCAGCTTAACAGTTAGTCACACCTTTGCTTGACTTAGTAGCACTCATACGTTACAAGAGGGCAGTCTAGAGCCCGCTCTTCGGGGGTGTGAGGGCAGAAGAAAAAGACCAGTCATCGGCAATGTCCCAGCACACAGAACCCCACTTTCCAACAAATAAGCCATAACTACACAAACTGCACTAATGCAATGCTTATCATTTTCAAGTCTTAGTAGGACCACACTTTTGACAACCTACATTTTGTAAGGCCCGGAGTCCAGCAACCTACAAGCTAATTGAGTCTTTCTTTAGATCTCCAAACTGCAGTATGTGCAAGGAGAGCTTAACTGACTATATACAAATTGAGTGGAATTTTAGGTAGGGATTCTACTACACAGCTTTAGTAGATCTAAAGAAGATTGAATAGAGATTGCACATTCAGAATGCAAGGTGCATGGCCAGCTTTATTACTAAAGGACTGGATTTAAACAAAAAAAGGCACTTCATTAAAGGAGAACTATGGCCTAACCTTTTTTGGCCATAGTTCTCTTCAGGATCACAGGAAGACATACACTAATGTCCTCCAGTTACCCAAAACTTAGTATATAGTGGGCAATACTGAGAGTGCAGAGCCGCGCCTCAGCCGGGACAGATCCCAACAATACTGTCAAGATCCTCCCCACTGGTTGATTGACAGCTGGCTCTGTCAATCAACCAGCTGTGCCCGCCCCCTCCCATTTCCCCAGTCAGCAATAGAGAAACAAAGAGGGGAGGAGGGGAATCTCTGCGGGGAGCGACAGTCACCTACAGGGAGAGGATCGGGAAGTCAGAGATCGGCGGTATGTGTTTGCTGACTTCCTGCTCAATAGAGCCGACCTGTGATAGTTTCATTGTCACATGTCAGCTTGAATTATGGGGATGAGTGTTTTTCACTCACCCCATAATTCTCCTTTAACAAATGCCCTAGAGATGCATCATTGGGAAGCAAAAAATGAATGAAGATCTTGTTCAATAAATTGTTCTTTCCACCATTGCACGAGCAGCAAAGAGTAAGAATCCTTGACATTACTGTCTTTGGTCATTTGGTCATCTTACTGGTCCCTGTGGCCATGAAGCTTGCAAGAAATAGAGGAGAGGAGAGAGTTATCAAAAATGTTTCACTTTAAGAGATGAAATTATCTGATTTGGTTTTATTAGTTCCTCCGTGGAACTAGATGCTGAGTGATGGGCCCTTCGTAAAAGACAGTCTGTGGCACAGGGTTCAAAAATGTACACGGTATCTTTCAAGTCATGCCCTAAGCCATGGGATTTTGCATAACAGGTTTATACCCCTGTATCCAAATAGCAACCCGACAAATTGTAACCGGCTGAAGACAATCTGCAAGCAATAAGATGGGAATGTCCTGGAACTGATAAACTCTCTAAAATGTTTCCAAATCTATAAAATAGTGAAGAGCAGCTGTTTATGGTGCATCAGCCATGGTAAACACTGCCTGCTAAGTGTCTGTGGCTTATTTTATCCCCGGTCCAGCCAAAGGGGAACCCAAGAAACACTCCATCGCATTTTTCTTGTAAAAGTATTTTTTATCGAAACAGATAATGTAAAGATCAAACTACAGTCTGTGCTCGCCAACCCCCGCAACCAAAGACAGTCAGACCAACAACATCCCAGACCAGCTGACTGCTAGTATAATAAAGAGAAACTGCCTCCTGCTGTACACCCCGATTTTACCCATGACTTTGATTCTACGGATACGTCGTAAGACAAAAGAGAAGCTCTGTGAGAGTGTGTGCAGGCAGAGGTCTGGTCTGTGCTCCCTTTGCCGTCTGTCTGGAGGCACACAGAAAACTGGCATGGGAGGAACAGAGAGCCATTATTTGGTCTTCAGAGCCTCAGAGCAGCGCGCACAAAAAACACATTCGGAAGGTTAAGACAAGCTACCGAGAATGGCATATTTGGCTGCGTGTTCAGCCAGGTGGCCTGGGCATATTGGCAACCAGCTGGCGCGATGCCCAATGCATATGGCTCTCAGCGCATTGTGCTTCCCATTAAACCTGCTTAGGCTTTTAACCCCTTTGGTGCCTGGATAACGTAACCGGGCAACAAAAGTGTGAGCCCAGACGATCAGAATCGCCATCTCTGATTAAAGCGCAAGCTGGGGTGGCAAATGGAAGACCCACAAAAGGTAGAAATATCTACTATAGCTTCAAATCTTAAAAAAAGTATATATACAAATATTTTTAAAAGAGATCTGGCCCTATCTGGAATCCTTTTTTCCAACAGCTAATCGGCGCTAAATGGATACCAATAAGCTACGTGTCAAAATTAAATAAAATAAAATATATATATATATTGTAATATAATAATTTCTATATTATTCCTATGTGGAATCCGCCAGCGCAAAAAATTATCGTAAAATGGCTTATATCTTTCAAGAAAAATAAAAGATGACCCCCCATCTCTGAAATGTAATTTTATTTGTTACATCTTTACGATCTTTTCAGAGTCTGTTTAATTTCATACCTGCAATGGAAAAATCGGACATGAAAAGTATATTTACAAAGGAGGAGTCATGGGAAAACAGATGTATCTGTACCACTGGGGAGGTTATAATAAAATTTACAGTCAACATGACAGCCTTTACCCCCTAACCATCCATCATTGGCAAAAGGATCACAAGACAGGTGATGCTCTACGTTTGCTACCGTTTAATATCGCTTTATGATTCCATCTTACAAGGGGGGCCAAGTCATTTTTCTCAAGTCCTATTCTGAATGTCTTTTTTTTCCTTATGTTTTTTGATAATATAATGAACATGCTTATCCTAGCTCAAAATGTCCTTTTTTTTTTAGGAACCAAAGACTCTTAACCCTCCTTCTTCAAAACCCACCCCTTTCTAAGGCATGATATACAGGTTTAAACACAATTTATATGTGTACAAAATGGAAACAATGTTTACTGTAGCACTTAATGAGATACAAATTGTTTATTTTCTATTTAGAGATATTATTGGAACATTGAAAGTAGCTTCTTGCCGAGACTTTCACATTTTGCTTGCTCCAATTTTTCCATATTTTAATTCTTATATTTCATATTCACGTGTAAATGCTCCCTCTTGTGGTCATGAATATATCAGGGAATGTGATTAATTTTGAGATCATTTCAGCTAGTGTTATAGAGGTGTGCTGCTGTAATTCATATTAGCTTTTACCCATAGTCAGTGCAGAGAGGAAGGGAAGCAGTGAAGCCCATGCAATAGTGTAGCACTTCTAAGCATGAGACTGCATGTAAATGCATATGAAATATAAGAATGGAAATAAAGAAGTCTTGTCCAAAAGAGTAAGTATGGCAAATATTTGCAAAAAGGAGCAACATTTGTAAAATGTTACAATTTACTAATGAGCGTATTTACATTATAGTGTATAACACATTTATTCATTCTGGATTGGGTAGAAACTCTGTCAGGATTTTATTCCTGTCTGTGTCCCTGCTGGGCATATGTACCTTCTATTTGTCCTGGTGACCATGGTTCATAAGCACAGAAAGTAATAGGAAACTCTGACTGGAACACGAAGAGCGGAAACTTCCAATAGGAAACCAGTCCCAGGGACAACTGTCTAAGAAAGGATTTCTTTAACTTGGAGAAATTTCCTTAAAGTGGCACTAAACTCAGGAGTTAAGTCGTTTAAATTCATTCAAGTACCTGAACTATTACCAACATTGTATCTTATTTGTGTATCACTTGGCTGTAGATCCTCCAATCATCTGTGAATTGGTGCTGACACTGTCCTTCCTTCTGGAGGGGGGCTACTTGTGTCCCCCATGGTCCCTGTGTGTGTTTTAAAGTAGTCACCACTCCAAGCTCGCTCCCGGGATGGACTACAATCTCGCGTTTAGTTTACTCATTTGTATTGAGATTGTAGTCCATCCCAGGAGTGAGCTTGGAGTGGTGACTACTTTACAACACACACAGGGACCATGGGGAACACAGGTAGCCACCCTCCAGAAGGAAGGACAGTGTCAGCACCAATTCAGAGATGATTTGAGGATCTACAGCCGAATGATACACAAATAAGATACATTGTTGTTCATAGTTCAGGTACATGAATGTATTTTTAAGATTTAACTCCTGAGTTTAGTGTCACTTTAAAATGTCCTAGTATGGAATTTCTACCTAACAATAAAAATGTCTGCATGCTAGAAGTTATATTTGTATGCCATCTACAGGAAACTTCCATCCATTTCCCATTGTCCTCTAAAAATGGAACGGCTGTACTGTATAGGGTTCAGAGTCTACAGGAGATCATACCATAAATATATCTGCCTGTAACCCTTACATAGTATCATTAGATGGTCAAACAGTTTGCAAGCAGCAAATGGTTTCAGATCATACTGGCGTGTAGATAAACCAATTAAACACACAATTTTTGAAGGAACCTTTCAATTTTGTTTTCATTTTCAGTATTTTAATGTGTTTCCAGTTTAGAGTTTAGAATAAAAAATTGGAAATTCAAAGACTCTTCTTCTGCTCGAGTACTCCAGATCCCACTGGCTCTCTGGGACCTGTAGTTTTTGAGAGCTGAAGACCTCCATACAGTGTTAACGTTTCTAGCACCGTACTGGAAATATCACTTCGTTCGAGAAGTAAGTTCTATTGCAGATGGGGTGTACATCAGGCCACAGTGACTCGCAACAGATGTTAAAAGCAAGAAAAGTTACAGATCCAATATGCATTAATGAAGGAACGGGCCATCACGGCAGGCAAAGACGTCGCTTGATTAACCCACACCTGGATAGAGGAGACTGCAGCACCCACATTCGCACAAATTCTGCGCACGTTTGCAAACACTTTCCAAAATCATCCAAACAAATACATTCAATCTTCCCATTTGGCCCGAGGAAAAACCATTTTTTTGCCTATGTCCCAGATATTCTTTCCAGACAAAGAAGACATTATTTTACTCGTACTTCAACAATAGCTAATTTTACATATAATGCTCTGCTCGGAGACGACGCTCAACTTTTTACCGAGAAACTCAATCCACTAGTACCTGGTGAGAGATTAACCCAGCGTGGGATGTATTGTGTTTTATCAATTTGTCTTCAAAAAAATACCAAGAGATTATAAACCAGCTGAGACAAAAGTAAGTCCTTCTCTATACCGTGCCTGCATTTTATTCGGCGATACCTCCCCGGCAGAACGCGTTAGAGGTCTAAATTGCAGAACAGTTTATTTCAATATTTGCTGCCTTCGGTTATTTGCATCTTCACAGCTCAAAGGTCAACCATTTCATATGGCGAATCTACAACGTCCGACCATTCTCTGACAATCTTTTCAGGCTTAAATATTCACAATGCGCCATTATTACTAAGCCATTATTTTCCTTTAGCTCTGACAACAGCATCGTACAGACCCTGAAAGGGCTTCTTTCTTCTCCTGATTACGCTCTGAAACATTTTTGCATCTTCCAGTGATTTTCTGTTTCCCAGAATGCACCACTCAATTACTGTGCCAAAATTAACTGTATGTCACTCTTATTTATTGATAAAAGAATAATTAAGCGCATCAAGCCCTAAGTCTGCCTTGACCACAATTCCTATAATACATTTCAAGTAATTAAAAAAATTAACTCTTTCTAACAGTTTAATGTATTGATGGATCTCTTTAATTTTTTATCCCTAAGCCTACAGTGGTATAGAAAAGTGACCCTGTTCAAAATAAGAACTTCTAACATTTTAGAAACACTGAAACTTTGTTGAATTAATGAATGTTAATTTTTACATCATGTTTGGCTTTGTGTCTTCTCAGGTTTGTTATTTTATGTCTCTATCATAAACCTACAAAATAGCTAGAGACCACTCAGAATGCAGCCTGGCGAAATTACTGAGAATGCAGCCTATCCATTCACTAGAGACCGGTGAAATCACTGAGAATGCAGCCTATCCATTCACTAGAGGCTGGTGACACCACTGAGAATGCAGCCTATCCATTAACTAGAGACCGGTGACATCACCGAGAACGCAGCCAATCCACCCGTTAGAAACTAGTGAAATAACTGGCAATACAGCCATCACTTAGAATGCAGCCTAATCAGACACTAAAGACCAGGATCATCACTCACAATATAGCCTATCCAGCCATTAGTATCAGCAAGAATGTAGCCCACCTAAAACTGCTTTTTAAAGAATTAATTTTGCCACTTATTGGCTGCTCATGTGCATGGATCACCAAAACCAACATACAATGAGTTACTACACTGTATATTCTTTGTACTGTGAACTGAACGATAAATCCAAAATTGTGCAATGCAATGCAGGCAACTGTAACTGGCATTGACAAAACACTGTAAAATAGACCTAATGTTAACAATTGCAAAACCCATTCCATTGTTTGTATTCAGGTTTATTACATCCTTGCAAACAGCGTGAAACTCTACAGACACTTCACAGATCTCCTTGACACCCAAGTCAACATTCATCTGATTCCCCTGACACACTAGACCTAGAAATGGACAGTATCAAACTCTTTAGCACTCAACTGGCTAACAATGTAGGGCATTAATCATTCATGCAACATCATTATTGTTCTTTAACTGTAGTTTATATGTGTGTTAGGGGGGGGGAATTATTGTGGGATTCTGCAGACCACAATCTATTTAGGCAAAGCCAACTGTGAAGAGTTCATCTTAGTTGCCAAACCAAGATAAACACACCCCATTACCGTGAACACATAAAAGCCTCTGTTGATAGGAGTGTGATTACACTAACAGGATAACATTATAATTAAATGAATGCAAATGTTTACTGTTCCCGCTGGTTACAATGCTTCAATTTGCCAACCATGTAAAGAAAGAACTCAACGGACTAAAACTTAAAACTATGTTGCTATGAAATCTCTGAGCTTGCCACCCCAAGTGGAGGGCAGAAGTGCAAAGGCAGTTGTCGGTGGCTGACCTTCTTGAATAAACAATTGAATCCCTTTGTAGCTGATACCCACAAGGGAGCAAAATAGGAGGTGTGACCCTGAGGAATAAAATATCACTACCAAGGAACCATGGACTTGTGAGATGTCCGACTACAAAGCATTAAAGCCATTGCAAATTTTAATATTTAGCTGAACCACAAGTACGATGCAGGTTTCAACACAATGGCAAGTCAAGACAACTGGAATCAGAATTGATTTCAAATAATAGCAAAAATATAAAAACATATATAAATGTACTGGTTTTGGGGCAAGCATTTTCCAGCTTGTTTTGGTTTCAGGGGCTGGTAGCTTTTGTCACCAATCTAAATATAGATACATTCAGCAATGAAAAGGCTGGTATGATTTTGATGGGATTAACCGTAGGGGTTGTGTTAACGGTAGGTCTAGGTTCAGGGGATAGGGGTTATGGTTAGAGTTATAGGGCAAAAGTGTAGGTTATGCTTTAGGGTCAAGTAATTGTTGGCTACTTTTTTATGGGTTGGGTTAGGGATTATTTATGGAAAGTTAGGGGTTGTTAAGTTGGTAAGTTAAGTAATAACATGGAGGTTAAGTGTTAATCTAAGCATTGATTGAGTTGAGGATTATGTTAGGTTAAGATTAAGCTTCAAAGTTAGATTAAGGGTTGTGTTAGCAGGCAGGTTAAGTGGCAATTTAGGGGTTAAGTTAGGGATTAAGGTTTGGATAAGAGATGGCTAAGTAAGGGAAAGCCGTAGCCTAACAGGTTAATAATAGAGCTTGTGCGTGGTGTAAAAGTTTTGACTTTCCCCTCTTGTGTTTTTGGCCTTGGCCCCCACCAGGTATCGGGTTCTTGGTGTCAAAAACAAATGAACCTCAGATACACATCAACACTAGTCTATAAACAATTCATTAACCCAGGATGGACAAATTCATACAAAAGCAGTTCTTTTTAACACCCAGGGGAGCTGTAGACCACTCATTCAAAACAAATGTTACATGTGACCTATCATTTTTTTGTGTGACCAACAAGGCCTTGGCAATTTTCCACTTGTCTAAATCAATGAGGACATTTTCGGAGCTTCAAGCAAGTTCCAATGCTAGTTGTTGCAGGAAGTCTTGTAGTAATACATTTCAGTTTGATAGCCCCCAGTATCTGATAGAGGCAGCAAATGGTTATTTTGGAGCCTATACCTTAAGTTCCTGTCCTAAGTTAACTTAAGGATAAACTTTTTTTTTTCTGATCTCCTCCAAAGCCCAGAAATAGAATGCAAGCAGTCGCTTCCTCCACAACTTGGTACATTACTACCATCCCCTACGGGAAAATATTTAAGCTTCCACATTTGGAGCAATTTACGTCTCTAAGTTACAATAAAGAAGTTCTTAAAGGCATGCTGTTCCCTTACCAACAGTAAACATTCTCCTTGGCTCTGGAACATTTAAATGAAGGAAAAAGTTATGTAAGGTATTGTAAATTCTCAGTATAAGCACGGGCGGTAATTGGAACCAGGTTCCATCTGCTAATATAACCTTTTCCCTTCCTAGCTCCAAGTTCTTAACCCGTTCGGTGGCACCCTGAACGTTCTAGCTGGCACATTCACTCCGTTCCAATGGGCACAAGAACAGAGAACAACAAGAATTAGGCAATTCTTTAAAAATTCAGTTGTAATTCTCTCAACAGCACTTACCGTTTTGTTTTGTTTTTTGTGCCAGTGTAATACATCCAATTGGATACGGAGAACCGACATTTAACACAATTAGGCTGCTTTACTAAAGGAGTTAAGAATCTTCCGTCAACAAAAATTGTGTTTATATTTACTTTGATTATCCAATTATGGGAAAATAATCTGCATATGACTGGATATTCAACATCAATAGGAATTTGCTTTTCATATGATTGGATAATTTGCAAGATTTTTTGAGCAACAAATCTCAGCTGCTTTAGTAAATCAGACTGACTGTATCTCATTTAAAACAAAAACAGAATACTTCATAAGCAAGATATTTTCATACTAACCCTTGTTCATTGGTCTTCTACAATTACGGTCCTTGGACTTACTATTGAAGTAGGATCAGCATTTAAGAGAAAATATTGAAGGGTTTTGGACATTAATACCTATTGTTTCCATTCCATTTAGAAGTAGATATTTCCAATTTTTTTTAAATAAAGGAAACTCTCTTTCCAACCTTAACAAAAATAAAAATAACTTCCATCCACTTAACTTTTGCACCCTATTTTTTGCATGAAATGCTTAGAGTAAATTATAAGAAATATTTACGAACGCTGCCACGCAACACAAAACTCCCCAGCATCAAACTTTATATTATTACACAGGATTTATATAGTGCCAACAGTTTACGCAGCGCTTTACAATATAAGGAAGACATTACATTCACAATACAATTAAAGACAAGATGGTAAGGAGGGCACTGCCCCTGAGGGTTTACAATCTGAAAGGGAGGGGTGAGTGATACAGGAGGAGGTAGCTGTGTTGGGATGAATTGTTTGAGATACAAGATGACCACATGTTTCAGGACACCTGACCATCACATCCATATGAGCTTGTTGTAGATCAACATGGCCATTAATATGAAGTAAACCGTATTGAGAGTACAACAGTCGCCACCTTTTGGGGAAGGCTGTCCACAGGATTTTAGAGTGAGGGAATTTGTGCCAATTCAGCTAAAATTGTATTTGTGAGGTCAGGTACAGATGTTTGGCAAGACCTGGCTTGCCATCGGCATTCCAATTCATCCCATAAGTGTTCAATAGGGTTGAGATCAGGACTCTGTGCCAACCTTTTAAGATTCACTACACCAAATTCAGCAAACCATGTCTTTATGGAGCTGGCTTTGTGCAAAGGGGCGCAATCATTCTGGAACAGAAAAGGGCCTCCCCAAACTGTTGTCCCTAGGCTGGAGGCACACAATTGCTTAAACAATTATTTCTATGCTGTAGCATTAAGAACACCTGAACTAATTTTGGAAGACCACAATTGTCTAAATTGTGTAGAGGTGTCCACAAACATTTGACCATATAGTGTGTTTCAGTAAAGACATGTCGAATCTGATTGACATTCACGGCGCTGTAACCCACCAATCACCTATGTAGCTTCCTTTTCTGAGACGCTTTGGAAACACAAAGTGACCAGTTGCTATGGTTATAATAAAGCATGAATAGTATAATTTTATCAAAGTTCTGAAACATACTCAAAAATGAGTTCCCCGGCGCCTCAAACTACTATTTCTGATTTTATACTTTTTTTTTAAACACAAAGTGTTTGCTGTTAACACCTTAAACCAACCAAAAGTTACTTTGAATTACCTCGGATAACCCTGCCTAGACGGAACTGCTTAGCCACGACAGGGTTAAAGGGTACAAGAGACCTTCCAGACGGTTTGGTTGCTGTCCAAATTCATGGTTTTAACAAGAAAACTCTTGGCAAAGATGTATGAACTTGCTGAAGTGAATTATAGTACTTACACATGGAAAAATCTGGGAAAATCTATTGCTCAGTCTCGTATTTTTTTTTTTAAACACACACAAATATCTATAACATGGTTAGCATCTAAAAGGTCCTGAAGTTTCCTGCACAACACTCCTCCGAACCACCAAATAATTCATTACATAAATCTAAAGGTCCCGTGTTAAGTGCATAACCGCAGCGAGCATGCACCTTCTTTATGAATTTAGGCTCAGGGCCCGAACCTTTCCCAGCGTTTTTTGGGGCTCCGACAGCTTGTGCGCCTTGTTTCCAGCCCTCCAACAGTTTCTTTTTAGACAACTGTACCGGCATCGTTTAAATTATTTATTTATTTTGCATCAACATGTGGAAACAATTAGTATGATGGAAAAAAATAAATCTCCAAGAGATAAAAAATGCAGTAGCACCATTAAGATGTGCTACTTCCTGCCAAAACTGTACATAACAGTAATGTTAATTGGGTAATGAAGAACACTTCAAAAATTCCTGAGTTAGTTGCAAAAATGGATTTAATAATACTAAAAAAACGGAGGGTGGCAACATTACATTTTAACGACCACTTTAAGATATTTTTTTCCCCCAATATATTAGCTTGTTCATGCCCTCCCTGCGGCATTGAGTAAAAGTCTTGCATTTCTTTTCTAGTCGTATTGTGTGTGTTTTAAAGTTAAAGCTAAATACACAGATAAAATATATATGTATTAGAAGTGTGCTACCTGCCAAAGGGTTTGTATTCCTGTCCATCCAGTTGTGAAATTGGCCCCAGATATGCCACACAGCAAAGTCCTGTTCAGCAAGGCAGAAGACCTGATTTTTCTCTGCTGCAGGTAAGTTACATTTACAGGTCTTGTCCCTCCCCCACCACAGTAAAAGGAGAAGCTGCAGGCAGATGAGCTAATTTCTTAGGGCCCATTCACACCACATCCAGATCATCTCCAGACCAGACCAGATTGTTTCCGGACCAAAAATGCATCCTAATGTATCCCTATGATATTTCTGGCCTCTGTTCACACCAGCGCAGTCCGTTCCAGACCAGACCAGAAAAATACTGCAGGTCTCATTTTATCTGGAATGCACAGGAACGGAGGGCAGGTTCACACCATTTTCCGGACCAGATCTGATCTGGAAAATGGTGTGAACCTGCCCTTAGCATGTTACACTTGAGCACTGATTGAATCTTTGTGCTGCATCTCCCTCTCCTAGTGTAAGCTTGGTATACGGAGCCAGGAGGCTGAAACCGAATACAATTTAGGTACGTAGGTATGTACACATTGCATTTAAAAAATCTTATGATGCATTAATGAATACAGAGCTCATTTTGATTTTTGCTATCATATCTGCCTGTGGTTCAGCTTTAGGTCATTCCAGTGCAAATGTCCCTTTTATCTCATGATCTTTGCTCAGAAATAACCTATGTATATAAAAAAACAAACTCTAAGTTAGCAATTATTAAGTTGATGCCACTTGGGAAGAAAAGTTGGAAAACCCAGAACGCCACAGTATAAGTCCACAGGGGATCTTCCAAAACATTACTGATGCCATTCTTTTGCAGGTTAGAGGGATTTAATTGCACTACCTACTCTCATTTTCAGGAATTAGCAGACACTCTGTAATTAGCTGCACCTCATCCCTAAGGTCAAAGGAACAAGAACACTGCAATTAAACTGGAGACTACGTTGTCGGCTTGGGCGTCAAAACAATTATGGGGGGCCCCAAAGGTGAGCTCAACATCTTCAAAAATATCACTTTATGCTTCATTAGGTGTCCATTTAGCGCATTTATATAGGACAGTAAACAAACATATAACAAACACATAACAAACACATAACAAACACATAACAGACACATAAAATATTCTGTTTCTGGAAGCCTTTTGCTGGGTGTTTTTGAAGTTTAGATCCCTGGTGCCCAACCTGTGGTGAAAGGGATACAAATGACCCTTCAGTGTTTATCGGCAATTGGAACCCAGCAGAGAGAAGTAGGAGCATTGATTTGTAAATAAGTAGGAGCATTGGTTGTAGTAGCAGTGTAACAGTGATCTCTGGCATTCTCATGTAACATGTTCTGTTCAAGTCTCTAATGGTCACCTGCAGCATGTTCCAGTCTTCAACCACACCTTTGGAATGTCCTCTCTGCCTATCTCCAGCATATTTTATATACCATTATATGTGTTGATCATTATTTGTCCCCCCTTTCTCTTGCCTTGGGGATGTCAGGGGCCTCAGTCGAGGTTTTCTATAGGCTGAACTTGATGGACATGTGTCTTTTTTCAATCTGACTAACTCTGTTACTATGTGACCACAACTGGAAGTTTGATTTGTAGGATCTCTCTTACAAGGGGTGACTGTCAAAACCGTTCTAATTAATGCTGTCTATATGCACAGGATGTTTTTGAATAGATTGACCAATGATGTTGTGTCTGTGCCCATAGCAGATGATTCCTAACTATATTTGGGGGAAACGGCATCTAGCCACCGTTCCTTCATAGACACAAACCCGTTCTCTGCAAAACAGCTATGATTAACAAAATGTATTCCATGATACATATAAACTAAAAGCTATGGGGGAGGGCTATACAGTGTCAGGAACCAGATCTGAACCCAGGGCCTCTGCTGTAGCTGGTGGTGGTTCTACCTGCTGAGCCACCTTAGAACCTTGGATAGCTCCATGCCTGTTCTCCTGTGTAATCCTCAGGTAAACCTAGTTTAAGCTGAACGCTGAACTCTTTGCTCCTCCCTTGAACTTCCTATTTAAGCCACGCCTCTGCACTTCCTGTTTGCCAGATTATTGTGCTTCTGCCAATATCTTGCTTCCTTGCTCCTCCCCTGTGATACAATCCGCTCATACTGCTACCTGTGTACCAACCTTTGGCTGCTGATTCACCAACTACTCTCATCGTCTTCCACTTCATACCTGATACCTTTGGCTACTGACCTCGGCTTGATCTCTGACTACGCTTCTGCCTGCTCCTACACTACTACCGTCTGCTTGTGTACCGAACTTGGCCTCTTTGACCACGACTTTGCCTGCTGTTTCAGCTACTGGACTCCGAGCCTGATCCCGGATCGTGACATATAGCTTCCCTTTAGTTAGTAGGCTAAGTGAGCATTCACTTTGTAAGTGAACAGTTTCTACTCCTTTATTAAGCTCCACCACATAGCATGGTAAGGCAGTAGACAAGAGCTGTAGAAACTGGGCACAAAAGTGTTAAAAATAAAAATAATCTAAGTGTATATTTTACATTTCCAATTAAAGAAATCATTTTAAAGGAGCAAAAGAATTACAGCATGTATATGACACTATTAAGCCTATCATTTTCCAGATTAATAAAAATGGGAAATACTTGAGCAAACTGAAAAATCTATGATATTTTTATAGACACATATTTGCAATATATGCCCTTTCTGGTAAATCCTAAAATTAGGATTGATCTTTTATTTTTTATATATATATAATTATGCATAGATAATGAACGGAATTACTCATGCATAATGTATTATTATATTTTGTAGAAAAAAAATTATTAGCAATGGAATCCAACTGCATTTTCTAATCTTAAAATAAAACTTGCCAACATATCTTTATTCCGCTTACTCATCTTCCAGGAAAAGCATGATTTGGGCGTGCAATAATAGATACTACACTGCAATAATAGCCAATAAAGAAATTCAGTTGTAATAGTTTTACCTCCAACTATGGTGGGTACGGACCACAAATATTTACTTTAAAATTTCAGTTGAAAGAAGTGCCCTATGTTTACTTTTAACTTTATAAAATGAAACCAGTATTTCTGTAGCCATGTACAATAAAAAATATTGTTTCCCCCACTAAAGATACTTTGTTTGCCCCACTAGAGATACCCTGTAGTGACACTCTTACTATTGATAGAAATTCAAACAGAAATTCCAAAAAAATAAAAACATTTTTTTATTTAAAACAAACCAAAGGAAAAAAAATAAAATATATATGTGTGTGTGTGTGTGTGTGTGTGTGTGTGTGTGTGTGTATACCTACA
>NW_017306399.1:463396-474192 GCF_000935625.1 Nanorana parkeri | reverse complement strand
TATATATGTGTGTGTGTGTGTGTGTGTGTGTGTGTCTGCATGTATACCTACAACATTAATCACAGCTTCTTATTATAGGGATGGTTATAAATAGGATAGTTCCTCTTACTAACCGCTCAACAAAAATATACAAAAAAGTATGATTCCTCAGAAATTAATAATGAGTGTGGTATAGAATTCCGCCGATGTTTCAATTAAAATGATTATAGGGTAAGCACGAATTGGCATTTATATTCCAAATAGTATCTTTCATAGATGTCAGATATTTCTATACATTTGCTGTACGAGTGGGTTCATTGTGCTCACATTATGACAGATTTGTGACAGATTTCTCATACGCTATGAGAAATTCTGAGGAATCACACTTAATATGTTTAAAACGAGAATACCAAGAAGAACTATCCAATTTAAATCCATTCTAATAATGACAAGCTGAGCTGTGATGAACATATTTATATATGAATGTTCCTTGGATTATATAGGAGATGTTTTCTGATACAATGCAGGAAAGGGGAAGGCGCTTTACATTTTTTTCTCTGGTCTTTTTAGCCCTGGTTCACACCTAGGAGTTTTTGAGCCGTTCGAAAAGCGCTTTTACCTGCCCAACACAAGAAATCCGTGTTTTTCAATGGCCCTGGTTCACGCCTGAGCAGAAAGACGCCAGCTGAAAAAAGCCAAACGCCCAAAAAGATACAGAGCTTCTTTGGGCAGTTAAAAGCGCTTTTCTTTAGGAATAGCAGATATAGCAAAATGTAACAACATGTCAATGTTGTAACACTATCATCTATATAAACTATGCATGTGCTAAATAAAACAAAACAAAAAAAAACATAAAAAAGCGCCTTTCTTCCCAATAGACTCCATTGGAATGCCCAAAACCGCACAGCAGAAGCATGTTGAATGCTCATTTTCGTGAGTGTCTTTGTGCGTTTATGCGCACGTTCTTCCACTTCCTACAATGGTGTATGAGCTGCCAATCAAAACGCGCGTCTTCATGTGCAGAAATGTGCACAACGCGCATACAACCGCATGCTGTTAACGCGCGTACAAACGCGCAAAACCGCTGCCGCCTAGGTGTGAACCCAGCCTTAGCGGGTTTTTTTTTTAAACCCTACTGTCCCCTTGCGATGACGTCACTCCTCTTGAGAGGAGTCCTCGCCTTGACAGCCAATAGGAAGTGTTCATGTTGCATAGGCAGTGACATAAACACCCAAAGAAGTGCTCCACAGGAAGTAGACAAAAGAAGAGAGAAGAGTCAGGAACTGAGCATCACATGTTCCCAGCTTTAGGTAAGTAAAAATGGGAGTTGTACCTCAATCCCATGCGTTTCAAAAAGGCATGGTGGGGATGGGAGGGATAGGTCAGCTTGTAATGCCACAGACTGACAATGGGCTCTCAGGCACACCATGTTTCTGTACAGCGTCCAATAAATCCCAAGCACAGCAGAGAGGGCAAAACCTATTATGCTATGGATATGTATCCATAGTGGTCAGAAGAGTACAGAAAGCTCTGCAGCATGAAGGGGATTGGAAGGATCACCAAGTATTTACTTACCCACAACACATAAAAGGCAGCGGTATAAAAATAGGGAAGGTAAGAAAAATGCAGAAATGACAGTTTCATCATTCGGGATAACATACACTTTAATAATGTATCTATAATTCCACTAGGGATCCCTTCCTGCCAATCCATTTATCAAGACACAACACATATAAGAAAAATTCTTGTGCTGTCCTGTCAGCTGGGAGAGGAGGCTGAACTGATTTACGTTTCTGTGGTCACAGGACCCGATGCTTTGTGGTTTTGTGTAACGTCGGGGATGCCGTTGGCCATCTACAATCATCAAAAACCACACGGAATGTTCTGCTTTTCCCACTCATATAACCACCCAATTAGCTTCAGCCACTCATTGGTCATAAGGCTGCTAGCCAAACACAAAATAACTTTGGCCTGGAAAATGGGATTTGACTAACCATTAGTATATACAAAATGTATTGTGCAGCTAGAGGATCGAATGAGGAAACGCAAAAGCAGGGAACAAGTCAAACCATATACACTATATGGCCAAAGGTTTGTTGATAGCTGACTATCACACCTATAAGTACATGGTCAAAGATATGTGGACCACCCATCCATATTTTTAAGTAGGTGTTTCCAGTGAAGGGTACTGTTAATGCCTTAAAAGACATTTCAAACAATTGGGCTCTTCCAACCTTTTGGTAATAGTTTGGGAATGCTCTTTTGGATTCCAGCATGACTGTCCCCTGTGCACAAAGCCAGCTTCATAAAGACATGGCTTGAAGATTTTGGAGTGGAGGAACGCAAATGGCCTGCACAGAGCTCTGACCTTAACCCTACTGAACATCTTTGTGATGAACTAGAATGTAATTTGTTAGCCAGGTTTTGTCCAATCAATCAGTCGAATGGCCACACATTCCCACAGACACACCCCAACATCGTGTGAAGAGCCTGCCCAGAAGACTGCAAAACAAGGCAACTGGATATTAACTGCCACGGTTATAGAATTGAATATTGAGCACGTTTTTATAAGTGTGATGGTCAAATTTGCCCAGGGACTATCTCCTTTTGCACTTGAGAAGCTACACGGAACCGGCTCTTAAAAGACCACTTGATCAGAAACATAACATTGCCTACATGCAGGCGTCCATCAAATCCCTTATTCAATAATAAAATGATGGGACGCAAAGGTATTGTAGCCAATGAAAAACAATTAACCTAACAGTGAGAATTCAGCAGTGACTCCAGAAGATAGAGTAGAAGTTAGACTCCATACAACTGCATACGCCTATGATGTTAAACTGCAATTGATGGCTATTCGATCTGAAAAGACAGCAGCGTCTAGTGTAATATTAGAGTCAAAATATGATGTCTGCATTACTAGGTGTGCCTAAGATGAGCTGAGATGGAAACTCCATAGAGATTTCATCAGGAGTCAAGAGCCAAAAATCCAACAGCAAACTCAGTTGGCCAACACAATGGAAAGGACAGACCCCTTTACAATCTTACAGTGGCCAAGCAGCAACCTAACTTCATTTTTATATCTTTTTTTAACCCTACCAAAAAAAAAAAGTAGTAAAAGTAGACATTTTTTTAAAATAATTTCCTGAAATAAAATCCATCTTATTTGATCCAGCGACGCAGGGCTCACAGGATATTCGAGAATTTTACAACCCACGAAAAAAAGAAAATCCCAATTACACGCAGTACAGTATATCTTTATGAAGGCAGAACATAAAGAAAGATCACTGGCAGATTTTTAATTGGAGTTTTGTAGTTTTAATGGTGCAGTTGTGTTGACTTCTCAAGGCCAGGCCAAGCCCCTGCCGCTAACGTAAATTTACAAGCCAAAGAGAGAGAGCGAGCGAGGGAGAGAGAGAGCGAGGGAGAAAACTGACTTTTTTCCCCATCTAATAAGATTGTGCAGTAGTATGTAACTCACAGAACGGACCCGGTCCAGCCAGCAATCATTTATATATGCTTTTATTTTAATTGAAAAGTAATATGAACATTAATTATTGCTTAATAATCTTTAAAACATTTTTGGCGATGTGCTGTAGGAGGTAGATTTATACTGAGTTTTTTTTTCCTCTATATGAAAGCATGATTGCTTTTAAAGATAGTTTTTTCCTAATTATTTCTGTTTTGCTGATGGGGTTGCTGTGTTTTTTGGGGTTTTTTTGCGAAGAAAATAACATTTATTGCAAATAACATCACATAGGTCAAAATTGCAAACGTTTTGGGCATTCCTTCCTCAAGGTGAGGCAGTGACGACATTAAGCTGACATTGCAAACACGCTCCTCAACACAGCCAGGTGCAGCTGAACTTATCAGTGAACCTGTCAAGGTAAAACCAAAACATAGTCCACGCTACTGAGAAGCCCTTCCATGTGCACCTTACTGCAAAGCTAGTTATGACTCGATGAGTGTGTTTGCCATTTGTTTCACGTGTTGGATTTGGTGTGAGCATACACTGGGGGCTTCAGCTGCCAATATGATGTGCAGGGGCTTCTGGTGTGCCTTTAAGGAGGTTGGGCTGCCTCCTGCAAACCTGCACCCAATTCATCCTTTGCCATATATGCTCCAAGATGGAGGCTCTCGTAGATTAGAGTTAGGAGCACACTACACATAGGGGCCCTGACATTGCTGTGTATTTTTTTAAGGGATTGTACATGGCTATATTGTTAACAATCCAATTGGTTAAAAAAATCATCTAAAAGAATACTGAAGAGGTGAGAGTAACCAAGGTCTTAAGTCGGGTAAACACAGTACGAATTTTGGCCGGTTCCTGATGAACCGGCCGAAATTTGCACAGTGGGTGCAGCTGTCAGCACCCTTCTGACCGGCATCTCTCGATCAGGTGATGGAATACAATGCGCCCTTAAGCTTTGATGGAGGAATCTCTTCTATTTTTTTCAGTCAACCTGCAGGTTGAAAAAAAACAACACATGTATACCCAGTTATACTTTAGTTGGAGGTGGGGAAGTATTGTGTATTATGTATACCTACCTCATGGTACCCATAGGCAAAAGATAGCTGTTGGCCAGTCTTATGTCTACTAAGTTCCAGGTTCACTGGCCGAAGCTTCTTGGGAAAAGTAGCAAGAGCCGCTAAATTTTGTCTGCCCCTTGCTGGAGGTGTCTACAATGTCTATTCTTGTATTTCTCAACAGTCTAATTTTCCTGTTTAGGATCAAACCAGAAGGCTCAGGTGCCGTGTTTCATCCTACTGGCCTGTCCAACCATGCTTAAGCCTCTATGGGCACCCTTTAATTTGGGACATTTACTTGTATAATATACAGGACTGGATTTGTAGGTTGGCCAAGGTCTAGGCTGTGGGACCACTAGCTTTGTACCAATATTTAGGACCATTTTCCACTGTAGTAAATGCAAGGCCAACTTCCAAACTGGGGGACAGGAGCCCAAATTTTCTATAAAAGGGGAGCCCTCTTGGAGGACATTTTGGTTACAGGAAATAATTTAACACTCCCCCACTCTACCCAAATTTTTTTTTTGCTATGTCCTTATATAAAGACTTGGTTGGTTTCTAGACAGAACACTTCCCTACTACATGGAGAAAACAGCAAGTCTAGGGGAGATAACACCGGAGAGGAGGTAAGTATTTGGGTTGATTTCTTTATTTTAACTTAACTTTTTGATTTTGGCTTTAAGGAATTTCCGATGAAACGTAATAGGATTTGGCATGTGACATAGCAGGGGGCGGGGCCACACAGTACATCAGAATTCAGGCAGAAGCAGAGGAAACGTAGGCTTTCATATATATGAGTTTGAAATGTATGATCAAAGAGCTCCGAGATAAAAGTCCTTGCATCTTTCATCCCCCTGGCTGTACGAGGTTATGGTGGATAATGACAATTGTCCAAAGTGGAAAATTTGATTCCGCGTAACGAAATAAATGGAGGAATATCTATCAAAAGAATTTGCGAAAGGTCATTGCGTAGCATAACAGATTCTTTGGCTGGTGTAATCCTCCTTTTCAGCCTGTCACTGCGGGTTTGTGCTCAGTCTAAGTAGTATTAATTTTAGCACAAAACATACAAAAGGAACAATCTCGTCCTTCCGAAATCCATACATAAAACAAACCATGACTGATGAATCTCGTGCAATGAAACGGAGAGTTTTACTTACTGACAAATCAATTTTTATACGACGGCGTTCTTTTTTTTTTCTTTTTTTTCCGCCTTTTAAACAACACATTTTTCTTTTTAATTGGTCTAGATAACTGTGTAAATTGACTGATACTATGTTATATATCACCTTCATGCGGGAATTCACGCTATTCCGGCTAACGTTTTCAACTCTCTTTGAGGCCTTTTTCTAGGAATTCAACAACATCTAACGATTCCATATCAACTTTTAAAAAATGCATTCAGTTTGCTTCTGCCATCCGTGCACATTTGCCCATGTTTGTTCTCTGTAAAAATGCTGGAAAATACTTTGCCAGAAATCCAGTGAGCTCATAACTGCCTGAAGTAGGCTGACAACGCTGCATCTGCTGCTCTGAAATCCCAAGCAGTGCTGTCAGACCTGCCCAGTTCTCCCCCTGCTGGACTACAGAACAACTTCCCTTATGTTTCGGAGGTGAAGAGAGGGTTGTGGACTTGGCTACAGGAGCAAGGCATCGAATAGTTGATCAAAGTAATTAGTGCATGTGCAACATTTTGGTGGGCCACAGCCCACCTTTATCAAGTCCTGTGTACACCTCGATCGACATACGCAAAGTATATAAACTAGGGATGTATCAATATTATATTTCTGTACTCGCCGATACCGGTACTTTCGCTATCATGGAGCTGACTTCAGGGGCGGTGTGTCATTACCCGCCGCCCGGCTTCTTGAATGCCCATATAGCCAGCTACCTGCTGTTTGGCTAAGTACATGCTGACTGGCCGGGAAGCCGGCTCCATGTTCCGCCGCCGCACTGCTGGTCTGAGGACATCTCCCTCTGAACGTAAGTTCTGATATCGGGGTAAGTTTCTGAGCATTTGGGCAAGTAAGATTACTAGCCCAAATACTCAGTATCGGCACTGATACTATTATCCTTATCAGTGCATCCCTAATAGAAACAACGGGCACCAAACCAAAAAAGTTGAAAAAGTCCAAAGATGCCTGAAATTTTTGACCAAGCAAAAACAGCCAACACATTTCAGAGGCAACAACACTCCCCCTTCATCAGGGTCTAAAATGGGATAAGGACTTGAATGGACTCTATAAGACACTACTGTATAATCAAGTGGATCTATCTATGATTTGGTATGAACTCCCCTTCAGGACAGGAATTGTAATTGTACACAGCAGCAGATCCCATAAATACATTATATATACAGTATATAGTATATGTATGTATCACGTTCGCAAAACAATTCATCCCCACACAGCTACCGCATGTGTTACTTGCCCCTCCCTTTTAGATTGTAAGCCCTCAGGGGCAGGGCCCTCCTTGCCATCTTGTCTTGAATTGTAATGCCTTCCTTATATTGTAAAGCACTGCACAAACTGTTGGCGCTATATAAATCCTCTATAATAATAATAGTATAGAATAATAAAAAAAGAAGTTTCAAAAGTTTCTTTCAAAGTGTTTTTATGTAACAAAAAGTGTTTTTTAGAAATGAGAAATTTTTTTTTACATTGACACCTTTTGTAACACTCTCCCGTGCATGATAAACACCTAGCCGCCTGCTGTAATTGTCATGATCTTCCCATTACAGGAATAATGCGTTATTTAGTTTTGAATTTTGGCATGCTCCTCGCTTGTTTGGTAAAGAGCCAAAACCGTCGAGGTTGTCAGTCCACTACTTTTCTCCGCAGACGAATGCTCTTTTGCCCAGCTACTTATTCGTGGACCGTGGCCAATTAGGGAAATCCATTTTACATAAAGAATGTGTACGGCTCCCCGCTCACACTTTTTTTTTTTTTTCTCTACCTACTAAAATAACTTAATGGCCAAATGCCAATCTGCTCCGGAGTGGTGCATCTGCCATTAAAAAAAAAAAAAGAAAGGAAACACAAGGTAAATTAATCTGCAGAGGTAAAGTTTTTTCTTTTTTTTTTCTGAAAGAAGGATATGGCTGTGACTGCACTCGTGGCACGTCACGTGACTTGGCACCGTTTGCACGATTGGCCGGGGCTGCAGTAAAAAAACAGCCGCCATGTAAGGAGCTAATGCCTTGCTCCTTTTGCTGAATTCTTAAAATGGCGGACCATCGAGCGCTTCCAGGGGAAGCAAGCCGGGACCCTTTTTCTTATATTTCTTTTCTCCCCTTCGCTCCCCTCCTCCGGCGGAGTTTTTATAAACCTTTTGCAGATTTGAGTAGAAACAGATTTCTTGCAACTTGCTCTGCGTCTCGATTTCACAGCTCAACGTACACTCAGGCACTGCCAAAAACTTGACTGTGTTCCAGGGAGTATATTAACTGTAAACTTTCCAAGAGTGAAAAAAATAAATAAAGAGAGAGCGAGGGCTGCGGATCTCAGCATAAAAAAGGAAATCCCACCGCCCCCCCTCCTCGTACGGGTAGCGCTCTCGTTGCAAAGTGTACAAACCATACATGGTTAACGTGGATCCGGCCAGATGTGATCCTGTCTCGCTATGTCATACAAAGTCATTAAAAAAAAACAAAAAACCTCTGACTGAGTCGCAGACGGCTTGTTCGTTATCCAAGGCCTGGCTAGTCGAGCGCCGCGCTCGAATGTAAAAATAGTCGCTTGTAGCCTGGCTAAATTTCAAACCTTCTGTCCCTGCCAGACACAATAGCAAATCAACATTCGAGGGAAAGTGTTTTCTCCGGCTGCGGCCAGAGAGAGAGAGAGAGAGAGAGAGAGAGAGAGAGGGATGCCAGCGAACAATCAGGGCCAGCTGACCGGGCCTTGCAGCCGCTCTATCGCAAAGTCGCTGGCGTGACGCCATAAGACTAGGACGGCCCAGATAACCGATTGAGTGCCGGGAAGTGAGCAGGCAGAAACAGAAGGCGAAGCTACTGGCAAAAAAAAAGCAGGTTAAAGGACATTGACAGTAAAGCAAACACAATGACTACGCACTATACACATGAAAGTAGAACTCCACCACACTGGACTGAGTGAGGAAAGATTAGAACAACTGTTATTTGCATGCTTAGAGAGATTTCCCCTAACAGGAAGTCAGATGAAACCCTTGGAAAGGCAGAAATGATTTCCTTTTTTTTTTTAAAACTGAATTACATTATATTTTCCCCTCCTACTAGATTGGAAGCTCTCACGCCTAGGGCCCTCCTAACCCTATTGTACTGAAATTATTATTGTATTGTGATTGTAATGTCTTCCTTATATTGTAAAGAGCTGTGCAAACTGTTGGCGCTATATAAAACCTGTATAATAATAATAATATCAAAATAATGTATAAAAAAAGAAGGTTAAAGGATGTTGGCAGTAGGTTAGAACAACTGTCATTTGCTTATAGATCATGGCTGGGGCCTGGTTAGAGAAATTTCCCCTAACTTCCTGTCTCAGGGCAGGAAGTGAGATAAAATCTCCCCAGGCAGACAGCAATGATGTCCTTTGTAAAACTCTCCTGAGTTCCATTATATCAAAATAACGTAACAAAAAAAAAATGAACAGTAGGTTAGAATAACTGTCATTTGCTTATCAAATATGTCTGGGGCCTGGTTAGAGAGATTTCCTGTCTCAGGGTAGGAAGTAAGATCACCTTTTTTCGCTGTGGTACGTTACGGCAATAAGCGTGTTATGTAATGTGCATTGACATACCGCAATGCATGTTACATGCGCAGTGCCATTTATTTTGAATGGCACCCAAATGCAGAAAGGCCACATAGCTCCTGGTCTGTGGGGTGCTACAACGCAGGTGTCTTGGAGATGTGTGGGGTGCCATTCAAGATAGATGACATGTGCGTCAACATGCAGTAGTGTGCGCAAAACACACCGGTATTGCCGGTGTTCTATCGGAAAGCTCCAACTCATCGAGATCTCAAACTACCTCACTTCCGGTGCTCAGAAAGACTGGAACTCTATACAGCTGCGGTGCGTACTGTATGCACGCATAGCGCTTTCAGAATACTCGTCGAGTTTGCCACCTGCTGAATATTGTTGAAATGCAGCTGTACAGAAGCTCCGCCAGGCTTTGTGTTTTGCAGCTTAACGCCGCCTGGTCAAAATCTGCAACTTCCAAGTACCCGGCAGTGAGGTAGTTGGAGATTTCGACGAGTTGGAGCTTATGATAGAACACCGGGACACACCAAAACAAAAAATGCTTTGGCCAGAACGCATCATGTCATTTTTTTTTTCCACTTTAAGGAGAACCCCTTGGTCACCGGGCTGAGAAAATACAAGGGGGATTATTTAAAACACACGGGAGGCCCATTTCCATTACTCACAAGTGTTACAATAGACGCAGCCCTCGCCGCGGCACAAGCACGGCAGAGCGCGCTCCTATGCCTGCTGAGTGCCAGAGGTGTCAGGAGCACGTCACCGATCGCGGGGGGAACAATGAGCCGAGGGGGGGAGAACAGTCCGGCTTCGCAGCCATCTGGGGGGAGGCTGCCTACATGTTCCTAATTTAAAGTGGCAGCCTCCTATTCTATGAATGGACCCGTGGGAACTTTCTGAACCTTCAGCTGAGCTCCTTTTAAACCTCACATGCGTTCCCTGAAACCAGAGCGCAGACGGCGCATTTCAGGTTCAATCTGGAATATCAAAACCGGGCAATAAAATTCGGGCGGGAGGCAAATATAAAGAGGGAGGCAAAAGGGGGAATTTCCCCGACACTGCGAGAGATACAAAATCTCAGAGAGGAAAAGAAATCAGCGACTGGATTCATTTGGTTGGATACGACATGAAAGTTCCGCTTCTACTTCCCCTTTTCTTTGAGTATACGCGTCTGCTTCGCTAGGAAGAAGAAGCCGACTCTTGTACTAAGAAAAGCAACTCGCAAGCTGCAGACAGCGGCCGGGTCTGTCCTCAGATGTCACCGGAAAAAAGACACCAAACAACAAAACCACATGAAAGGCCCAAAAACACTGATCATGTGATAAACCTAGACAGGATATCAGTGTGACTGAAGCAAAATACCTCATTGCATCATGGGAGCTCAGTTAAAGTGACCCTGTCACCGGAAATAAATCACAGACGTATCCAGTATTTTAAATGCTGCAGCGTTTTATCCTTTCCATACATTATTTTTATTCACTTGTAATCTACCTTTGAACTTGCTAGAAAAATTGGCTACTCCAGGAAGAGTCAACTCCCTAGTGCAACCCCCCCCCCCCA
>NW_017306399.1:461766-463195 GCF_000935625.1 Nanorana parkeri | reverse complement strand
CCCCGGCCACCCCCCCCCCCCCTCCTTGCATGTCATAGTCCTCTTCTCTTCTGGGAGTGTCTAATTACGCTCTGTGCTGGCCAAGCTCCTCTGTCCCTCCTCCTTACCTTCCTACATAGTCTTTTATGTAGCTGCCATGGTAGGAATGAAGAGGAATACTATAGAGTGTCACTTGACTGACAGCTCTGAGTCTGCTGACGTCACATCCAAGATGGTGGTTATGTCACCGATGGTTTCACTCGTTCTTTAAGAATATATCACCGCTCGGCTCATCATCATCCTTATGGTGGGAGTTTTATCCGGCCAATGATTTGTATTTCTGTCCATCCAGACCTGAGATGAGCACAGACCCTCTCACACAGCACAGCCAGGTAGATAACACAACTTAAGGAGCACACTGATATCCTCCCGCTACCCCTGCCTTTTGAATGGACAGTAAAAGAGCAGCAGCAGACTGATAAGGTCACCCTCTGCTCTCTCCTCCTATGAGCACATTCCTTTCCATTACATATGCATGCCACGCACGTGACTGGCTTCCAGTCCTCCTCCTTCCTCTCCCAGTCTGACCTGCACAGCGGATTGTTAGAAGCTGATATCAAGTCAAATTCAGGTAGTAACACAGATTTCATAAAAAAAAAACTTAAAGTAAAACTGAAGCCAAAACTGTTTTTTTTTTTGTAAGGGATTGTTATAATCCTTATAAGCTTTTTTTGGCATCTATGTCTCATTGGAGAGACTTCTCTTTACTTCCTATGCGATAGCTACAACAGGAAGTCAGAGGAAATCCCTCTGAAATAAGGGAAATCCCTGGGGGTCACCAAAACTAGTGTCCCCATTGGATGATTTTCTGTTCTGGTGACATCCCAAAATGTGGGATTTTCTTTTACGTTGATGGTCACAGGACAAATAAAGAGAGTGAATCTCCTCCAACAGGGACACAGACAGCAAAAACAAAACTGACCAGGGTTCTTAATCCTTCTTCGCTCTACCCAACATTGAAACAAACAGTTTAGGTGTGGGGTAAGGGGGGCAGCCATGCCACCCAAGCCCCAACACCAGCAGGCTAGGTTCACACCTGCACTACACCGCACAACACCTGGGATGCGCGTACCGGGTGTCATGCGGAGTCCTGCACAATGCAGGCAGTGATTTCCGCGCAGCCCCATTGATTTCAATGGGGTGACATCCGCACAGCAATCGCAGAAAAAAGGTACAAGTACAGTTTTTTTGCGACGCACGACGAGCGCCCGGTGGGACTGGGGTGCCATTACAAAATAACGGCACCCACAGCGCGATCGGTTCACACCTTGGAGACTCCTGACGCTCTGAATCGTGCACGATTGCCGCATGGTGAGGTGTCGCCTAGGTGTGATCCTAGCCATAAACACACATATTCTGGGTGGAGCCCAGCAGCAGGGAGGTGGCTAAG
>NW_017306399.1:459137-461361 GCF_000935625.1 Nanorana parkeri | reverse complement strand
AGGTGACGACTATCAGGAGGACCACAATTGTTTACAAGACAGTGTTTCTTTAAGTGGTGTGCCATTACACGGGGATAACCTTTGTGTTCTTACCCATAATCCCCGGATAAAAGGTTTTGGCTTCAGGTGCACTTTGTTGATGTATCAATGATTACAGATCTGAAATCATTTGTATCAGTTTTGATGTCATTCTTATTTATATTCTTTTGTGTCGTGCCCCCAGCACGGTGTTAATGGCCCCCGTCCTGCCCCCCGCTGTCCTCGGGACGTCACAGGTGTCTGTCCAGTTTAGCCCTCGGAAGCCCCGGCTGTAATCGTATCAAGCCTGGCTTGGCCGGCGACCTGAGAGAACTGTGTGAAAGAGGATCACCCGGGAATGTTCTGTTCTTTTTCTGAACAAGACAGAATTAACCGGGATGAGGTTTCCTCCTGTTACCTAGCTGGCGGCCCAACGTCAGCCGGATTAGCCGCTGAGCAGATACAGAGAACAATTGCATCTGAGCACCTCTATCCCTACTGACCCTCATCTCATCGTGCACTGACGTGACTTCGCCAAGTGGACCTGTCATTCACAATGCGGTGCATTTATGGGTTCCAAGCACCCACTAGGCCAGGGGTGGGCAACTTCGGGCCCTCCAGCTGTGATGAAACTACAGATTCCAGCATGCCTCTACTTCTGGGAGTCATGCCTGTGGTTATCAGGGACTTGCAATGCATCATGGGACTTGTAGTTCCGCAACAGCCGGAGGACCAAAGTCGCCCATCCGAGCTAGGCGTTAGGACCCATTCACATTGAGCGATTCGCAAATCGCGCGTTTGTCGCGCCGATTTGCATTTTGCGCGATATTGCGCGTTTGTCACGCGATATCGCGCAAATGCTTGCATTGAGCAAGCTAGAATCGCTGCAAAATCCGCTCCAAAAAGGGTCATGCTGTAGCGACGCACGACCCGCGACAGCGACGGACAGAGCCCCATTGCCATGCATTGGAGAGCGATATCGCGCAGTAAATAGCCGCGATATCGTGGGAATTACCGCGCGATAATTCGCTCAGTGTGAATGGGGCCTTAGATGCAATGATGTTCTATCCGAGGGTGATTAGAGACGTGTCCCCAGGGGTCGGGACATCATCCATCAGCACAAGTTCAACTTATATATGTATAAAACACCAGAGGGTTATATACAAAAGCAAGTTTCCCTTTAAGTAATTTCTATTAATCCAGTCCAAAGATTTATACAGCTCTGCCACACATCACAACTCTGCTGGTCAGGCAGGGAGACCTGATTTTTTTTCTGCAGCAGTTAAGTAACACATGCAGGTCTGGTCCCTCCCCCAGCCTTTGACTGGACAGTGAAAGGAGAAGCAGCAGACTGGCACATCTCTCCATCACTCTGCTCTCTCTCCTTCTATTAGCTTTCAACTGATTGGGTCCTTATACTGCTTCTCCCTCCCATCTGCTGCACAGGGATTGCAAGAAGCTGGAGTGGAGGGATAAGCCAGAGAAGGCAAACTATAGGCAGATTAAACTTCATCTTTAAGGGAGGGCATACGCCTGGAGTCACACATGTCAGAAGTATCATGAGACTTGTGAGCCTGAGATCATCTCACATACTTTCTGCGCTGGTGGAAATGACATCGCCTCTGCGTGGAAAGATTATTTTCAGGATCTGCTGTTCGTGCCTGCCAAGACGAGATTCATCGCCGCAGACTTCTGGTGTGAGACATCTGAACTGCGATCGCAGGTGTCAAAGCCCGCATGCCGCAGATTCATCGCGATGCTCCGGAACTTTCCATCTGCAAAACCTGTGCGAGACGTTTCCAAGGAAGTTCTCATGAAACGTCCATCACACCAGAGGTCTGGTGAGAGCCGAGCAAGGCATGCTGGTACCAGTAGTTCAATAATGATCCATCCGGGTATATTTACAGCCGAAAGGTTCTTATTCTCAGGTTTCTTTTTTTAGGGAAGCGATAAATCCCCGGACAAGTTTTTTTTTGCTGTATGTGTTTCATTGGGGAGATTTTTCTTCCACTTCCTGTTCTGTATACATAACAGGAAGTAAGAGCAAACCCCCCAAAGTCAGAAATAATCCTCTTTTACACAACAAGTATAAGTGACCCCACTGGAAGATTTGCCCTCATGTATTGTTCTGGTGGCAAATCAATCTTTTTCTTTAGTTTTTGATAACCCCTAACTATGGAAAAAAACACTAAACTATACTCTGTAT
>NW_017306399.1:454032-458614 GCF_000935625.1 Nanorana parkeri | reverse complement strand
AAAAGTTGAACTTCGGGCACAAAAACATTCACTTCAATGTTTTCCTCAATAGTCACAAAGGATATAAATCTTCATCGTGTGCACCAAAAGCCTTTGCAAACCCCAATATTACCTTGTAAAATCAGAAGTGACATCACTGTAACAATGTAACTGCATAATAATAATAATAAATATAACTGTTTACTATAACAAGGTATCTGTTCACAGTAACAATTACATTGGGGGTAAAAAAAAATCTGTAAATTGCACTAGACGTAAATAAATGGCTGTTTCCGAAAAAGCAACTATCCTGCCAGAAAATTCAACAGTTAGGTGTTTTTTCTTGCATGGATTTACAACCATCGCAAGACTCAGGTCTTGCGATGGTTGTAAAGTGTATGGCCACCTTTAAGCAAGAGATGGTTTGAAGCGATCAAATCTGTGACTGATTATTATGTATATGGTCGGGATAAAAGAGCGATAACAGAGGAGGGTGGAAGAGAGGGCGATGGCGGTGATGAGCCCAGCGGAAGGACAGTGAGGACCTATGACTCCCTCTTGTCAGTGGCTCTTTCACCTTTATGGGTCCTTTAGGGCTCATTCACACCAGCAGCGTCACTACAACGCACGACTGTGTGTGCTTGCGACACATCACATGGTTTCCTTTTTTTGTTGTTGTTGTGGTCAGAACTTTATTGACATTTCACTAAGTTCTATGGGCGCAGCATGGTGTGATGCAGTTGTACCGCGTTGCATTGCGTGCTGTACTTTATTTCAGGGCCATGTTGCGGTGTTGGTGTGAGCTGAGCTCATCTGGAACAAGGCAAATAGCCTTTTCTTGCATTGTGGTCACACTGGAAAAATTGTCCAGCACAGCCCCAATGCATCTGGTGTGAACCGTTCCTCCAAGTAGATGTAAACCCAATCACTAAAATCTTTCATAAGATGAAACATGTTAATGTCTTTCCAAAGTATTTTTGTTTTAATATCATTATATTTGCAGCTTTCTTTAAAATAATCACCAGTGATCCTGCCACGAAGGTCCTCATTCGGGCACTTCCTATTATAGGGTGACAACGCTCTGTCCTCCTGCATTGTCACCCAAGTTCAAGTGGCTGTTTCATGACACATTCACAGTCATGGTCTTCACTGTTATCACCATGCGGAAACCCACCCTGAGCAGCCAGCCATCGCCGGAGTACATGTAGACAGGAAGTGGCTGCAAAGAGGCTGACGGAGATCGGCAGCACTGAGATGCAACAAAAAGATGAAAATAAGTATTTATTTATTTTTTAAGACAATTGTGTATAATACACAGTGCTTTAGAAAATGTAATCATTTGGTTTGGGTTTACATCTACTTTAAAGTTTGGGGGAAATTCCCATGAAGATTAATCTATTAGATGAATCAGACATGGAAAAAAAAAACAACTCATTGAGGATCTCTTACCCGCGTCTCGGTAACCTGGCATTGCCCCCGTCCTGTGTGCCATGTGAACAGCACCAAATTACAGTCATAAAAACACACCACTTCAAAGGCTCTGATTCCTCCCTCTTGACGGAGTCCCGTGCCCCATTGTGCCATGGTACGCGTTACCGTCTGCGAGCTATAATTTGGCATGGCGCATCATTAATGACCCGAATAGTGGCTGTTTCACACATACATATTTAATTACAACAGCTGAACAAATTACATATTTATGATGTCTAAAGCCGGCCTGGCAGAGAAATTCATTTGCTATGCACGCAGGTACAGGAATCCCATCTGCAGCAGCATCTGTACAACAAGAGCTCACAATTACCCATTGTATGTGGCCAGACCTGGAAGGGGGATGTCCCATCCCTTGCTCCCCACGGCAAGGCAGCCAAACGTCTTCACCGTGGACTGCAGGCAGAGGAGTGACCCTTTAAATTAGCAAAATTCATTGGCAATCAGCTTTGGTGCGCATGCTGTTCTTTCTCATTTCTGGCTACAACTAGGGATGAGCTTCTGGTTCTGGTCGACCATGAGTTTGCACTTTGTCATATGGGCAAACATTCTGGCCACTTTGTCTGCCCATTAAACCTCCATCTGTGTCCTGGCGAACAATGGCTCTGTGCGGCACGCATCATTGGTTGACTGGTGGCCGAGCTGCACAGCGCCATTGTTTGCTAAAATACAGGCGGATGCACATAACTTATGACGCGGTGGGGCGGCCAGTTTCTTAGCAAGCAATGATGCTGTATGCCCGACAGCGTCACTGGTTGGTTTGGTGCATCCGCCAGCATCCTAGAAACCAATGTGGCTCCGCCATTGGTCAACCACCTGCACAGTGTCATTGATTAACTGGTGCATAAGCTGCACAGCCTCACTGGTTGCTAGGACACAGACAGCCCCACAGTGTCATTGGTTGTTATGGTGCGTCCTAGCAACCACTGGCACTGTGAGGCTCAACCACCAGTTTACTCAATGACACTGTGCGTGTGGTTGACTGATGGCTGAGCCACACAGCATCACTGGTTACAAGGACACAAGCAGCACTGGATTCGGTTCCCTTAGATGTTCTACTCAAGCTTTTGTTCCGACACTTCCTGTCTATATGTACTCACTTCATCGTCAGGTTGCACATCACCACTCTGGACCAGCTTCCTGAGGGTGACAACGGTGGACCATGCCTGAGCAATGTATGTCAGCAGGGCCACCTGTAGTCACCACCACCAGGGTGACATCACAGGAGCATAACTGGGAGATAGTACAAAAGGTTGTCAGCCTATAAGCGGAAGTGCCTGAACAAGGGTCATCATGGCAGGATCACTGGGTGTTCTTTACACCAGGCCCATTCTTCAGCGAAATGATCGGCCAACCTAAGTAAACTTTCAATTGGCTGACGCAGGTTGAAATGCATTTGTGCAGTTTACTCGGCTCTGGTAAACTCAGATAACTTTATAAACCCGAAGCCGCGGCGGTGAATTTATGGCGGCTCGATAAATTATGCATCAGAGAGATATCAGATGTATGTGTCTGTTATTGATTGATACGTCCTGAGTGAAAGTAAGAATTATAGAACTGCATCGCAGAGCCAGCAGATGAGACTGTTAGACCAAAAGGACGGCAAATTCAGCAATAGTGGATTCCACTGCTAGGTAAAACGTAGGCTGTGCTAAAGCCGGCCTTCCCTTCAGTCTCCTATCTGACCTCCGTCCTTCCCTTCAGTCTTTTATCTGACCTCCGTCCTTCCCTTCAGTCTCCTATCTGACCTCCGTCCTCCCCTTCAGTCTTGTATCTGACCTCCGTCCTTCCCTTCAGTCTTATATCTGACCTCCATCCTTCCCTTCACTCTTCTATCTGACCTCCGGCCTTCCCTTCAGTCTCCTATCTGACCTCCGTCCTTCCCTTCAGTCTTCTATCTGACCTCCGTCCTTCCCTTCCGTCTTTTATCTGACCTCCGTCCTTCCCTTCAGCCTTCTATCTGACCTCCGTCCTTCCCTTCAGTCTTGTATCTGACCTCCATCCTTCCCTTCACTCATCTATCTGGCCTCCGGCCTTCCCTTCAGTCTTCTATCTGGCCTCCGTCCTTCCCTTCACTCTTCTATCTGAGCTCCGTCCTTACCTTCAGTCTTGCACAGTTGTACCGGTTCCTCTTCTCTTCCTCTGATTTCACTGCACACTGGGAGTTTCTCACAAGGTGCATTAGATGCTGCAGCAAGCCAGATAGAGCCGCCCCATTTCCTGGCTGGAGGACGTCTAGCCTCATCTAGCTTTTTCCTCCCCAGGTTGACTGTCCCTGGCCCTTTCATTCATTGGATATCAGTTCTTCCAATCCTGGAGGCTCAGCATAACATGTGGGCATTACCTCTGGCAGTCTGCATGCAAACACCACCCTGCACTGGGGGTAGCCACACTGCAAGGGTTCATTTTTAATAAGTCTGGAGTTCTTCTTTAATCAGGGCAATGAGTTGAATAACAGCATTTTGTTTGTATACAACTGCAGATTTATTAAACCAAATGTGTGGATGGCACAGGAATAGTGAACGGCCCATTCACACTAATCTGTTGTGACAACGCATGCTAAAACGTGTCTGTTAATGCGCAATACCCTAGTGCATGGCAATGCACCTACTTTATGTACAGTGCAGTGGCATTCACTGTGAACAGCATCCCAGCGCATTGTACCCAATACTCCACAACGCGTTGTGAAAATAACAGGGTCATGCATGTTTCTTCATCCATTGTGGTCTGCTGGCAGCCCATTCATAATGACTTAGCACATGCCATTGCGCGCACATGCATGCAATAACACGCCGCAAGGGAACGCCTAAGCGCCCCCTAACTGGTGCCTGGTATTCCCCCTAACTGAATGCCCCCTAACTGGTGCCTGGTATTCCTCTCCACCTTGAGACAACATATTAGCCTGGCCAGCGTGGGGTTAATATATACATTCCCCAACAAATGAATTTCCAGAAGCCCGGCCGCTCTAATTAGATTTGAGCTTTGGACGTTCCACCGACACGCGGCTCCATGCGCGGAGGGGAAAACATAATATCTGATGAAACTTTCAGGAACTCCAAATCAAATCAGAGTTGAGCTCCATTTCTTAAGTGGAATATACAATCAAGGCCGGGGC
>NW_017306399.1:436955-453957 GCF_000935625.1 Nanorana parkeri | reverse complement strand
CGCTCCAGGAAAAAAAAGAGCTTTTAACGGAATTCTGCACTCCTGCCTTTCTTGCATCGCCATTCTGTAAACAGCTTTCTAAAAAGCACAATCAAAGCGTCTTTTTATAATAAAAAAGATGGCTACTGTTTCAAAATCGAGGAAATTACGTAAAACCGGCTTTATCTCATTTTTCTGCAGCGGGGCCAGAGCTCAGGGGCATGCGTATCGCCTGCCACCCACACATGTGCATGTAAAGGTGAGACCGCTGTCACAGCTCTATCGTGATCAATGACAACAGAGCTTATGCAGGAGCACAGCAGGGAGATCTGATACCATGGCAGTTTTACACTGAAGAATTGTGCAAATATGTAACAAAGATTTAGATCAGTGAACGTGTATCTGGCAGTCCTCGCTCCAATGCTCCCACACAACAACATGGCTTTCCCTTTCTAGCAATGCTCGGGCCTCAGTGGCCCGTCACCAGTTTCAAACACTGTCACATAGGGGAAAGAACTTGGTGTACAAGAAGAAAAGTGTCAAAAGCAGAACATGTAAAGCCTAGATTCCTTTTTATTCAGACTTTTATTTAAAAAAAGTCAATGCTTTTTGGGGTTTAAGGGCCCGACATCATCAGGGTTTGGTACTGCTGAACAAAGTGGACAGATTACATTGGAGGGATCCTGAGGGGTAATTAGTCTGATGATCACTACAGAAGATGGTTGAAGTGGAACTGAGGAACTGAAGCCAACTTTTTTTTTTAGTTTCGGATAGAGAAAGAGAGGGTTATACCCCGCCAGTTTTGCCAACTGAGTCCCATTGGGGAGATTTCCCTTCAGTTCCTGTCTGATAGCTACAACAGGAAGTGAGAGGAAATCCCTTCAAAGAGAGGATTGGTGATGCTGTTGGTCACCAGAACTAGTTTCCCCATAAGAAGATTATTCTTTTCCTGTTCTGGCAACAGCCCCAAATTTGGGATTTTCTTTCACTTTCAGTGATGATGATCATCAGAACAAATGGAGAGGGTGATTTTCCCTAACGGGGACACATAGCAATAAAAAGCTGACAGCTGTTCTAATCCCTCTCCTCTCTATCTAAAACTAAAAAAAAAAAGTTTGGCTGCAGTTGCACTGAGGGGTAAGGGCAGCAGCCATGTCATCCAAGCCCCAACACCAACAAACACTGGAGTGTACTGCAGCAGGGAGGCAACTAAGGGAACGTGAATGGATGAGTATACCATGCTGGGGGGTAAACATTCAGGAGGACCACAATAGGGGGATTGTCTTTTTAAGTGGGTGCCATTACACGGGGATAACCTTAGTATTCTCACCCATAATCCCCTGCTACTACAAACATGGAGCTGTTTCTGAATCCCCATATAATATTAAAGCAGGCGATAAAAGAAACTATAGGATTTGCCACTTGCTCTTCCCAGGCACCTCCCTCTTTATCATCTGTCTTGTAATAAAAGCAATACCCGGCTGGCATTGGCGGCGCTGGCGTAGTGAAGATGACATCTTGACGGATGGGCTTGCTTAAATTGTGTTTTGTTTAACATAAATCTCCTAATAAAACATCAATAATTTATAAAACAATTATTCTGTCCAATGTGAATTTCTGATAGATGATTGATCCGCAGCTTGCTGACTGATGTCTGCTGCGCCGTGATTGATACGGTACCCATCCGCGAGCGCGCCGGCTTGCCGTCTATCGCTCTTCCCTTCAAACGGGTCCATTTTTTTTCTCTTCCCGCTTACTAAATTATTTACGCACACTTCCAGGATCCTCTCAGTCCTGCCTGCGATTCTTTACCTCCTCCGTGCTGTCACACACTTCTGTTGGGTGTTTCGTCTGCGGCGGCATTTTATTTCTTTCGGAGGTGACGGTACTTCTGGGCTGAAATGCTAAACGTGCAACTCCGGGCGATAAGCAGGTCAGTCTGAACTGCTGATGCCCGCCGGCAAAAGTAGACGTAACTGGACCGCATTTATGTTTGCTAAAGCACTACGTATCACATACAACTGTCATTTGTTTTCCTAACATACTCTTGTCACCTTCTTCCATCGGTGGTGATGATGTCCTCCAGCCACTTCCTGTCACTATGCACTCGCTCCATTGTCGGCTGCACATCATTGCTCAGGACCGGCTTCCTGATGCTGTCAACAGTGGACCGTGCATGTGCAACAAGTGTGGACACTGCCACTTGTAGTCTCCATCAGAAGCCTGTGTGACAATGTAGGAGCACAACTCGGAGGAAGGGTGGAGCGTTGTCACCCCATAACAGTGCCTGAACCAAGGACCATCATGGCAGGATCACCAAGGGTTTTTTTAATAAAAGCTGCAGATTAAAAATACTAAAAACCACATCTGAAACTATACTAACATTTTAAAGCGTATATGCGATCTTAGCAATTTAAAGAATCGAATGCCCTTGGGCCACCATGGTTGGATGGAAACCAAACAACGCAAGCAAGTAGGCTGTGTTCCTTGAAAGCATGCCTTTCCAGTTAAAGAGTTAACTGCTTGTTTAGTCTATGGGGTGAAAATAATAAAATAAATACTCACCTGATCCTAGGTCCCGCCTGGCTGCTAGACCGGTCCCTACACCCTCTTCTCCCCCGGCCTCCGGCGGTCTAAGGACCCCGTGACATCATCATGTCTAATACAGGTCTATTAGGCGTGAAGATGCCAAGGGTACCACAGCCTGAGCAGAGAGAGCAACCAGGGGCTAATCCTGTAAGTAACAATGTTGATTCTTCCCACCACATTGTTCCCTCCATTCTGGGCTGTGACAATAAAACCCAAGAAAGTTTCAGCACGAGTATGCCGATCCTGTGTGAACAGTCGACCGACGTGTGGGCGCAGCTACACAAAGCTCTCATCGCCTCCCCGCTGTTAAGGGAGTTGTCGGAAAGGATTGCTTTCTATTATTCTAGGGGCTCTGTTTGGAGGAAAAAGGAGAGAAGCAGAGATGAAAACAGAATTCCAGGCAGGCTCAGGACACCAATCTCCACACAGCTGCAAAGTCACAAGGGCTGACCGGCCATCGGGCCTCATCAAACAATCTTAAAGAGTGGTTCCAGGCCACAAGGAAAAAGCCATCCGTGAACAATAATGGCATCCAACAAAAAATGCAACTGTGCCGAAGCCAGAGGTTTTAGTCAATATTCATTAAATATACATAAACCCAATCACAGCAACATTGTTAATATGTCAATGTAATGTTAAAAGTCATTTGCAATATTTGTAAAATAGTAGCTTTCTTTCAAATAATCCCAGAGGATTCTGCCATGAAGGTCCTTGTTTAGGCAATCCCTGTTTCCTACCTATGGAATTAAGGCAGCCCATTACAAATAAAGGTGGCAATGTATGCGAGGAGCCCTTGGTCAACCAGATATATAAAAAGACAGCATGTGATTCAGCTGGGTACCCCTAACCCAGAACCAAAACACCAGTTTGGGTAAAGCCATCCCTCTTTGCTCCATAAAGGTGTAGGCTGCTGTAAGAAAGATCACTTGTGGCTAAGGAAAAATGGGACCGTAGAGGAGATTCTCAACCCTTTTTGGGAGGCTCTAGTTTGGATTTTACATTATACGTGCAATTGCTGTCCCTGCAAGCCTCATTTTTACATCAGCTGACACCATCATGTATTTGTCCCCACCAAAACTGCTGCATGAACTGCTTCCAAATAAACAACATTCCATATAGAGGATTGTTCATCTGAAGAATCAGCCACAGTTTTGGCAAGTATTGTCTTGCGTACGCTATATCATTTATTGTTTGGGGATGCCTGACCATCACACTTATACAAGATTTTCTGGACACCCTATTTTAAAACCATGGCCATTAATATGGAGCTGGCCCCTTTTGATGGCTATAACAGACTCCACTGGCTCCTGGGAAGGTGTTGGAGTGTGTCTGTGGGAATTGTTGCCCATTTAGCTTAAAGAGCATCTGTGGGGTTAGATGCTGATGTTGGACAAGAAGACGTTCTACGCAATGGGCATTCCAATTCATTCTAAAAGTGTTCGGTAGGGTTGCGGTCAAAGCTCCTTGCAAGCCACTTGAATTCCTCCACACCAAAGTCATCAAACCATGTCTTTATGGAGCTGACTTTGCACTCCTGAATTCAATAATCTGGAGGACCGCCACTGACCAGTACTTTTGGCCATATATTATATAAAGGAGACTATAAAAGAATTTTGGATAGGAAGGAAGCCAACAGGTAATGTGGTCTTTCCACAAATCCTGAAAGCCGGAGATACAACCAGGATGATGATCAGAAAACAGGCCACCTCTTGTACAAACTCACACTGCCTTAGGTAACCCCGTGTCTGCGCCGAACACTTGTCTCAGTCTGAAGAGCCAGGCAACAAAGAAAGCCATCAAGTCAACTCATTAATACAAGGTCTTATTGTTCTACGGAAATCTCCTTCCCCTTTCCCAAACAACAGACTGCACTGTGTCTCACTGTAGACCGTCTCCACCGCTGCTATTGTCTCCCGGCTCTTGCAGCACAATACTGTTTATTTTTCTCTGTACGGTTTTAATCTCACCCCGAGAGACAAGGCATAGAAGAAAAACAATTGCAACACACAGGTGCCCATTGAACACAAAGTTCTAACCTATTATGTATCTTTGGGTCATCAAGACCTTAAAAAGGGGAGACTTCAACTCGAAGTGATAAACACTGGTAGGCTGAATCACATGGCTTTCTTTTGTCCCGACCACGGACCTTTGTGGCTTCACCGTACTATGCAAACAATATCATAATAGTGTATTTTTTGGTGGGGAAATGTATATTACATGAGATTTCCTTCTATGAAGACTACTAATAGAACAAGTACTCAGCCACCATGCTGAAATCTCTCTACCCAATACTATGAGGTACTTCCATAATTCAGGCCTGAATCTGATATCTGTGGAGGTCTCTTGTAGTAAGATGGCTCTACAAGGGATGCAGCTCTATACTACCACCATGAAGTCCCAAAATTCTGCCCCTGAATTGCAAAACTGATTGGAGCACAACTCATAATGGTTGGGGGAAGTGGGCAGACATAAGAACTTTGGTGCAAAGAGTCTTCAACCCACAAACTGCAATATCTGTTTCAGGAGGGCCAATCCTTGTCCTTAAAGTCTGAATCATCATCAGAAGAGCACATCAGGAATTTAACATCATCAGAGGCATATGCCCCTCACTTGTGCTTCTGATTTCTAGGTAACATTGATGGTGTCATCAGGGGGCCGGGTCTAGGAACAAGAAGAACTTCCCAGTGATAGTAATCACCTTCACTGATATGGTGGCCATCTTAAATGCCACACACACTGTGGAATTGATGAGCAAGTGGGCTTAGGCAAAAGGGCAGCTGAAGAAAGTCCTACTGTACATGCTATATCATTGAGCACTGACTTACTTTGCACTCTTTGAACGATAGAGTTGCCTGAGCTGTCTAGGCCAGTTTAATTATAAGCAATATTTTAAGAGGTCACAAATATTTAAGTGATCATGTCAGCACAGGGTTACTTGTCAAAAATCACATACTGGTAATAAATGAAGCTCAATATTGCTGGTGGCCAGTTTGTTAAAATGCCACTTCCTTGATAGTCTGAGGCTGCTGCATGCATTCCACTGTTCCGGAGGTGTTCAATATCTGCTCCCCCCGTGGTATCCCCTGCCAGTTTATCTTCACAGCACATAAAAGCCGGTGGAAGGAACCATTGTATGCATTGGGGGTAACAGGTATTTGACTCATCTTGCTTGTCAAATACCTAAACCAGCCAATGAGAAACAAATTAGGAATCCCTTCCTCCTATGCAATTAAACAGCAAACACTTTTAAGTGCTGTTACCGCATGTGCTTTGCTAACACCATCAGTCATGTCAAGGAGAAAGTCTCAGCAATCCTGGTGGCAAGGAATAGGTTTACGGACAGGCATTTTTCTTGCCATGCATTGTTGTCAATGTTCAGTCTACTGTATGTCTTCCCTAACGTGCAGATACATTGAGAACAGTACAGTTGGTGTACAATAATAATGAAGGTCATTTTAGGGTATACAAGTTTCCAGGAAGAAACCTTTAAAAACATGCTATAGAATGCAGCAAAAACTTTGCATTTCATTCTAACAAATAAAAAGAACAGCCTGAACCCTAAAGCCCCCAAGTCAGTCCAGCGTCCCTGCAAAGCAAAATGCCTCCAAGACAAAACAATCCTTTTTGCAAACCTGGCGTGTCCCTAGCACATACAGTATATTGCACTTTCTTCATTTCACAGACTCTGGGCCTGGCTTTGCAGCAGCTGCTAGACTGGTTTTGGGATCTGTGAAGCTGTTCACGAAGAACTGACCTTGACACTACCCCGGGGGGTTTGTCTGGGGATCGGGTTTAAGCAGAGCGGTGTCAGTTAACTGCTCGCAAGGACGGTGCGTACATGACAGAACAGACTGTAGGTAGAGAAGCTGGTGTTAAAACCCTCTCAGGGAAGGCGTCCTTCTCCATGAATTACTGAGCTGCCAGCCAAGACTTGTAGTTCTCCTTCCCCTGAAGGAATTGAGGCCAAATGAAAGCACTAAAAGCAATGGAGTCAATTCCCTCTAATAATTTTTTTAAATTTACAAACGGTATTGCTTTTCAATAGTCAACGGCTGCTAATTAATACATTCTTGCTTGACGTGACTGATCTTTACTCTGGAGAACAATTTTGTATTTACCGGCAAAGACTTTTGTAACTTTTGCAATAGATTTTCAATGGTCCACAATGTTTAAGCAAATCACCACATGCAATCAGTCAAAAATTAGTGCAAGCACCCCCCTTCCCCTTCCTTCTCTCCCCTTCTTTCCTTCTCTCCTGTGTTCTATGTGTCTTTGTACCCCCCTGTTGTCCACTTGTCTCGGGGTGTTCTGTGTTGATTGTTATGTCCGTATTGTAAGGCGGCTCTAAGTAGGGCGCAACACCTGAAGAGTAGGGTGCCTGGAATCTCGCAGGGCCTTCCTTGGTTACTTTGATGATGGAGACCCAGATTCGGGCCAGACTCCATAACGTTGACCTCATTGCAGGGGAGAGCTTTAGCAGTCTGGAATCCCTAAGTCGGGGACAGGACTTGGAGCGGAGGTACGGCTTGTATCTGGGCACAATGTCATGTACATTTCTGAGGTGGTTGTTATAGTCTACAGCTCTGCTACCATTACTAAATATGCCCTTCTGATGTTGCCTTTGTATGTTGTTTTGCTTTGTATGCTGTTTATTTTTTTATGTTTGTGAAAAATCAATAAACATTATTTCTGCAAAAAAAATAAATTAGTGCAAGCGGACATCTGGCTACAAAAAGCAAAAAATCCCTTGCCAACTTTGATGCAATATGTGATAAGGTGAGGAGTGTGTAATTATAACTCTTCCTAAACAATCATAGGGAACACCATATAGCCAATGCATGTGGACATCCACATGTATGTTGAAGTTAATGCTTCAACATACAAAGACAAACTTGTTGTTTGGGGAAGGCCCCTTTCCATCCCACCATGACTGTGCCTATGCGTACAAAGCCAGCTACATAAAGACATGGGTTTGATGGATTTGGTGTGGAGGAATTGAAGTGGCCTGCGCAGATCCTTGACCTCAACCCTACTCAACACCTTTGGGATGAATTGGAACATTGATTGTGAGCCAGGTCTTCTCATCCAACATCAGTACCTGACCTCACAAATTATCTTTTGGCTGAATGGGTGCAAAATCTCATACACAGCTGTGGTGGAACTACAAATCACAAGATTCTCATTCTGATTTAGGATATGCCACTGGCCAAATTAAAATTGTTGTTGGCTAATGGTGTCCTTGAAAATCATTCCAACTTATACAGACATGAGTATGATGAACCTACATAAAATAGTCCATGTAAAGCGAAAGGTTTATCTATGACCTCTTATTTGTTTACTCTTTATTTTGCAGTTAATCTTTAAACACTCAAACATATTTTCCAACGTGCCAGAAGCCCGGAGTGACAGACACTGACATCACTTTCCTTGCTTACCCTGAAGCGTTAACTAAATTACCGTGCACCTCTATCGAGGCTCAAAACGGTTGCAACGCTTGCAAAAATTGGGCTTGTATATTACCATAATAAATTTTAAGCAGGGGTTGAATTATACGCTCCCCCTGATTTCCCCCAAAGTGCTATTAATCCAGAATGTTATATGCGCGAGGGGAAATATGAAATATAAAAGCTAGATACCGCCGTAAGAAAGCCATGGTAATTCTAGTCCAATTGTGTAACCTGCAAGCGGCGGCAAGACACCATTATGCTCTACTGCAACAAAGGCCCCATTCATTGTGCCACCAAAATGGAGACCCTTGCCACAGACAAAGGATCGTTTCTCTTAAAGGCAAATCGCGGGCCGCCCTCTTTATGGAAAAAAAATAAATAAATAACTTTGTAATAGTTTCTGTGCTCTCAACCTGATGTCATTGTTGGAAATACTGTATATATGACTGCCGGAACATAAGGTCAGTCAGTTAAAACATCATCTAGCTTGTACTTTGGCTGTGGCAACCGGTCTCTGCTACAGTTTATAATTTCATTGAATTAAGAACATCTCAAAAGGCAATTTTAAAGGGTCATTCCACCTAAAACTGATCCCAAATTTAAATACCCCTGCCAGAAGCACAGCAACTTGTGGACATTTTCAACTGCAAAAACAACATAACAGATAGAGGCGACTTAATACCAACAGTCACTGGCACTCCGAATATTAAGTCAATAAGGTTATATTGACTCAAGTGATAACACCTCTAAGCAACGTTTCGGCCCCTTCCTCAGGCAAACTCTCTCTGTGTTTGCCTGAGAAAGGGGCCGCACGGTCCCGAAACGTTGCTTAGAGGTGTTATCACTTGGAACAATAAAACCTTATTCACTTAATATTCGGAGTGCCAGTGACTTTTTCTATTTTTGTCCGTTATTACTGCTGCACCCGCCCTGCTGCATTGGATATTCTCCGGTCGGGAGTGCGGTGGGATACATGGACTTTTAATACCAACAGTGGCTGAAAATTGCTGCAGGTGTAGCTGGAATTAAAGAAGAACTCCAGGCAAATAAAATATTAACCCTTACCCCTGAACTGAGAGGGTTAAGTGCTCGTTTTGCCTACGGAGTTAAGATAACAGAGATATACTCATCGTGATCCTGGGTGGCTCCCAGACCAGTCCCTTCAGTCTCTTTCTCTCTCTGCTCCAGCGTTGGAATGTCCCTCGGCATGCTCACATTCTATACACTGTATTGGACGTGATAACTCACCGGCCCATAGACCACCGGAGCGGAGGGGGAGCGAGGCTGAAATGATTGGTTTTGGAGCCAGCCAGGATCTCATTTCTGGTGAGTATATCTCTGTTATTTTAGGCAAAACCAGCACTTAACCCCCACTGGGTAGCACCACTGCAAAGGTTAAGATTTTATGTGCCTGGAGTTCTTCTTTAAAGTTCAACAACAAATGTTCCAGGTCTATGACTCATCAAGTAATTAATAAAAGATAACAGCAGCATTGCACCTTTAAAAACAATAACAATGTAATTTTCCTTTTTTTCCTTTTCATTCATTTCTCATTGGCCAGTAAGATCTCTACACTTGAGTTCCCAGCTCCGCCCACCATTATGACAGTAAGGTGTTTCTCGTCCTACTCTTAAGGTCCCCACACACCTTGCGATAATCGTACGATAATAGCGGGAAATCCCACGATCGTACGATTATCGTAAGGTGCGTGGAAGCCATGCGAACTCTACTACTGTTGGGTCGCACGACTTTTAACTTACGAACATGTTCGAAAAACCCCGCCGAGCATCGTACGATGTTCGGCGGGTGTGTAGCATGTCCGTATGATAAAAGCCGGACGGGCCGATGTGCGCAAGTGCACACTGCCCGTTCGGCATTGCGGTCATCGGAAGCCCGCCCCTCAGGGGGCGTGGCTTGCGATCATCGCAAGTACGATCTGCCTGTCCAAGATAGGCAGATCGTACGTTTTTTTAAGTACCTTACAACCATCGCAAGACAAAAGTCTTGCGATGGTTGTAAGGTGTGTGCCCAGCATTACCCTTCTCTTTCTACTGTACTCTCTGAAGGGGAGACCTTGTCAATGGCGGAATGAAGCCACTGGGTAACCTTGCATACTGCTATGAACCCATAAGTAAACTCTGACTCTTGGGTGGAATGACCCTTTAAGGAGTCCATTGTCAATCCCAAGCAATGATGTCACTATTGCTTTAAACGTGAACAGAAAAGGCCAGACTGCTAAAAAGGTGAGCAGAACATCCTAAGTGGGTAACCCTCCTTTATTACCAGAATTACATATTTTGAAACAATGTGGTCAAGAAAGCAGAAGTGAAAGCTCCCTGTGAAGGTTCAGAAACATCAATGAAGAACACATTACACATTGAGCGGAAATGTGAGATGAGTCACTCTCCTTCCACAGAAATCGAAAACAATATTTTCATACAAAATTTCACAAGTTTCGAGGAAATGTCACTTTATTACATTTTACGCAAACATACGCTAAGATAAATATCAATACCGTCATCTCTGAGTGAAGATAAAAGGAGGCGCAAGCTATTGACAATCCCTGAACTTTTGTAATGTGAACAATACTAGGAGAATGTAAGCGGACATTAGCAAGGAAAGTTCTTATTTCAGACACCTAAAGTGACACTAAACTCAGGAGTAAAATCTTAGAAATACATTTTAAGGTACTTGAATGTATTTTTAAGATTGTACTCCTAAATTTAGTGTTACTTAAAGAAAAGAAAATAATAAGACAGACAATGACTTGCTGCAGCTTCTAATACACATTGTGAGGAGCTCCCAGTGTGCAGTGATATCAGAGGAAGCCATTCCAGTCCAGTACAGGAGCCGCTACAACTGTGCAAGACTGAAGCTTGAAGAGATCATTTTCATAACTACCACGCTCACATTTCCACAGGCAGAATATTGTTTTAGGAGAACATATAAGAAATTATATTATTAGGATGCAGCACATAACGTTTGGATGAAGTACTTGGAGCATTTCGGTACTTCATATATCAATAGAAAAAAGAAGAGGCTAAGTGCCTTTTGCAATACCAGGGTCAAATTTTCATGAAGAAGGTTTGCACACCACTCCTTGACCGTCATAATGTTCTGGAAAAAAGGAAGGTTCAGCACTTTTTAATGCATGAGTTAAGTCTCATAAGGATCTGTGATCTGAATCAGATTTCATTTAAACAGGAAACACTTAAAGGACCAATAAAGCTAAATCCCCCAATGGCTTAAAGGGGACCAATGAGAAGAACGAGGAGCAGCATATCTTGCCTGTCACCTTTCCAGAAGGATCCATGAGCCGAGTTTTCTCCTGGACTAGTATCAGATCTTCTATTGCTAATTTATTTGACCATCCCAATGAAATGTCTACCGTAGGTTTACACAGACCTAGAACAAACGTATTTGATGGGGCTGGAGAGATTCACACTCTCAGTCTGTCCTGGCAATCTAAAATGTGACAGTTGTCACCTGGACCAGGATTAGAGGGGAAACTATCCAATGGGGACAAGTGTTCCAGTGACAGCTCCCAAAGAGAGGATTTTCCTCACTTTGCAAATATTTCCTCACTTCCTGTAGTGTTTCCAGGACAGGAAGTGAGGTGAGAATCTCCACAATGGTATAAAAACAACAAAAGATGATGTCAGGGGTTCTAACCATTCCCTAATTTACAACCAAGAACTTTGTTTCATACCGACGCCGGGCACATTTCTAAGTTTTATCCCCCGATACAATATAACAAAATATTTCCTACCCTTCCATCATTAATTAAGGGCAGACGCAAGCCGATATATACGCAATCCGCATCCGAGCGATAATTTGCTAATGACTTTGAGGGAGATTACAGCCCGGTAATCTTCCTGGTGCTTTCTCCTCCTCTTCTCGGCTTGGCGAACGGCTGCCGCCATTCCAAATCTTTTAAAGCCTAGTTTTCAGTGAGGCAGACGAAAACCCCCGCGGCCTCGAACGAGGGAACATTACAATAATAGACTCATTTGCTAATGACAATAAATTAGGTCTTCTCCTCGGCATATTCATTCAAAAATTAATTCCGATGTTGCTCGGCGGCACAAATGTAAAAATAATTACATTTTACAACACACTTCTGCTAATTGCAGCTGATGTTTCCAGCATCATTACTGTGACCGGTATCCGCGCCGTGCACATGAAACGGCGAGCTTTTGGCTTATCAGGATTTATTTTAAACAATGCCTCTTCTAATTTGATAAGCCGTTTAAAATGAAGTGCGCAAGACGCGCGATATACAAACTAATCTGTTTTCATTTATTCGGAACACTCTGCTCCAACAAGCAGCAACAGCTGACAATTTATCAGGTCGAAAGAGACTTCGTTGGATAAATGACATCCTACACACTTTATAAAGGGCCCGCCGTGACTTTGAACGACTTAAAGAGCACCTGTCAAGATCAGGCTAATTCAAGAATGTGAACGTTTGGTCTCAAAGCTGACGTGGAATGTATCTGAATAACATTTGTTTTGTGAATATTGACATATTTTAAAGTTAAAAACCTTATTTTAAAGGAAAACTCCAGGCATTTAACAAAGCCTTCCCTTGCAGTAGGGCTACCCCTACACTGCAAGGGTTAAGTGTTGTTTTTTCTCTAGGGCAGGGGTGGGCAACGTTGGCCCTCCAGCTGTGCTTTAACTACAAATCCCAACGTGCTTCTGCCTCTGGGAGTCATGGCTGTAACTGTTCATCTTGCAATGCATAATGGGACTTGTAGTTCCACAACAACTGGAGGGTCAGAGTTGCCCACCCTGGCTCTAGGGAATGGAATAAAGCAGATTTACTCACCTGATTCTCAGTCCCTCTAGGCTGCTAGATCGGTCCCCGCAGCCTCTTCCCCCTGGGCTCCGGTGGACTAAGGAGGACCGCTGACGTCTTCACATCCATTGAGGATGCCAAGGAACATTCCACAGGTAGAGCGAGGTGAGTTCAAACAAAAGAAGGGCCGAGCATCAGGTGATTATATCTTCTTCATTCCATCCCTTACAGCAGCGGTTCTCAACCCCGTCTGGGGTCGAATGACGATTTGCCAGGGGTCGCCTAGCGGCTCTCGGCCACCCGGGAGAGAAACACTTTCTCCCGGAAAGGTTTTCTCTGCTCGAGCAGAGTAAACCTTCCTCTACTCTGTTTTTTTTTCTCTAACATCTGGGCCACAGGCCGCCGTCAGTCAGAAAAAAAACAAAACACCATAGGAATGCATAGCTAGATTCCTATTGGCTATTTCACTTTGCAATAGCCAATAGCAAACTAGCTATTGCACCCGCCCTCTGCTGCTGCCAATCAGCAGAGGGGGGCCTGAAGTTTTCCATCAGCCGCACCATCCCTAAATTTTACCGTTGGGGGTTACCACAAATTGGCAAATGTTACCAAGGGGTCCCGGCCCTAGAAAGGTTAAGAACCACTGACTTACAGAAAAATGAGCAGTGCGGAATAGCGCCACTGCAAGGGAAAGATTCTACAATGGCCGCAGTACTTCTTTAAATTAAAAAATTTGTTTTAGGTTTTTTTAGTCTTTCTTGGCATCTAAGGACTGCTGATCTCCTGCAGCCACTTCCTGTCTACAACCAATAGCTGATTGTCATTTCACAGGGACCGTTTAATGACTGCGTAATGTACATTAAAAGGACCACTTGTAGGCTCCATCGGAAGACTGTAACCTCAAAAAATATATGGTTACCAAGTCTACCAAGTCTAAACAGCGCTCATTGGGATGCGATATACTGCCCGGGTTGCAGACATGGACGTCCGCTCTTCTTTCCATGGTCGGTACGCTGTGTGAACACACACTGCCTTGCCCATTTCACTTGGGAAGTGTGACACAAACCTAGAGGGCATCCGAATTTCATGTAACCCCGCGACCCCTTCCTCTGCCCCGATGTCTTATCTCAGGCCTGACTCTGATATCTACAACATACGGATGAATTTTTAGGCGTCCTGTACAGATTTTACACGAGAAGCGGCTGATGATTCCTGGCCATACTACTACACCTGAGAAGTAGTCTTCGTACGCACTGCATGTGGGATGGAAAATGAACCTGTACTATAAATCTCACTTTAATTATAAGACTCTCAGGAGTGCCATCCACTTCCACTTCCCTAATTGTAGCAGCTCGTTCACCGGCCTCTAATGTCACCATGAACAGTCTACGAGCGGCGCAATAAATAGGATACTAAAGGATTGCTGCACTCTTATCATCGATAGTAGCGTGCCGAATGAAGAATACTGATCGAGAGGTGTTTCCAGGCAGCTATAAGATAAATGTCAGTATATTACTTCTCTGGCTTTTGCTGATACACTGATTCTGAATTATTTTAATGCAGCAAATAAGTCATTCCTAGTGATTTGTGCCATTTCCATTCTCATGCGTATCCATTACATTTAAGCCCTGAAGAAGGGAGAGGTCTTTGAGCTCCGAAAATGTGTTGGATGTTCCATGTTGTATGTGAAGCAAATCTAATATTACATGTTTTTGTAGTCTCAGACTGTCCGTTTGGAGCTCTCATTAGACTTCACGGACTTCTCACTATATTTCCCTAACCATGTGACTTAGCAGTGCCTGTGGATATTGTATTATTAACCTTTACAGAAGGCAAGGCTGGACAAATCACAGGAGCCAGGTCACCAAAGCTCCTTAAACATTACAGCTGCTGCCCAACTTTTTGGGGTTTTCTCTAGTTGTTCTCAATGGTTTCTTTAAAAAAATTCTTCTGGCTCCGGGATTGGACGGATTGGCTCCCGAATTACATATATTTATTTCTCCACCCCTGGCGTAAGGTAATGTTTGCTGCAGGGGGCCTCCAGTGTCTAACTCTCAGCTCCAGAGTCATCTTTAGACAGAATAGGTTAAAGTAAACGCAAAGCTTCTCGGTAAAATATTATATAAGCTTTAACATGTTAAAGATGTTTTCTCATAAGACCCTGATAATACTATGTAACAGGAATATCACCTTTAGATCTCCGTATTGTATGTTGTTGTGTCTAAAATTGGTGTTAAAGGGTTATTAAGAAAACTTCTCCAAAGGGTTAATACTTACCTGTGTCTCCGCCGCGCGCTCCCGTCCGAACATCTGAACATTTTCCCGGGGGGCCGCAAAGAATCCTGCGCAGTTCAGATGTTTGGCCGCGAGACGAGGAATGACACAAGGCAAGTCTATGGAGCAGCGTGCACCCGCACAGACTCCGTGGGACATGAGAGAAGAGGAGGACAGAGGAGTCAGCGCTGGATCAGAGACCCGCACCAGCGCTGGAGGGACAGGATGAAAAGGACAGTAAAGAAGAAGATGATCGGATTAAGAGACATCATTTAAGGTAAGTCCCTACGGCAGGATTGGGAAGGGGAGGAAAAAAGTTTGACTTTAATGTCATTTTAAACTTTGTAATAGGCCTACGGAACCCTGTCTGATGTTAATTGCTATCAAAAATTGTGATGCAGCAAGGGGCTGTCGGGGGGAGGGGGTGTGGCCTATTTCCTTTTTCCCATTGCAAAAATTAAATTTAAAAAAAATGATTTAAGAAAAAATGGTCATAATAATGATTATAGAGGATTTATATAGTGCCAACAGTTTAGGCAGCACTTTGCAACATAAGGAGAACATTACAGTTACGATACAAATCAAGGCAAGACGGTATGGAAGGCCCTGCCCCTGAGAGCTTACAATCTAGAAATCCTTTTAAATGTGCAGCTCTCATTATAGAATAACCTAGCAACCTACCAGCATGCCCTTGGAGTGTGGAAAGAAACCCACACCAGCACAGGGAGAACATGCAAACTCCATGCGGATAGTGTCCTGGCTAGGCTTTGAACCAAGCACCCCAGTGTTACAAGACAGAAGTGCGAACCACTGAGCCCCTGTGTTTAATTTATAACGGCACAGTCTAATTTTGTCGCAAACCCAACCGTGATGGGTTCTCTTTAAGGTTTCCTCTCCTCGCCCTGCAAAACATCTGCAGAATCTTGTGGTGCCACTTGACACCACAGCTGTCAGCACTCTCCAACCCAAACACAACACTATTAAATACCTATGGCAACTAAAAGGAAACACCGCCACAAACAAATGGTGACGTTTAGAAAGCGGCGTCCAATGCATTTCGACAGGAAACCCTTTTCCCTGCGAGCGCTGGCAACTGTGACGGGTTAAGAGACAGCGGGCATTAATCCTGTACTATCTTTGCCAAACTTCCTTTTTGTGGTCAGTAGCTGTCATGTTTTCAGCCTCTGCATTCCAATCTAATCTCCGCACTTTAAAAACTGACAAGCTGCGTTGCTTATCCCATGGTGACCCAACACAAAAAATGCAACTCATCCAACTCTCGCTCGTTATTGAAAAAAAAAAATGGGAGAGCCGGGCAAACAAACATATTTTGTTCCACAAAAAAAAAAGGAGTAACTGGTAGATAAAAAAGGATCTGACAAAAGTCAGAAGGAGACAGAAAGATTCACAATTGTAGAAAACGAATACAGCACAGCTGTGGGTAAAAGCTGTCGGTGGTATGTCAATCGCATGCAGTAAACACAGCGGCTGTGTTAAAGTCAGGACACTGGACACATTTATTTGGGATTATATAATTATATATTACGATTGCTGCTGAGTTTGGGAGACTTCAGCTTGGAACTGCGACCTTTGGGTGGAACTGCGACCTCTTGTCACATGACACTGTACCATGTCAAAATAGCCAAACGCTACGTCTCCTGAGAACTCCATAGGGCAGTTCGGGAACTAGGGAGCACACAGCCCTGCATTTGTAGCTGAGCAATGATAAAGCAATGATCACAATTAGAGAGCCACCTTCCCATTTGTGAATTTAATCCAGGGGAGGACAAATTAATACGGAACTCAGGAGCCCAGTCTGTCCAGTCCAGGACCCAGCAGGATTTTTTTCTTTTTTTTTTTTAGGAGCCGGCTCTATTGACAACAACTAGACGAAACCTCAAAAACGTAGGAG
>NW_017306399.1:427544-436941 GCF_000935625.1 Nanorana parkeri | reverse complement strand
TCACGGCAGGGCCTTTTTGTCTTGATTTTGTATAGTAACTGTCCTCTTTATATTGCATAGTGCTGCCCAAAACTGTTGGCGCTTTGTATAATAGTAATAATAATAATAATAATATATACAGACCATGCAAAAAGACAAGGCTGACAATACATTTGTATGTACTTTTGTTCTGTTGGGGATGCTTCTCTTCACTTCCTGTCTCGGAGGCAACAGCAAGTGCTCTACAAAATGAGTGGGATTTCCTTCTTAGACAGCTGTAACAGTTGTCCCTCATAATAAAAGACTAACCCTTCACCTTTTGCTCTGGTGACAGGGGTAACATTTTGGATCTCTCATCAATTTCTGCACCCCATACAATGGTCACCAGGACAGATAGAAAGGGTAAATCTACCCTGTGGGGACACATGATAATGTTATAAACAAACATTACTTTTAAATTTGTATCTAAAAAAAAAACAAAACCCATTTAAACAGATCAGTTACCCTTCAGCATTACTGAATTAAAAATAGGAAATGATTCTGGGATTTTATTACCTGGACCCCTCCCCCCCTCTTTCCCCCCAGTATATTAGTTGATGGATACTAAAGTCTAGTTTAAACTGCTGATCTACAATCCCCAGCACAGACTCCCTCGGTGTCCGGGAAAGCCTAACATACAATGCCTAACACTTGACATGCCTGCACCGTATTCAACCCCTGTCACCGTTACCAGACGCTAAATCTAATAAACTCACAAAAGGACTCCTGGGGGCGTCAATATTGAATAAGAAATGTTCAGTGTTTGGCCTCATCCATCATACAAGCAATACCGAGGGTGGTAGAAATGGTTGTTTCATGTGCCGGTCATCTATCAATGTGCAAAATAAATGTATAAAGGACAAAAAATAATAACTTAAAGGGAAGCCATACTTCTCTTTTTATATATATATAATTGGCCATTATACCACAATACAGGGAAATCACCAACTTGATACGTTTTACTTCTCTTGTTCTGTCTGCAACTGTTTACTCTGTCCAAAGAGAGATGCTCATTGTGTACCCACAGCGTTTACATTTTTAGATTGTAAGCCCTCAGGGGCAGGGCCCTCCTTACCATCTTGTCTTGATTTGTATTGTGATTGTAATGTCTTCCTTATATTGTACAGCGCTGCGCAAACTGTTGCCGCTATATAAATCCCGTATAATAATACTCAATTATATAGTGCCAGCATATTCCACGGCGTTGTACAAGAAATATGAGGGCTATATTGTAAAGCTTACAATCACATAAGGAGATGGGATAAGATATAAGACAAGGAGCTAGGGATGTGGTAGCAGTGCTTGTCCAGGAAATGAAACAGATGTGTTGTATATAAAGATGGATTTTTAAGGTGTACCTGGAAGGAGATAAGCCCCGAAAATGTGAGAATGAGAGTGAGTTCTGAAGGTGTATTGGGAAACCTGCAGGGTTGGTGAATGTCTGAACACCATGTGGAATGGAGTTTTGGAGAAAAGGTGCAACATAAGAGAAGCCCTGAAAATAAGAGAAGCTGTGAGAGTTTGAGAGACGTGGAGGGTTGGGGAATATCTGAATGCCATGTGGAAGAGTGTTCTGGAGAAAAGGTGTAGCATGAGAGAAGGCCCAAAAATGTGAGGGGTTTCCCGGGTGTATTGATAAACCTGGAGGGTTGGAGAATATCTGAATGTCATGTGGAAGAGAGTTCCAGAGAAAAGGTGCAGCATCAGAGAAGCCCTGAAAATAAGAGAAGTTTTGAGAGTTTGAGAGACGTGGAGGATTGGGGAATATCTGAATGTCATGTGGGAGAGAGTTCCAGAGTAAAGGTGCAGCATGAGAGAAGGCCCAAAAATGTGAGGGGTTTCACGAGTGTATTGATAAACCTGGAGGGTTGGAGAATATCTGAATGTCATGTGGAAGAGAGTTCCAGAGTAAAGGCGCAGCATGAGAGAAGGCCCAAAAATGTGAGGGGTTTCCCGAGTGTATTGAGAAACCTGGAGGGTTGGAATATATCTGAATGTCATGTGGGAGAAAATTCCAGAGAAAAGGTGCAGCATCAGAGAAGCCCTGAAAATAAGAGAAGTTTTGAGAGTTTGAGAAGCGTGGAGGGTTAGGGAATATCTGAATGTCATGTGGAAAAATGTTCTGGAGAAAAGGTGCAGCATGAGAGAAGCCCCAAAAATGTGAGAGGTTTTCCGGGTGTATTGAGAAACCTGGAAGGATGGACAATATCTGAATGCCATGTGGAAGAGAGTTCCAGAGAAAAGGCGCAGCATGAGAAAAGGCCCAAAAATCCGAGACGTTTTGAGGGTGTAGTGAGGAACCGTCTTTTTAAGTTGCTAAGGAATAGGTAAAAACCGGCTCATGTAAGGGGATCCGTCCATCCAATACTTTATTTACAAAAAGGCATAAAAGCAGCAAACAAACGCTTACATGTTTCAGCCCCCAAACTGGGCCTTGGTCGTAGTAAGCATTTGTTTGCTGCTTTTATGCCTTTTTGTAAATAGAGTATTGGATGGACGGATCCCCTTACGAGTGCCGCTGTTTGCCTATTGCTTAGTGAAGGCTCTGGCGGAAGCTTTACCAGGCACCGAGGTTTCAGCAGCGGGATTGGGTAGATAGGGTAGAGTTGCTCCATGTTTCCATATTCCCAGCAAGGGCTGACAGCTAAAGTTTACAGGTGGAGCAAATCTCTACTACATAGTATCAGAGTAAAAACATCTGTCCAAATGTGCAGACAGGTTGTTACAATGTTACTACGGATTGTAATGTTTACAAAGTCTATCTATGGTTGTTACTTTGAAAAAAGCCACATGCCTGTTATGCTGAACCTCTTCCAACCCCTAGATGATCCAGGGAAAGGCCCCCTCCCCCCCATCATTTAAAGTCTGGTCCAATTTGCTTTAACAGGAAAAACAATCCTTTGTGAAATCTAATAGCAATCAATCAGCATTTCTCCATTTGTGTATGTACAGATATATATCACAGCGCTTAAAGAGCCCTTTCTTCCAGCTGTTCAACTTCCTTTCTTACAACCACACAGTGTGCCCATGCGTCTTCTGTGTTGCCCTTTAAGGCCTTGTTCACACCAAATGCAGAGCAGATCCGGTCAGGTTTCTGCACACGCACGCTAGTCTTTTAGATGCGTTTTTGACACGTTTTTTTTTAACATGGGCTTTCAATGCGTTCCAGGCATCTGCATGCGTTTTTGATGCGTTTGCAGATCCAGAGCAGGTAAAATAGGGCCTGCTGCAGTTTTTTTACCTGCTCTGGAACTGCACGCTGCGATGTGAACTGGAGCTAAAAATACTATTGGAATACATTGGACGCAGTTTTGATCCGGTCTGCACCTGCTCTGCTCTGGACCTGCTCCGCGCTTGGTGTGAACAAGCCCTAGTGACCAGCTTTTCAATCAATGTCAGTATCTGCCACTGGTATAAAGTATGGGCAAATGTTTGTAAGCACCTGACCAAAAGTTTGTAAACACCTGACCGAATGCTTGTAAACACCTGACCAAATGTTTGCAAACACCTCCCCATCACTCCATATATGGCCAAATGTATGTGGACTTACTTCTTAAGGTTAGGTGTTTCCACCTGTCAGTGCTACAATGTACAGAGTCATTTTAGACAACTGCAAGCTTCAAACTTTGTGGTAAAGGTTTGGTGAAGGCCCTTTTCTGTTCCACCATGACTGTCCTTGGTATGGTGAAGACCCTTTTCTGTTCCACCATGACTATCCTTGGTTTGGTGAAGACCCTTTTCTGTTCCACTATGGCTGTCCTTGGTATGGCGAAGACCCTTTTCTGTTCCACCATGACTGTCCTTGATTTCATGAGTTTGGTGAGGAGGAACTCAAGTGTCCTGTACAAAGTCCTGACTTCAACCCTACTGAACATCTTTGGGATGAATTAGAACGCCAATAGTGAGCCAGGTCTTCTCATCCAACATCAGTACCTGACCTCACAAATGCTCTTTTGGCTGAATGGGCACACATTCTCACAGACATGCTCCAAACCCCTGTGGAAGTCTTGCCAGAAGAGTTGTAGACGCAAAGAGGGGCCAACTCCGTATTGACGGCCATGACTATGGAATGGGATGTCCAACAAGCTCATACAGGTCAGGTATCCACAAACCTTTGGCCATATGTTTATACCCCGACGCTCTGTCCCTCTGAGAGTCAACAACTGTGTAAGCTCCGTGTTGGATAATATCGACGCTTTCTCTGGGTAAATAAAATTGTCACTGAAGTCAGGTGACACTTTTCAGCCATGGTGAACAGCCACACTGCATCCTGGGAGGCGGTCACATGCTCCCCCACAGGGGAGTATAAAGCGGTCAGAGCGTAGGCTGGAATGAAAGCACTGTCCCTGTGCCCTGAATGGGCAATATGACAGGTTCTCTTTAATTACCTCTTCTCTCTGGTGAATCAAACGGCGTCTTTTTTTTTAACTTCACAAACAGAGCGTGTCAATGTCTCCTAACCGGAGCAATGCTTCTGCTGTCCTTGTGTATGAATCCATAAATTATATTTAAAATTAGACACATTTCTACGGATATTAAACTTCGTCTGTTTGCGGATCTTTATGTACAGAGAGCCGCACAAAGACGGAGACGCAAAGTCTGCTTTCTTCTGTTTGTGTCCTCAGCTAAGTTCAAAAGAGAGTACAAAAAATAATAACACAGCTGAGAAGTGCGGAGTGCTGATATTTCAGGTTTTAGGAGTCAAAAGAATTAGTGTATGAGAAACTCAAACTGAGCCCAACGCCAGACAGATATCAATCAATGGATTGGGGGGGTGGGGGGGGCTAGAATCTCTACATGTTGAAGTTTCCCATGACTTCCTCTCCTGCCAATGGGGGGGGTCACCGGAACAGGAAGTGAACAGGGACACCGGAATCACAGTTGAGCAAAAACTTCAACTCAATAGCCAAAAAAGGATATATATATATACATACTGTATATATGTGCTTTGTGTGTACCAAATGACTTTGCAAACCCGGTGCTGTACATAGCCTGTAAAATCACTGAGCTGTACATAGCCTGTGCAGAAAGCAGAGCGGTGGGAGGGGCCCAGCAGGCCCCACCCACTACAGAAAACAAGAGGAGGGGCCGGAAACAAGACCAGTCACCCTGCACAAGGAGAAAGAACAGATGGGACCTTCAGCTCGGCACTCCAGCTGTTGTGCAACTATAAGTCACATGAGGCATTGCAATACTCTGGCAGCCACTGCCATGACTCCCAGAGACAGATGGGATTTGTAGCTTCACCGCAGGTGGAGTTGCAAGGTTGCCTACGCCTGTGCTAGACCCTGTGCCATGTTTGTTTTGCTTTTTATGACCCCACTGGGGAGATTCACCCCACTATTTGTACTGGTGACCACTGTCACTGGAAAAAAAAAGGGGGAAATCCAAACTTTTAGAGATCAGGAGGTAAGGAGAATTCTTCCAACGGGGACATCTGCTCCAGGGACAACTGTCTAAGAGAGGAATTCTTCTCACTTTGTAAGATTTCCTCTAACTTCCTTTTGTATTTGTGAGACAGGAGGTGGAGGGAAATTTCCCCAGTGGTACACAGACAGCAGGATTTAATACTTCCATATTCCAATCAATACTAAAAAAGAAAAAGTTGTGGTTATACTTTAAATAGCAGCATCGGTGAAGTCAGTCTGCTGGGAATGCCGAGCCTCCCAGAACACAGCCGGCATCACCCCGTTCCTTCTAAGACCACCGATGGGGAGAGGACGCCATGGAGCTGGAACGTCATTCTTGACCGCTATCCAGAGCCAAGTTCCAGCTCTCAAAGCCTCCTTTGAGGAAGAGAGCCGCAGTCGCTGATATTTATTTGACTGTTTTTAGGTAATGAAGTGTTTGATTTGCACGGTGTCAGTGCAGCCGTTGTTGTGGCTTTTATCTTCTGGTGCAATGAGGCAGCGCAGCCGTCAGACAAGCCGGGCGGCCAACTACAACGGTTTAACTCCTCCGTGTCCTTGTGGAACTGCTGCTCTTAGTACTGCCGCTGGACTTGGACACGCAGGGGTCTGGTGACCCTGCTGACCACCAGGGATTTTCCTCACTTCCTGTTGTGGCTATTGGACAGGAAGTGGAGAAAAATCCCCCCAATGGGACAGAGGTGGCAAAAACAGCTGGGGTTATAACCCTCCCTTACTCTAGCCAGAAAAAAAAAAAGTTTGGCTTCAGTTTTACTTCAACCTTTAAGATAGTTTGCCCTCCATTTAATCTTGGGGGTCTGGAAAGCATAGGAGGTGCATCGCCATTCATTTCGAATGACACGAATACAGCAGGTGACGACAGACTGAAAATGCAGCGCCCTTGGGAGGAGTTATCTGTCTGTGTTACCGTTAGGGAAAGTCACCATCCTTTTTTTTTTTTGTACGGTGAGCGTTTGTCACTGAATCCCAAAATTTGGGCTGTCACCAGAACAGGAAAAGAAGGGAAATCGTCCAATGGAGACACTAGTTTAACTCTGTCCTTGTAGAACTGCTACTCTTAGGCCCGGTTCACACCTGGGCGTTTTGTAGCGCGTTCGAACGCTCTGCAAAACGCTCAAACACCGAAATCCCATTATTTCCTATGGGTATGGTTCACACCTGGGCGTATTTCAGGCCGCATGAACGCGCTACAAAACGTCCTACGCCCAAAGAAGTACAGGAGCTTCTTTGGGGCGTTTTTGTCGCGCGTTTCCATTGGGATACAGCCAAGTAGCCCTCGGAAACGCGCGTTTGCCGCGCATTTTTTTTACCACGAATCGTGGTAAAAACGCGCGTCACGGAACGCGCATATTCGATACGCCTAGGTGTGAACCCAGCCTTAGGGCTGTGCAGGATTTTGGTGAAAATTCCTACTGACCGGGGTTATAACCCTCCCTCTATCCAAAACTAAAAAAAAAAAGTTTTGGCTTCATTTCTCTTCAACCTTAAAGCTATTTTTCCCTCATCTTGGGGGTTTGGGAAGTGAAGGAGGTGCAAGCAAGGTTCAATGGGAGACAAGCCACCTGTGCGATACAGGGCGGCTGACAATCTCTGTAACCCCGTTCTGTTATGGGCAACGTAAGCAAGCAAATTGCACTTCGGAGGCAGAGTGTCTTCTGCGCTTTTATTATATACGAGTCGTGTAAGTAACGTGTTTGAGATACGTTGACGATGCATTTTTCCTGCTGCACTCGATGCATTTCCCCTTCATTTGTACAAAGGGCATAAAAGCAACTGAAATGTAACAAAACGGGACATGATACAAAACATCACACAGCCCGTGTTCCCTGAGTGTTTCCAAACAAACGCCGCGCAAAAATATATTCTCAGAACACGTTTAAAAAAAAGAAACTATATGACGACGGCTTCATCTTCTGAACGGCGAGAACGTTTCAGGAGCAGCTGCGAAACTACAAAATTAGGAGTGTGCGAAGACCAAACAAGGCGAACATGCTCAAGAATGACAACCTGGAGCTATCAGGTGTTTTGCAGAGCGGCGTCACATCGCTGGGGTGAGGGCCGAGGAACGTGACTAAGCATTAAGGCCTGGTTCATACCTAGGCGTATTGCATATGCGCGTCTGTCGCACGTTTTTTTACCGCGATTCGCCGTAAAAAAAATTGCGCGACAAACGCGCGTTTCCGAGGGCTACTTGGCTGTATCCCAAATGAAACGCGCAACAAAACGGCCCAAAGTAGTACATGTACCTTTACAGGCGTGGGCCGTTTTGTAGCGCGTTAGGGACGGGCTGAAATACGGCAAGGTGTGAACGAGACCCATTGAATACAATGGGATTTATATTTTTGAGCGTTTTGTAGAGCGTTCGTCGAGCGTAGAACGCGCTACAAAACGTTCAGGTGTGAACGAGGCCTTAAGTGGAAATTAAAAAATGTTTGCCATTGACTGGAGAAGAGACAGAATCACTTCTCATGACTGTCTGCTTCTTCCTCTCGGGGAGATGTGAACCCAACTGAAGGACATTTCCTTTTCTAAAGTCAAATCCATCATTATAATCCAATGCATATTTTGTTGCAACTCAATGCTGCTGATCTCCTGCGGCTTCTTTATATGTACATGCACTCCAGCAATGGCTGCCTGGCATCTCCCAGGGTGGGTTTCCTGATGGTGACAACAGTGGACCATGACTGCGCAATGTGTGTTGAAGCGGTCACTTGTAGCCTCCATTGCAAGCCTGTGTGGCAGGGTGACAACGCAGGAGCACAATTCCTCATGGTGACAACAGTGGACCATGACTGCGCAATGTGTGTTGAAGCGGTCACTTGTAGCCTCCATTGCAAGCCTGGGTGGCAGGGTGACAACGCAGGAGCACAATTCCTCATGGTGGCAACAGTGGACCATGTCTGTGCAATGTGTGTTGAGACACCTACTTCAACATAAGTGTGTGTGACAGAGTGACAATGCAGGAGCACAATTGGGAGACAGGAACAGAGCGTTGTCACCCAATAACAGGAAGTATCTAAACAAGAACCTGCATGTTCCAGGATCTCACGGGGCTATTTCAATGAACGCTTTAAAAAAGATTTAAAAAACATTGGTCATTGACCTTTCCAATGACAATAGCATGTTCATATATTGTACTGATCAGGTTGAGTACGGATGACAGCAGCCTCTGCAACAGGAAGCAAAGGGAAATCTTCCAGACAGCAATATTAGCCTACCAGAGGTTTTAATCTACAATACAAAGAATGTAAATGAATCTTACAGAGAAATCAGCATGTGTGTGTAAACTATTTCAACTGCCAGCATGCTTTCAATTCTGCTCAGTCAGCATAGTGATTTAGACACCCCAACCAAGCTAAATAGTTACATAGTTGGGATGCGCCGATACTGGTACTAGTATGGGTATCAGTGCCGATGCCGAATATTTGGGCAAGTACTCGTACTCGCGCGAATGCTCCAATGCCTAGCACGATACTTGAGCTTCCGGTATCAGGAAGCTGGGCAGTGAGTAATTACACGCCGCCTGGCTTCCTGATTGGCCAGAAAGCCGGCTCCATGCTCCCTCATCACCTCATTCCCGGCCAATTAGGAAGCCAGGCAGTGTGTCATGACTCGCTGCCCGGGTCGGGAAGCTGGCCAATCAGGAAGCTAGGCCCCGTGTATCCTTACCTAAAAACCGGTATCTGGGCATCCCTATTACATAGTATTTGAGGTTGAATAAAGACTCAGGTCCTTTGAGTAAACTAGCTTGAAGCAGTCTGATGGCAACTATCTGAGTTCCATGTTATTATTGTCCTTCCATTACACCCCGGAGATGTGATTCAAAGCAAATACAAAGTTGAAATGCATATATGTGAACTATTTCGGCCACCAACATATCTGAAATTCCATTCAGTCAGTCTAGTGATTTACACACCTCCACCACGCTAGAGCAACTACCTGAGATCTAT
>NW_017306399.1:424643-427087 GCF_000935625.1 Nanorana parkeri | reverse complement strand
GGGGGGGGTGGTTCGCCTGGGTGATGACGGCACAGTTGCCTAGATGATTCTTCAGCTTATGTAACAAGAAGATGTAGCAGCGTGCGTGGACACTGACCGGCGCTCCGGCTATGCCCAGCTTGTATAAAAGGTCAAAGGTTAAAGGGAAAGTGTGTGTCTTTTTTTTTTAGGCAGGCGATTCATCACATGATCAATAGACCATATGATTAGGCTCTATTAGCCGATAGGAGCAGAGAATAAACAGCAGCAAATTGTCTTTATGGCGAGCCAGCCGTGTGTGAGCGAGGTCACCGAGTGGTGGTGTCAGGTCACGCCGCCCCTGGGAGGCCTCGGCGAGAAAAGACTAGAAGTAAGAAAACAAAAAATTAAGAAGATCAAAAACAAGTCCCCGGGTAATTGGTGTCGGGTCCCAGCGTCAGCCCCGAGCGCTGATCTCAGAATATTTTTATATAGGGCAGCGCTGGGGGCGTTTCTGCCTTACAGCACTGGGGGTCCTCGGTTCGAATCCTGGCCAGGTCACTGTCTGCAAGGAGTTAGCTCTCCCTGTGCTTGCGTGGGTTTCCTCCCAGACTCCAAAGACATGCTGGAAGGTTAATTGGCTCCTCTCTAAGTTGGCCCTCTATGTATGCATGTGAGATAGGGACCTTGAGGGTAGGGACTGATGTGAATGTGCAACTATGTAAAGTGCTGCGTAAATTGTCGGTGCTCTATAAATACCTGTAATAAATAAATATTAATGTCAAACCGGCTGAACTGTTCTGAGTGCGGCCTGTCTGTCGGGGACCCTGGGTGGTCCTGCCCATCCCTGTGGACAGGTCCTTCTATTCGTGTGTGTCTTAAATGACTCCAGCCAGAAATAAAAAAATGGCCTTTTCACTCACGTACAGCGCCGTGCTGCGTGCACGGCCGTATCGGGCAGCTCCCGGGAAGGACAGATGCTGCGTGTGATTAGTACGCAGCCCCCGTCCTTCTCTATGGGAGTACGCCGCCCTACGCTCACCCGCCCTGCCTGTCCGTATGGGCTGCCATCACTGTACTGAAATCAGATTTAGAAGTAGAGTAGTCATCCCTGCCTGCTGGACTGCAGAGCTCCTCCTATCCCTCCCTGTCCCTCTCTACATCCCTACGCTGATTTATTTACCAGCCAAATAGGCTTCACTCCCAAACTGCCTGCCTACACCTTGTGAGCAGGAAAAGGACTCTTGAGAGATGTGGTTCTGGTGGCTCCCAGCAGCTGATAATGTCAACATTGTTCAAGGCTGGTGATGATGTCACCGGGAGTAATGAACAGGAAAAATGAATAAGAAAAAAAAAAATGAATGCTGGGACCTAAAATTGGGGCGGGAGTAAAATTGGGTAATGCACGGGGCACATACTGAGCAGGAAAAAACAGGAGGGTCTTTAGAATTTTAATAATCCTCAGTTGCAGTCCAGCTAACAGGCTGACAAAGGAAGCTGCAGGTTCTGTGTAGTGCTGTTATGCTCTAGGTCAGTGATGGCGAACCTTGGCACTCCAGCTGTTTTGGAACTACAAGTCCCATGAGGCATTGCAAGGCTGACAGCCACAGACATAACTCTCAGAGGCAAATGCATCTTGGGATTTGTAGTTTTGGCACAGCTGGAGTGCCAAGGTTCGCCACCACTGCTCTAGGTCAATGTTAGGCCACCTTGGCCCTCCAGCTATTGCTCAACTACAAGTCCCATGAGGCATTGCAAGATCCTGACAGCCATAGACATGACTCCCAGAGGCAGATGCATGATGGGATTTGTGGTTTCGGCACAGCTGTGGTGTCAAGGTTGCCTAGCCCCCTGCTCTAGGTGTATATATAGCATTGGCCCGTGTGAGTCACAAGAGTGACTGATCAGCACTACAAATATTTTGGCAGGCAGAGCGATTTACACGGGATGTAGTTTTATTGTAATGAGCTGTTTGGCTGGAGTTCCAGTTTCCTTCGCGTTGCGGTTGTTGAGTCCCTGGGCCGGAAGCTCGGGGGTTAATGTCTGATCTTCATGCAGATTATGCACCGGGACTGGCGGTCCTTCTTCACTTCCAGCGTCACACATTCATTTGAAGGGCCCATAAATTCCGCTCGCTCTGCACTTACACACTCGGCTGAGCTCACTCCCTCAATTCTTTACCCGTTCTCCGACCCTCACGCTGCAGCACGCCGGGGAACTGCCCTCGAAGACACCGCCAGTGCTTACCTCTCCGGCCCATAATGCGTCGATGAGCGACGCAGCCGCAGGTCTGTCTGTCTTAAGGCAGTTCCGAAAAACCCCAAATCTACTCTCAGCCTCTTCTGCGTCGGGTCTCAGGGGACACATTTCTTGCTAATTTTTCTGAATCTGTTACAATGTTTCATCACTGGGTATAAAATATGGTATGTAATGAAAACAGAAAGGTTTTATATACACATGTCATTAATATAATGATGGGGGGGGGG
>NW_017306399.1:421854-424095 GCF_000935625.1 Nanorana parkeri | reverse complement strand
CAGGAGGGGGCGGAGACAAGACCAGTCACCCTTCACAAGGAGAGAGAGCTGCACTGACCGGTCTTTATTGCAGGAGGGGGCGGAGACAAGACCAGTCACCCTCCAAGAGGAGAGAGAGCTGCACTGACCGGTCTTTTTTGCAGGAGGGGGCGGAGACAAGGCCAGTTAACCTCCACAAGGAGAGAGAGCAGCAGTGACCGGTCTTTATTGCAGGAGGGGGCGGAGACAAGGCCAGTCACCCTCCAAGAGGAGAGAGAGTAGCAGTGACCGGTCTTTATTATAGGAGGGGGCGGAGACAAGACCAGTCACCCTGCAGAAGGAGAGAGAGCAGCAAGAGGGGCCGGACAAATCCCAGGAGCCATGTCGCCAATGCTCCCTGAAAATTACAGCTGGCGCCTATAACCTTTGGGGTTTACTCTCTCCCTAAAAAAAAAGGAATCCTGCTGGCTCCTGGATTGGACAGAATGGCTCCTGAGTTCCTATTAGCTTTTCCTCCCCTTTATAAGAACCAAAATGATTTTCTCTGACACTGAGAAGCTGAATGATTTCCTATCTATATACTGTTAAACACACGTGTGTGGCAGGATCCTAACGCTCAGAATCCATATTTACAACCCAACTGTACCTGTTACTTTGTTGCCGGCTTTGCAGCTCCGCTCTCCCAATGCAAGTCTCTGGGTCTGCTCAGACTGAATGGGAACAATGGACACTCTGTGTGGCTAATTGATTTTATCCCAGCAGTCTTTCAGCGAGGATCCTAATCACATTCCGGGACAGACAGACAGTGCTAGAGGGACATTCCCCACATTCTTCTATCAAACATATGGAAGAGCAAGGACACAAAAATGGAAACCTCGCCTTCAATGTTGCTTTCAGTTAATGCCGAACTCCGGCCTTCCCTTCAGTCTTCTATCTGACCTCCGTCCTTCCCTTCAGTCTTCTATGTGACCTCCGTCCTTCCCTTCAGTCTTATATCTGACCTCCGGCCTTCCCTTCAGTCTTCTATCTGACCTCCGTCCTTCCCTTCAGTCTTCTATGTGACCTCCGTCCTTCCCTTCAGTCTTATATCTGACCTCCGGCCTTCCCTTCAGTCTTCTATCTGACCTCCGTCCTCAGTCTTCTATGTGACCTCCGTCCTCCCCATCAGTCTTCTATGTGACCTCCATCCTTCCGTTCAGTCTTCTATCTGACCTCCGTCCTCCCCTTCAGTCTTCTATCTGACCTCCGTCCTCCCCTTCAGTCTTCTATCTGACCTCCGTCCTCCCCTTCAGTCTTGCACAGTTGTACTGGTTCCTCTCCTCTTCCTCTGATATCACTGCACACTGGGAGCTTCTCACAATGTGCATTAGAAGCTGCAGCAAGTCATATAGAGCCCGCTTCATTTCCTGGCTGGAGGACGCCCAGCATCATATACGTATTTCCTCCCCAGCCTGACTGTCCCTGGCCCACCCCTTATATTCATTGGATTTAATTTCCTTTAATCATGGAGTCTCAGCATCACACATCCAGCATCAGATAGGTCTTTTCCCCCCCAGACTGTTCCTGGCCCCGCCCCTTTCACTCATTGGATTTCAGTTCTTTCAGTAATGGAGGCTCAGCATCACATGTGGGCATTACGTAGGGTGGTCTGCATTTATATGATGTCTGCCTAACAACACCCCCTCCTCCAGACTGATATCTACCCATCAGGGCATTGTATTATTTGTATAACTCCTCCCAAGAGCCCGCCCACTGCTTACATCAGGGCTCCAGAGAGGTGTACTGAGGCAGGGTGCTGTGATGTTTTCAGAAAGCTATGTACAGGCTCAGCCCCCTGCCAGTCCCTCTGTGTTGCATAGAGAAGCTCAGAGACCCAATGATGACATCACTGGACCTAAAATAAGAAATATAATGAAAACAGAAAGGATTGGATTCAAAATGTCATTAGCATTTAGATGAGGGGGGGACCAGGGAAGGAAACATATAAGCAGTTTAAACTTCAGCTTAAAATGTTACTAGAATTACCCTTTCGGGAGGTTTGCCCCCCTGTTATTTGGGAGTCTGGAAAGTGAAGGAGGGAGAAGCGAAGGCTGAATTGTGTACAATCAGAGACAAGCCACCTGCGCCTTACACTGCGGCCATTCCTGTTTATGTAACCCGGTCCCAGCGCCACGCGGCATGACACATGATTGCTTGCAGCTGTATTTTGACAGGTTAAAACAAGGTGGTCAGTACAGATGTTCCTATAATTGGAGGCGGTGG
>NW_017306399.1:402718-421707 GCF_000935625.1 Nanorana parkeri | reverse complement strand
TCGTTCTTGAAGTGTACCTGTCGTGTGTACCCAGCACTAGGCGAGAGAGAGAGAGAGAAAGAAAGAAAGAGAGAAAGAAAGAAAGAGAGAAAGAAAGAGAGAGACACAGAGAGGAAGAGAAAGGAAGAGAGAAAGAAGGGTCATGGGTAGAAAAATTTAATGGAAGGCAGGGAAAAATGTCAGGATTAGAAGACTGAAGAGAAGGACGGAGGTCAGATAGAAGACTGAAGAGAAGGACGGAGGTCACATAGAAGATGGAAGGGAAGGACGGAGGTCACATAGAAGATGGAAGGGGAGGACGGAGGTCCGATAGAAGACGGAAGGGAAAGACAGAGGTCAGATAGAAGACTGAAGGGGAGGACGGAGGTCAGATAGAAGACGGAAGGGGAGGACGGAGGTCCGATAGAAGACGGAAGGGAAAGACAGAGGGCAGATAGAAGACGGAAGGGGAGGACGGAGGTCCGATAGAAGACGGAAGGGAAAGACAGAGGGCAGATAGAAGACGGAAGGGGAGGACGGAGGTCCGATAGAAGACGGAAGGGAAAGACAGAGGGCAGATAGAAGACGGAAGGGGAGGACGGAGGTCCGATAGAAGACGGAAGGGAAAGACAGAGGGCAGATAGAAGACGGAAGGGGAGGACGGAGGTCCGATAGAAGACGGAAGGGAAAGACAGAGGGCAGATAGAAGACGGAAGGGGAGGACGGAGGTCCGATAGAAGACGGAAGGGAAAGACAGAGGGCAGATAGAAGACGGAAGGGGAGGACGGAGGTCCGATAGAAGACGGAAGGGAAAGACAGAGGGCAGATAGAAGACGGAAGGGGAGGACGGAGGTCCGATAGAAGACGGAAGGGAAAGACAGAGGGCAGATAGAAGACGGAAGGGGAGGACGGAGGTCCGATAGAAGACGGAAGGGAAAGACAGAGGGCAGATAGAAGACGGAAGGGGAGGACGGAGGTCCGATAGAAGACGGAAGGGAAAGACAGAGGGCAGATAGAAGACGGAAGGGGAGGACGGAGGTCCGATAGAAGACGGAAGGGAAAGACAGAGGGCAGATAGAAGACGGAAGGGGAGGACGGAGGTCCGATAGAAGACGGAAGGGAAAGACAGAGGGCAGATAGAAGACGGAAGGGGAGGACGGAGGTCCGATAGAAGACGGAAGGGAAAGACAGAGGGCAGATAGAAGACGGAAGGGGAGGACGGAGGTCCGATAGAAGACGGAAGGGAAAGACAGAGGGCAGATAGAAGACGGAAGGGGAGGACGGAGGTCCGATAGAAGACGGAAGGGAAAGACAGAGGGCAGATAGAAGACGGAAGGGGAGGACGGAGGTCCGATAGAAGACGGAAGGGAAAGACAGAGGGCAGATAGAAGACGGAAGGGGAGGACGGAGGTCCGATAGAAGACGGAAGGGAAAGACAGAGGTCAGATAGAAGACTGAAGGGAAGGCTGGGGGTCAGATATAACCTTTTTATAACTTAGGACATCCTAAGTGTTGTCCTCTGGTCAGAATTCCTCCCTCTGCTCTGATGAGATGACATCAGCTGACATCATGGCCCCCTGCTCGGTAGGAGGTGACGGGTCCCCTGACTGCTGTAAGTAAACGAATGGCCACGTCATATAGGAACGCCTGCATACCGTGAGTGCAATCCGTGGTGTACCCAGCCGGCCCGGCACACGCGGTGAGCGGAGGTTAGTTTCGGCTAAGTGGGATCCTTGTGTTTAATCTGCATTTTCTCTCCGGATTATTGGGGCTATTACTTTAGTCTGCGATGTTTACATACTCCTGTGTCAGCAGAACAGGCCTCCTGCTTGTAGCAGACAGTTGCATATGCCATACGCAAATACACCCTGACACGACAGTTAATTACACGGAGTGCACGGCGGCACGCATGATCGCAGCACTAATGAAACCACTTTGTAAAGTGGGGAAGACGGCAAAGACGCGTCTCAATAACACTCACTTATGTGAATAAATGGCTTCACAAGGCTCAATTATACCGGCAAATCCTTCTATTTTCTTCCTCGAAAGCGAAAACCAGAGGTCTTCCCGGAGCGGACGCTTTTCTGTCAACCGGCGGCTGTTGAAGGAGTACTCCAGGCCAACGTATAAAACGTGCGTCCTTTTACTCTGCAGCGTTCAATCAAAGGATCGATTTTTAAAGGAGAACTCCGGCGAAATCAAGAACGTTTCCTTCCAATGGGGCTACCCGGCACTGCAAGGGTTAAGCGCTTGTTTTGTCAAATGAAAGCAGATTTGCTTACCGGGGTCACGTCGGCGGGAGCCCTGCCCTTCCCATGGAACCCGGACTTCCACGGATGTGCAGGTTCTGGTCCGCATGTAACTGCATGCAGCCGAGTCTTCCCATAGGGAGTCACAGGCGGCTGCATGCATTTACACACAGCACTTCTCCATCACGGGAGCAGGTCTCTGCACGGGTGCGTACCCCATGCCGATGCACGCCCGTGTGAAGGAGTCCTTACAGTGAATGTGGTCTCAGTTCTGGAAATTCCATTCGTTTCCAAAATCAAATGTTAGAAGACAATGAGATTTCAAACATTTCCCAAGTCTCTGATGGCATTATCCAATGTTCTGAACAGATATTTCATATGAACGATCGCATGATAATCCCCCGCTGTATGATCGGGTTTACACTGGGGATAAAACAAATACATTACGTTGTATGTAACAACGTGCCTACAGATTATGAGAAACAAAGAAAAGAAGGGAGCCAATATAGACAACTGGGGCGCTATGGAGACCCGCAGATGGACCATAGGTTCCACTTCCAAGGTGGGCTGCAATGGCCACCAAATCCTCACTCAAAGCAACTAATATTCTACATTTTTACCAAGCTGGCCTTTCAGCGCTGGGGTCCTGAGTCTAACTCCCATCACGACTCCTCAGGATTATTTTCCTCCCATAACCCAAAAACAGGGAATGTGACCCATCTGGTCTTGGGTTGGGACAGCCCATGGTGATGATCTCGCTATCCCCAAACTCAGAGGTTCCACCTGAAACAACACATATGCCCGCCCTGCTGACTTTTCCATTTACAGCTGAGTGAGAGGCCTGGGACTTCGGAATCCAACTTTCTCAAGAAGTCGGCTAATTCGCCTCCCGGGAATTCCTACCACCAATTGGCTTCCGGGTGGAGTGACCCTTCAAATCTAAAGACAACATCCAAGCAGCTGCCTGTGCGGCGTCCATAACAGTAGAGGTGTAAACATCGGCGCGCTGAATCGGTTGTTTTTCCTCCGTGCACGTGCGCCGTGCGCTCCGTTGATTTATTGATAAATGCCGGCATACGCTATTGCCTGGTACAGCTTGCCTCAGGCATCCTGGCTGTGTGGAGACAAAACATCTTCCTCTGCAAATGAAACGGGAGATAATAGAGGAAGGAGAGAGAGAGATCAGACGTGCGGCAGATCGGGAGACGAGTGCAGATCTTAGGCCGGCCGCAATCTCATCAATTATGCAACGAATCTCTAAATTCCATCGCAAAGTGCGATTGTGACTGAAGGCCGCCAAGTAAGACCGTTCCATACACCGTCCTCCTCCATCTACCTGGAATTCTAATATAACGTAAACACTGAACTTCTTTCACTTTTTCCTCCGTTCTTCATCCAGATGGGCTCATTCACACCATGTTGTTAGGTTACCGCAGCACAAAGCGGTGCCATTCATTTTGCAAGGCACCCCCAATGCACCTGCCAACCGACGGCACTGTAGCACAACAGTGGATTAGCGTGCGCTGCGGCATGGTGCACTTGCAGAGAATAGTGCATAGCCCATTCACGCCAATGAAGGGCCCATTCCCAGTGGTGTCACAAGAGCAGTGCGGCCCGCACCTGGGTGACACCATTGGGGGGGTGACACCAAAATGACTGAGTCATTTGGTGTCACCCCCTTCTGAATAGCCGGGCGCTCGGTCATAGACCAAGAGCCCGACAGTTTCAGGAGAGAAGAGGGGACCCGGCGGCATACCTTATCCCGCCAGGTGAACGTCTCCTCCTATCTCTGCTGGCGTCCATCACCAAAATGGTCGCTGTCAGGTATCATTAAGAGGGCCGTGCATTCGTGATGATGTCACGGCGGGGTATCCGCTCCAGGTGACACCCGGCCTCGGGACGCCCCGTGCCCATTTTCACTATCTTTTTGAGGTTACCACGTCTATTGCTGCAGCACGTGTTAAGTGCGATGATGCAATGGGGAACCGTTCTGAAACCAGAACTCCGGGCAAATAAAATCCTAACCCTTGCAGTGGGGGATCAAGGTGGAAGACACTAGTGTAAGAGCAAGCCGGGATGGTAAGTTCGGTGAGTATAATTCTGTCATTAGTCGCTTCAGCTGCGGCGTCTCAGTATACTGAGCCTAGGGTGACGGGAGGATGCTAGTTTGTGTCCTCCCGTTACCCTAAGGAGAACTATGGGGAAAAGCCTTAACCCCATAGTTCTTCTTTAACCCTTGCAGTGGAGGGTAGCCCCACTGCAAGGGTTCAGATTTTATTTGCCTGGACGTCTGCTTCAAGTGCATTGGTGCATGCACCATAAACTGAGTAGTTTAGCAAAAGATAGTGGGCAGGGCTGACGTCACTCAGTTCACAATAATTCTGCATTTTATCAGCCCGCAACAGGATTTGGGAGCTGAGCGCATGATTTACGGATCAACAGGTATTTTCCTGTTCTTGCAGGGCACTTAAAAGGATAAGACTTGAGGAAATGTTTTTATTTTGCAATGACATATGCTTTAAAAATGATGACAAATCTGCTCACGTGCATTAAAAGTTTTATTTATCAAAACTGGAGCAGACAGAATCTGGAGCAATTGCCCATGGCAACCAATCAGCATCTCTTTTAAGTTTGCTCAGGTAAGATTTGAAAATGAGACAGAGAAGCTGATTGGTTGCAGTGCAAATCTGCTCCAGTTTTGATGTGTATCCAAAGACAACATTTTCTTTTGCAGCATTGGATGCAGTGTGGAAGGGCCTCTGCCAGGTTTTATTGCTGTCTGTGTGGATTTCACTCTCTCTCTCTCTCTCTCTCTCTCTCTCTCTTTGCCCGTGATCACCGAGACAAGTTATGGGTAATCCAAAATCTGATTGTCACCAAAACAGGAGCTGAGGTGAAATCTTCTTCAGTGAAAACAGTCAGGAATTTCTCCAAACTTTGTAAAGATTTCCTCTCACTTCCTGTTTTGCCTCTCAGACAGGAAGTAAAGGGAAATTTACAAAAACCTTTACCCACTCTATCCAGAAACTGAAAAAAGCATTATAAAAAATAATCAATAATGCCGCCTTCCCCTTTGTAACATCTCCTAAATACGCCCCTTCCTCACCAATTAAACCGCTAAATTACTCATCCACTCACTTGTTATATCTCGTCTTGACTATTGCAACTCCCTCCTCATTGGATGACCTCTACACAGGCTCCTCCCCCTTCAGTCTATCATGAATGCTGCTGCTAGACTAATCCACCTGACCAACCGCTCAGTGTCTGCAACCCCTCTCTGCCCATCCCTCCACTGGCTTCCAATGACCCAACGGATAGAATTCAAAATATTGAGGACTTACAAAGCCATTCACAACTCTGCCCCCGGCTATATCTCAAGCCTTGTCTCAAAGTATCACCCTAACCGTCCCCTCCGCTCTTCCAAAGACCTCCTGCTTTCTAGCTCCCTCGTCAACTCCTCCCATGTTCGTCTCCAGGACTTCTCCAGAATCTCTTCCATCCTTTGGAACTTTTTACCCCAACCTGTCCGTCTGTCTCCCACTCTGACAGCCTTTAGGTGTTCCCTTAAGACTCATTTCTTCAGGGAAGCCTATCCCACCTCAACCTAACCGCTCAACCATTACATTCTCATACAATTCATCCCCACACAGCTACCTCCTCATGTATCACTGGCCCCTCCCTTTTAGATTGTCAGCCCTCAGGGGCAGGGCCCTCCTTACCATCTTGTCTTGTGATTGTAATATCTTCCTTATATTGTAAAGCGCTTTGCAAACTGTTGGCGCTATATAAATACTCTATAATAATAATTTATGTCTCTGGAATAAGAACTTTCTGTTCTGTCCGCGGCAACCAAATAGCTTCCCCCTTATAAAGTCCGATGGACCGGAGGATTGGTTACAACCAGGAAAGTTCTTTCAGATGCTCGCGCACAAAAAACGACAATGTGGCTCCTCGGTCGTAAATTAAATGTTTTTAAAGCCGTTTTCGCCTAAAATGAATTTTCAGCCTCTCTGCCTCCACTTTGGTTAACGCTGAGCTGCTGCTCATCAGTCACTGCGACGAACGTGCCCTCCCTCGCTTTTTGCCTTGCTCGGCTGTCGAAAGTATCCTCTCTATATCTTTAAAAGTCTGTGTCAGCATTTCCTGGTGCGGGAAGAGAACAAAAAAAAAAATATATCCTTCGGCCTAGAAGTTCCCAATGACGAGCGTCTTCACACTGTACGCCGTGATGGATGGCCGAGGCATCATGTCAAATTCCGCGGGCCCATTAATAAGGTCACAAGGCGATAGTAAATAAAAACAGTGTAAGAGCATAAAAGATGAGGACGGAGCGCGTGTTAACCTCTCCGCAACCCCAGGGGCTCAGCCAGAATAAAAATCCGCTCTGACATAAGTTACGGCTTTACCAACCGGCAAAGTTGCATTCTTGCCTTTCAGGTTGATCTACTTCTATGGAATCTTCTATCCAGAATAATATAATATTTTAGCTGGATGTGTATTAGGCCGCGTTCACATCAGGGCGGTTCGGTCGCCCGGATTTGTGAGCGCTGAACCGCCAACATGAACAACCCTATACATTCCTATGAGAACCGTTTATGCTCACTGAGCAATTTATTTTCGCGTTGATCAGCACGTTTTCCATATAGATTTCAATCAGCGCTGAAACGCGATTAAAAATGCCCCAAAACACCCTTTGAAAAATCGTGCGGAAACGCATCTGCCCTGGTGTGAATGGGGCCTTAAAGCGGATCTTCCATGCCAAAAGGAGGGTCCATTTTTTTGCCCCCCAACACAAATTCCTCCTGCTGAAAGTTTATTAGGCCTATAAGATATACAGTAAACTCCCTGTTGGCAGATTCCAGATAAATGTTGTTTCTGGTTGCTTGAGAGTTACTATTAAAAATAGGTCTAACTAATGCCATACCCCGTACTATACCATACCCCATACTATACCATACCCCGTACTATACCATACCCCACACTATACCATACCCCACACTATACCATACCCCACACTATACCATACGCCGTACCATACCATAAACTCTGTCTTGCCTTCATATTAATATTGAAATGCAGTAATCAAAAGCAAACTAAGACAAATAGACACACAATCATACACAGGGGAGTTGAATTCCGGATAACATAGAGTTTACTGTACATACCGTACATACCCCTTTAAAGAATACCTACAATCGATGATAAAACAGAGCCCCGGCTCACATTTGTTGAAAGCGATATATTTCCAGTAGCTCGGAGACCCAGCGGCCTATATATCAGCTGCATTCCTTTCACTTTCAAAGTTGTTAGAAGATATTTAATGGAGCAGAACACAAAACTTGTGCCAAGCCAAGAAACAAAGGAGGCAGGCAGCTCGGCCTCCATCGGAGGACTGCGTTCTCTTCCCCCGCTTTCACCTAAAGGTGGAAATGGCCACAACCTATTGGAGAATCGTATCTGAACCAGTACAACTACCGGGATCAGCGTAGGCCCCCCACAGCAAACAAACATGATTATGGTGCGTCTTCTACTTCCTTCAGTAACTTTGTTCTTAATCCTTGATTGACAAAAGTGGGAAGGAAACCTTAACTGTGGTCTTTTACATTCTGCTCAATAGAAAATGCAGGCAGTCCCCGGGCTACAAACAAGATAGGGTGTGTAGGTTTGTTTTAAGTTGAATTTCTATGTAAGTTGGGACAGGTAAATTTTTTAAGTTCAACTCCAGCCGAAATTTTTTTGTTTGTTTTGGATAGCATAGGGAAGGGTTAACCCCCTGTAATGTTTGTTTTGCTGTGTGTGCCCCTGTTCAGATTTCACCTCACTTTCTGTCCCTGTGACAATTAAATTATAAACATTTTGGGTTGTCTAGGAAACAAGGATTGGTGATAAAGCTTCAGTGGAGACACCGTTTTCCCGTGTTAACTCTTACAGGAGTGAATTTCCCTTCCTAGGGGTAGATTTCCTTTCACTTCCTGTTGTCTTAAGGACAGGAAGTGAGATTAAATCTTTCTCATGAGGATAACATTTTTAAGTGTAACTCTAGCCCCAAAAAAATGTTTTTTGTTTTGGATAGTATAGGGAAGGGTTAACCCCCTGTAAAGTTTGTTTTGGTGTGTGTGCCCCCGTTCCGAAGATTTCACCTCACTTTCTGTCTCTGTGACAATTGCATTTAGAAAATGTTGGGATGTCGTGGAAACAAGGATTGGTGATAAAGCTTCAGTGGAGACACTTTTTTCCCATGATAACTCTTACAGGAGTGAATTCAAAACAAGTGCGGTAGCATTACAACTACTGGAACGTTGCGCGGTACACTTTGGCTGCGGCCTGGGACCCCTTGCTGTACAGTTATAGCCTCCGTTTGTAATTTGGGGTCGTATATAAATTGGATGTTTGTAACTCGGGGACTGCCTGTAGATGAAAAAAGAACCCTTTTTTGTCTTTTCTAAAATGTTGCTAAAAATTATAAAAAAATGGAAACTGTAAATAGGGGAACTATCGGGCAGGTGAGGAAATATTTGTCTGTCCTCCAATGACGCACTAGAGTGCTAGGACCATTCAGTGGACCACCATAGCAATATGTTGGCCGTTCACTCTTGTCCACAGCAAAGGCTATGGTCGGGCCCCGTTCCCATAGACATTTCCATCAACTTTCCACCCCTAAAAATTTTCAGATGTATCCCGAAAGCACTAGGTAGAGTGCAAATTGGGTGGTTTATGTCCATCCTCAAGGAACACTCTCTGAAGACCTGTAAAATGATATAACACATTGACAGAACTTGACTTTGAACATCGCTGATTCCCCCCAGAGGCCGAGTCAGCAGAGGTTCAAAACCATGTCAAAGGTTAACTGCAAGGCCTTCAGTTTACTCAACGTCACAGTTCCTGTATCTTCTATTAAAAACTCCTGGGCCAAAACTGGAAGCTTAATCCTCACCGTCCTCCTCATTAATCCCCTCTGTCATGTTTCGCATTTGGACTGTTTCCTATTCACTTGTCCGACAGCATCAAAGGAGTTAAAACAATGGCAGCGGCAGCCCCTTTCCCTTGACTGTTAACACCGTGAACTATGAGAAGCTTTTTTTTTTTTTTCCATCGCTCCTCCCCTGCACCCCCTTCCTCCAAATTAAAGAGTCAAGTTCATCCTGAAGTTAGGCTGGCCAATTAAATCCGGCAATAAACTGTGGTTGCACGCAAATTGTGCACAAGGAAACCAGATCCCGGACATTTGAACTATGCTTTAAGGACAATTTTATGAAATAAAGAAAAAAAAAAGATGCAGGAACCTGAAACTTATACAGGGATTTCCTGCCTGGGACTCAAGTTTTGTTTTGTTTTTTCTTTTCTGGAAAGGAAAAAAAAAAGTTCTCTGCAATAGTTCCCCAGCTTGAACCGTGCGGCTGAATGAAAGATTCAGAGGAAATTAACGGCCGTGGTTTTGCTGTTCCTGCCAAATGAAAATGGAAAAACAAAAGGCCTGTATTGTCTAAGACGACGCCACCTTTGAACTCCGAGCGGGGAGTTATGAAAATGCGGACCTCACAACTGGGGTAGCGCAGGCCGTGTCACTGCAAAGGTACCGGACGGGGAAACTGCAAGGGGAAAAAGGATGCAGGCAATATGCAAACTGCATTTATTGAGGTGGGAGGGAGGAACCGTATTGGCTATGTAAATATAGGAAACGGTCAAGTTCACATTTTACTGTATGGTTCACCACCATTATCTTTCTTTTAAAAAAAACTAAACTTTTTTAAATCTATGTCAACATCCTAACATAACAATGCTGATATTTGTAGTATATGTGCATGGCCTTATCAGCATTGTGCAGTGGGATTTTGAAGAATCAACAACAATGGCCCAAACCATGGACAATAATATGGAGTTGCCACCACCTTGGCATCTATAAAAACCTCCTCCATTCTTGGAAGACTTTCCAGAAGAAGAATTTTTGCCCATTTACACAAAAAAAGCACTTGTGAGTTGAAGTACTATGTTGGATGAGAAGACCTGGATGGCAATCAGCACTGCAATTCATCCCAACAGTGTTCAGAAGGGTTGAGGTCCAGGCCCTGTGCAGGACACTTGGGTTCTTCCACACCAAACTGGTCAAACCATGTCTTTATGGAGATGGCTTTGTGCACAGGGGACAGTCATGTTGGAACAGAAAAAGGCATTCACCAGACTGTTACTACAAGGTCCATTATGCACTTCCAACCTTGTAGTAACAGTTTGGTGAAGGCCCTTTTCTGTACCAGCTTGACTGTGCCGCTATGACTATATCGTCAACTGGAAACACCTAAACACATTCAGAAGGACACTTGGGTGCAGGACACTTGGGTTCCTCCACACCAAACTGGTCAAACCATGTCTTTACGGAGATGGCTTTGTGCACAGTCATGTTGGAACAGAAAAAGGCCTTCACCAGACTGTTACTACAAGGTCCATTAGGCACTTCCAACCTTGTTGTAAGAGTTTGGTGAAGGCCCTTTTCTGTTCCAGCTTGACTGTGCCGTCTTGACTATATCCATTACTAGAAACACCGAAACACAATAATTCAGAGGGCTGTCCATATGCTTTTCACCATATAATGCAGGTGTGGTGGTCAATTGTTCACAAATTGTTGTCCATAAAGTGTCATATTTGTGCTATATGTATAGTTGGCCCAGGGGTAATAAGGAATGTTTTGTGAAACATACTAATTACTTCTGTCTTGAGAAGACTTTATTGTGCATTGCCATTTTAAAGGAAGGATCAGGACAAAAAAAGAATGAGCCCACCTGTAACGTGTTCTGTGTCTTTGTAGCCTTTTGTAACAAGAAAACTCAAGACAGACTACAAGCGACCACTTGACCCAACTTCCCTGCCCCGGCGCCTCTTTGGGTACGATGGATACGCACAATGGAGATAATCCCTGGCGATATCACTTGATCAATGACAGTGCTGCAGTCACAGAGCAGAATGTGGAGAAAGTTTCTATCGAGAAAGAAGGAAGATAGCAGTGCTACAACTTAGCTGGGAGCATTCCAAGAGTCTGCATCTGCTTGGACGGGGGCCAAGTAAGAGATACTGTTTCTTCACCGCCAGTAAGGAAGCTTTCCCAGGGCTCGCTCTGCAAAAAAAATAGCTCGCTTTATATCGTGGAAGCACTGCGAGGACTTAGATCGGCACGTTTAACCCCTGTAGTTACTTTGGAGGAGAAATCCGGCCTAAATAAATATCGCTTTTCAAATGACAAGCTGCTGAAATAGTTATGCAAATTAAAAAATACCTCCAGTCAAACATGACATTTTTGCGCTTGAGCCAGATGCACGCTGATTAGCTGTACTTCTGTTTTGTAGCTTTTCTCCCCCCCCACAAGGCTTTTTTGGATGGTCCTGAATAGGGATGCACCAATACCGATACTAGGAACTTGCGAGGGAGCATGTAGCCGGCTTCCTTTCCAATTAGGAAGCCGGGCGGTGAGTTACGAACCGCCTCCCTGCTTCCTGATTGGCTAGGAAGCCGGCTTCACAGGTTGCTAAGCAGCCTGGCTCCTAACCAATCAGGAAGCCTGGGGCGGCACATAATGGCCTGCCTCCCGGATTGGTCAGTAGGCCAATTAGGAAGCCAGGCTGCCTTCCAACAAGCGAAGCAGGCTTCCCAGCCAATCAGGAAGCCGGGAGGCGTGACGTGCCGCCCGGCTTCCTGATTGGCTAGGAAGCCAGCTTCACTTGTTGATAGCAGCCTGGCTTCCTAACCAATCAAGAAACCGGGTGGCACGTCATGACTCGCATGCAGGCTTCCTGATTAATCAGAAAGCCACGCTGTCTAGAAACAAGTGAAGGCGGCTTCTTGATTGGTCTATAGAGTTTACTGTTGGCATCTCAGCCAGGAGCGGCTGTGCTGCCAAGAGCAGTCTTTTTAAAAATGGGTGGAGCCGAACAATGCAGGGGCAGGGCTTTGCTGGTGCAAGTGTGGTGGTCTTCCATACAGGAGGTGGGGCTGAATGCAAACATTTTACAGCACAGTGGCTTAGTGGTTAGCACTTTTGCCCTGCAGCACTGGGGGTCCCCGGTTCAAATCCTGGTCAGGACACTATCTGCATGGAATTTGATGTTCTCCCTATGCTTGCGTGGGTTGCCTCCGGCTACTCCGGTTTCCTCTGACACTCTAAAGACATGCTGGAAGGCTAATTGGCTCCTGTCTAAAATTGGCCCTGTATGTATGCATGTGAGATAGGGACCTTGGATTGTAAGCTCCTCGAGGGCGGGGACTGATATGTATGTGCCCTATGTCAAGCGCTGCATCAATTGTTGGTACTATATAAATACCCGCAATAAATAAATACATCTTAAAAATACTCTAAGACCTAAAAAACAGAAGTCTAACTTTTCTACACACTTCCTGTACAAGTTATAATCTTACTCACCGCTACAAAGTAAACATTGCATTTAGTGTTTGTAACCATTTTTTTTTCCACTGCAACATGTGGAAATTGTGCAAATCTTACACATAGATATAGAAGTTTATCCCACACATGGAGATTGCAGCCAGAGACGTAAGACTTTAGAGCAACAGGGGCGAAATCCAATGAGCAAATCTGACTTGTGGATCCCCCGAGAGATTTGAAAACCCCAGTGGCTGATCCATGCCACCTGTAGGTAAAATGTCCATGCTGGGCGGAGTGACCCTCCGCAGAACAAAGCCCTTAAGAGACCACAAAGTTGCATAAAGCAGAGCAAGGGTTAAATCCGCAAGCCGCCTTGAACATATACACATCCGAATTTAGGAGGGAGAAACTGGAGACTTTAATTCTGCAGCTAACTTTTCCTTGTGGGGTACGCACATCTTGATATCCCTTTTATTCAACTAAATTACATTTTTTTTTTTTCTGGTTGCCTCCTGCCCGAGCCTCCAATGTTCTGCCTTAGAACTTCCTAAGAAAGGTTTTACAGCTCCCTTCTGGGCCCTGGAACTGCCAAATTTCTCCCATAGGCTGCGAACAAAAGCCGGGATTCAGTACATTTTTATGGGGACGTACTGAAGTTCAAATTAACCTGCAATTACGTGTCTCATATTTCGAAACAAACATGACAAGCTGCATGATACAGAAGCACCTGCCGTAATGACATCTTTCGACTTCTTTTTGGAGGCGTTTCTCTTTTTCTTTCTACAATTCAAAGAAACTTTTTTTAAAAAAAAGAACCTTTCCGACATGTCATTGTCGCTTTCTGAAAACCTTTAAACTCTTCAGATACAAGACATTTATTTTACTGTATTATTGTGGCCTATATATACATCACGTTCTCAAACAATTCATCCCCACACAGCTACCTCCTCATGTATCACTGGCCCCTCCCTTTTAGATTGTAAGCCCTCAGGGGCAGGGCCCTCCTTACCATCTCGTCTTGAATTGTATTGTAATTGTAATGTCTTCCTTTTATTGTAAAGTGCTGCGCAAACTGTTGGCGCTATATAAATACTATGTAATAATAATAATTATCTACAGCACATCATAGATACAATTCAGTCTATGTCCCTACGAGCATTGCTCTGCAGAGGAAAGACTTTTCTCCCATGATGATGACAACCAGCACTCACCCACCGTAACGCATGATGCAGAAAATGTCTCACTTTTGATCCTAATATGCACGGACATTACAGGTGTTTTAAACTGAGCATGCAGTGAATCAGAGATCACTATCTCAGCAAGAGCTTTCTGTCAAAGTTCTTCGATAGCTGAGTGAAATGCAGCTATTTTATATCTGCCTATACTTCTCCTTTAGCCCAGGTTCACACCTAGGTGGCACCGTTTTTGCACGTTTATACGCGTGTTAGCAGCATGCGGTTATTTGCGCGTTTATGCGCTCACGAAAATGTGCAACGCGCTTCTGTTTAGCGTTTTTGGGCATTTCCAATGAAGTCTATGGGGAGGAAAAGCACTTTTAACTGCCCAAAGAAGCTCCTCTATCTTTTCAGGCGTCTGGCGTTTTTCTGCTCAGGTGTAAACAAGGGCCATTGAAAATCACGGGGTTTCTTGTGTTGGGCAGTTAAAAGCGCTTTTCGAACTGCTCAAAAACGCGTGAACCAGGGCTTAAAGCCCAACCGAACATTATGTTTAAATCAGCTAAATACATTCCGAGTGCATCAAGCAAAGGGTGTGCAATGTCTTCCAGTTTGTTTTCTTTAGAAAGCAGACACAGTACAAAAGCCTACCAAATGCAGAGTAGGACCCTTGCTCTCTGAGTGGAAGCAGTGGTCTCACTGCAGAGGTCTGACGCCTCGCAGCTATAGCGTGAAAACTGTAAAGCTCATGCTCATCGCTGACTGGAGAGCTCTGGCTTATCAGGTGGAGCCTTGGACTTCTGCAGGGAGACCACTGCTTACACACAGAGGCCAAGGGTCCCGATCTGAAGCATACTGGCATTGGGCAGGCTTTTCTACTGTGTCTAGAGACTACTGCTTCCACGCAGAGAGCGAAGGTTCTTATCCGCAGCATTCTGGCAGGGGACAGGACCCTTGAACTCTTCATGGAAGCAGTAGTGTCAGAGCTCTCCAATCAGCTGAGAGCTTGAGATTTTCTGATTGCAATCCCATAGGTCTGACTCATCAGGGGGCGTGTCAGACCTTTGCAGAAAGACCACTGCTTCCCCATAGGGACCAATGGTCCTTCTCTGCAGCATGCTGGTAGGAGAAGGCTTTTCGACTCAAGCTGTGAATGCTTTCTAAAGTTAATGAACTGTAAGGCTTTACTCACCATTGGTTTTGTTGCACCCAGTGGCGTCACAAGGTGGTTGTGGGCCGCACCCAAGTGACACCATTGGAGGGGTGACACCAAAATGACTGACAGTAATTTTGGTGTCACCCCCTCTAAAAAGTCATGGACCGAGAGCCCGACAGTGTCAAGAGAGATAAGGGGACCCGGCGGCATACCTCATCCCGCCGAGTGAATGTCCTCTCCTCTCTCTGCCGACGTCCATCACCAAGATGGCCACTAGCAGGCGTCAATGAGATGACCGCGCGTGCGCTTTGAAGTCACGGCGGGGTGTCACCCGGTCTCTGCTCCGGGTGACACGCGGCCTCGGGACGCCCCTGGTTGCACCTGCAATATATTTACGTGATTTATACTGAAAGTTCAGTTGAGTTTTAATATTTACCCTGATAAAGAACATTTTCAGACAGAAAAGTGAACTCGAGTCATTTTAACAAATATAATAAAACATTTGGTCACGGCGCGGTGTTGGGAGCAGTCAAGTGCAGCCAGTAACCCAGCTGCAAACATCTCAACACTCCCACCTGCCAAAACGTATCCGTGACTGAAATATCATATTCCAATGGGCCGACCCCCTTTACGAAAAGTCTGCTGAGGACACAATCAGATATATTATTTGGCCGAACTGTTTTTGCGTTTATTTCGGTTGGCTGTGCTGCGCATATCACCATACCAACGACGACTAATGAGGGGATGCTGCAAGTCCTCAGCTATTCCTGGACCCGTGGCAAATTTGGGGAAGTCCGGACAACACGTTGGAAATGATTAGGACAACATAATAAGCAGCTTTTCATCTGTCCGGAGGCAAATAAAACCGGATCCACGACGTCATAACAGCGTGATTTCCGCATTCTATATTCGCTCAGCCGGTCGGGCAAAATTGCAGAAATTCACACAGCTGGTATGGAGGTTGTTTAACATAAAACAATGCATAAATAGTATAGAAAACGGCTCCATTTTTATAGTGTCGGACTATAATTTCAAAATCAGACTTCTTGCAAGATTTCTTTTTCATATTAAAAATATATATAAAATCTTGTTCTCTTTAACAACACAACCAGCTTTAGTTTAGAAGAGGCTTGGTCCCATGGCAGCCTGACCCTTGTACAGGCAGTCCCCGGGTTACGAACAAGATGGGGACTGTAGGTTTGTTCTTAAGTTGAATTTGTATGTAAGTTGGAACAGGTACATTTTTTAAGTGTAACTCCAGCCCCCAAAAAAATGTTTTTTGTTTTGGATAGCTTAGGGAAGGGTTAACCCCCTGTAAAGTTTGTTTTGCTATGTGTGCCCCCATTCCGAAGATTTCACCTCACTTTCTGTCCCTGTGACAATTGGATTTAGAAAATTTTGGGATGTCGTGGAAACAAGGATTGGTAATAAAGCTTCACTGGAGACACCTTTTTCCCATGATAACTCTTATAGGAGTGAATTCCCCTTCCTAGGGGTAGATTTCCTCTCACTTCCTGTTGTCTCAAGGACAGGAAGTGAGATGAAATCTTTCTAATGAGGATACAGACAGCAGTAAAAACCTCACAGTGACCCGGAAGAAGAGGTGGGCACCCCTCGTCTGCACGTCTAACAAAAGCCAACTTCCTGTAATGTACGTACAGTACTACGAACCAGACCCAAAAAGGCGGGCACTCCGCGTCGGCATGAGCGTGGTAGCATTACAACTACTGAAATGCTACGCGGTACACTGACAGCAACCCTACTGTACAGTAATAGCCTCTGAGCCTCCGTTTGTAAGTAGGAGTCGGATGTATGTAACTCGAGGACTGCCTGTAGTTCACTTGCATGCTGGTTCAGGATCTTCCAAGGTCTCTCTGCGTGTTCAATTAAAGCGTCCCGAAAAAAAAAAAAGATAAGATTTCAGGACTGAGAGCAGTCTCCTGAAATCCATTTGTCTCAAGTTTCCCTTTGTTGGAGGACCAGCCCAAACACATCCTCCCCACGTGCTCCTCATCTACCTGCATACGAGACCCTGGTTCCTGTGGCGGTGCCCGGGTCTACAAAGCAGCCTCATTCAATGGGAACCAAGCTGATTCCAGATATCCCAGAGCTTTTCTTTACTCGAGTGAACTTTTCCATGACCGAGAGAAGAAAAAAAAAAAAGGAAAGCGTTGCGTATCACTTTAAACTTCCGTTTCCATGAAGCTTGGCACCGGTCCCATATCCTATATGAGATAACGCACAGGATCCTCTATCAGATAGCGAGCACCTGTATTTCGGGAGATCCGCCGCCCCGATTAAGCCAGGAATTGTATCCTGGCCGGGGAAAGTTTCATGGCTTTTAAAGAAAATTAGAACCTGCTGTAAATGGATAAATCTTATAAAATCCTAAAACGTTATCCTTCTTTTTTTTTAAATTTGGTTTATAAAGACCTTTGTGTCTCTTTTCCGTTCCAAAAAAAAGGTTTTTAATGCACAACTTACCCTCTACACAAGCCACTCTCAACCAGGGTTCCATGGAACCCTAGCATTCCTTCAGAGGTTGCTGGACTACCTTGAGATGTGGTTGACTGGCCTCCAATTTGATGGTGCCTGCATGCTTCCAGGTCCAATGCTACTTGGCAGAAGTAGTGTCGTGGTCCCAATGAACGTTTCAGCTGTCTGTAATGGTGATTTTCTGATTACCACCATTAGCTTGAACTCAATTGTATAGGATGAACTTGATGGACTTGTGTCTTTCTTTAACCTAACTATGTAACCATTGTAAGTGGGGCCTTTATCCCACTGGCCACTGCTGTAAGGGGCATTCTTCCCACTAACCCCCTAAGAATTTAACTGGGGTTTATCAAAGCCTCAACATTTTTTCTAGGGTTCCTCTGGGGTAAAAAAGGTGGAGAACGGCTGTTCTACATGCTGCCCTACATGGCCTTCTCTGCTGCTGGTCAGGCTTAATGACACTTAGCTTTACTCACCCCCTACCTGTGAGCCAAGGCTTATCATTGACATGCTGATACCTGGCTGATATCGGTTCAGATTCAGGTACTTACTCTGCTTATATTTAAATAAATACAATAAACAATATGGTAATGATCACAGAGCTGCATTCATTTGTGTCCTTTGTATCTGGCTAGAGTTCAGCTTCAGGGGCTTATGTACCCTACTGATTTCTGTGAAGCATACGTTTTACCGACAGGTCCACTTAAATACCCCTTTCGACCAGGGGCTTAAATAAATATAAATGTAAATATTTTTAGGTTACCGGTCAAAGCTTGCACAGCACGGCCCCATCACAGCCACATATAACAGCTTAGTCAATCCGGGCCCCAAGGGCCGACTACCGCTTTTAAAATTCAAACCCTGAACCCCAGCAAGTTCTATACAGACGTCGATGATCCAATCCTCTTACAGACTGTTTATTCCAATTATATATGCTTGCATGGCCAGAAACAATAAGAGCATTCAGCCCGGCCTGCGAAATCAAAAATAAAACGCGACAGCAAGTGAGAAAATTAAAAAAAATAGAAAAAGAAACAATAAACATCACTGAGGTCCCCTCTGCGAAGGTGCCGCGGCTTGAACAAGTTAACATGAAAATTGCAAAAAGTTTTTTGTTTTTTCTTTCAGGAGGATGTGATTTTAGTGGAAGTAAAGATACTTCAAAGGGACTCTGTTATCTTCATTCCAGGAACCCTTTTGTTTTATTTGGCTGGATTCACATCTTGGCAACTCCGCTGCTAGAGAAATTGATTGGGTATTTTCAGGATGGATCGCTCGGGAAAGCGCCGGTGGAGGTTGCTATGGTGACGGTACTGCAAACTATGTGGGGGCAAGACGCAAAAAGGGGTTCACGCTCTCACTTCGCAGTTTGGGTGACGCTAAAGAAAAGGTTGCTGGGTCCTATTTCGGGGGAACTTTATTACGGCTAGATCACAAAATATCTTTATTTAAATTTATTTAAATATCTTTATTTAACGGTTAGATCATGAAGAAAGGACGAAGGACTTATGAAAACATCGACAGGATATTTATTCCATCCTAAAAATATGTGTATATATACAGAGAGA
>NW_017306399.1:389921-402255 GCF_000935625.1 Nanorana parkeri | reverse complement strand
CAGACAAAAATAAAGGGGGGAGAGAGGGAGAGAGAGAGAAAAAAAAGAAAGGAAGAGAGGCGAAAGAAAGAGAGAGAGAGGAGAAAGAAAGAAAGAGAAAGAAATAAAGGAGAAAGAAAGAGAGGAGAAAGAAAGATAGAAAGAAAGAAAGGGACGAAAGAAAGAAAGAAAGAAAGAAAGAAAGAAAGGGAAGAAAGAAAGAAAGAAAGAAAGGGAAGAAAGAAAGAAAGAAAGAAAGAAAGAAAGAAAGAAAGAGTGAAGAGAAAGAAAGAAAGAGAGGAGAAAGAAAGAGAAAGAAAGAAAGAGAGAAAGAAAGACCCTGTTGATACAATGTTTCCGTATCTCCCAGTCCGAGCTCTGCTGTACAAGCTGATAAAGAGGTAAATTCAGGTATTTATGAATACAAAGCTGCACCATTTACCTATTTAAAGCCAAACTCCATCCACTTGACGAGTCAGAGCCTCGGTCAGGCATTTACTGCTGTCTGTGTCCCTATCGGTTGCAACCAATCACGGGCGATGATTGTTTTGCACTAGAAAAACGTCCCATACACACCGAGCCTGAGATCCCCTATAAATTCACCGGAAAGGTCTTTTTTTTGTTATTCTGGTGTCAGCGAACCCGGACATTCTCTTGAATTTCCCAGAGCGGCACACAAACAGCACCCCACCGCCGCCCCGCCCACCGCCGTCTCAGACAAACAGGGTTAAGCTTCTCAGGCTATTCTTTGTTGTTTTGACTTTGACGATTTATGCAAATCAGATGTTAATTAGAGTAATTGTAACTAAATTCACGCTGGTGTAAACCGTCTCCTTTTGGTGGAGGAGTGTGGGAATGGAGGGCCGGCGGAGCCTTCGGCAGCAGCTGGGCCAACTCAACCCCAAATGGAGAACACATTCCTGCGCTTCACTTTCATGTCTTCACAATCGCTGTTTATGAGGTGATAACATTTTTACAAATACCATCATTTTTGCTTTTTTACATCGTAAGTGACAGACTGACGTTTTACAACTGGCTGGCTGAAAACAAGAATTGAGCGCTCCATCTTCAACGCCTATTAAACGCTGAATAGAAAACTCACATGCTAATGAGCTGTCGGAGAGGGGGGTTGCGGGAAAGGAAAGGGTGGGGGGGGGGCGGGGTTCCCCGAAAAGTTCTGATGAAACGCTATACACAATCTGACTGGGGGGAGACAAAGAACCGGTACACCCGGGATCACTCCGAAGTAACCCCTTCCATTAATCATACTGGGCTATTTAGCCGGGCACAAAAACCACTTCCTTTCCCCCCGTCGGCTGATGGGCACGCTAAAAGGAAACAGTGTCACAATTTGAATGTTTCCACATTGCGTGCTCCAGATTGTAACAATCTGTATAATGAGGCTGGCAAAAGCCCTTACAGTACAACCAGAGATTGTGTGCAACCACTTTAAGATACTCTGTTCTCACGGAGGAAGTTTGGAGCCCCCAAAACCTTTTCTTTCTAGAAACGTTTCAACTTCTTTTGACGCAGCTGCATGAAAATTGCTGTTGAAGTGATATAAACTTTCAAACTTCAAGATCATATATTGTAAAGCGCTGCGCAACCTGTTGGCGCCGTATAAACCGTGTAGAATGAGAATAAGAATAATACTATTTTTGGTAACAGAATCCAAAACAAATATACCTGAAAGTAGAATTTTTTTATTTATTTTTAGATCCCCCACCCCTTGTATGTATATATATATATATAAAAAAAATGGCAACCTCTACTTGCCTTCTTCATGCTCCAGCATTGTCCCCAACTTTCTCCTCGGTCCAGCACCAGTGGACCTCTTTATGCCCCTCTCCCCATTACCTGTGAGCCCAGTTTGTCCATGGGACACATCATTACACAGGTTGGGCTAACAGTACTTCAGGACTGTGGGGCCCTTACATGTCATTACGCGAGCGCCACTCTTGGAAAAATACCATCCCCCGCCAGAGGAAAAAGTGAAAGCTGCCATGACCTCACCAGAGTGCAGGAAATAGGGATGTATAGGGGTTTCTATTTTCTAAAAATAAATCAGAGGGATCCTCTGGGGTTGGGGTAGGTGGGTCACGGGGTTCAAAATGCTTAAAGGAAATAGAGATACTAAAGCTGGCCAATGTAGCATTATTATCACATGCTAACTCATGAATTGTTACCTTTAAGTTTATAATTTTCTATGCAAAGAGATAAATAAATGGCTTTCAAAATACAAAAGCTGGCCAGTGAGATTGTACAATGTTTCTTAGATTGTCCAGCAATTATGTAGGGCACGGTCCCTCTGGATTGCATGTAGAGTGTTTAGGTAGGTCCTGGTTGTACAATCTCCTTTAGGTCTACCAACAATTATGATTGTCCAGCAATTGTCCAGCAATTATGTAGGGCACGGGCCTGCTGGATTGCATGTAGAGTGTTTAGGTAGGTCCTGGTTGTACAATCACCTTTAGGTCTACCAACAATTATAAAGTGCAAGGCCCTGTCTGACTTTATACATCGTACATTGAATGGACTGTTTAGGTAGGTCCTGATTACACAATCTCCTTTACATCTACCAACAATTATGTAGGCAAGGGCATTCCTGATTGGATATCGATTTAACTGACTGTTTAAGTAGGCCCTTATGGTATATCGTTTTGGTAAACCTTATCGCCACTGTATAAAAAGATTGCTAAGACTGCAATGTGGATGGCCAGCTATAGACTGCGTACAGACGGGCGTTTTTCTGGGTCTAATCCCTTGCCCCTACATCAAAATGAAAGATGGATCCTGGCTAATTGAAATGATGCTAGCCAAGCTTTTAAAGCATACCTGTCATGAGAGACACAAGTGGGCCCATTGTTGCCAGACTCCTTCTGAAAATGGTAGTTGCCTGGCTGCGTCTGGCATCAATACTTTAACATCAATGGCCCAGAACAAGTTCACAGCAAACGAACATCAAAGAAAACTCAGAATTCTTTACCTTGTTGTCTCTACATGTTCTGAGTACTCAAAGTACTAAATCAAAATGATCAATCAGCATGTATCAGTAGAAATGGTCAATGGCAACCATGAGACCTTTAACCCCTAAACCTTCCACCAATGAGGTCCTGGGATCAATTCACACCTGAGACAATATCTGCATGGTGACTCTAGGTTCTCTGGGTATTTCTTGAGGACACCACGCATTTCTTCCTGAATCCAAAACACACTGGTAAGTTAAGGCAACTCTTTCAGGTGACAAAAAAACTAAAGATGAACGGTCCCTGCAATAGAAGGTGTTATACTCTCTAGGGGCCCATCTCTGCTATAGTCCCTCCGTTCTACAGCTGCAGCCTCCATTGGTCTCTTCAGCCTTTGACAATGCCGAAAAGTGTTGCATGGGCCATTGTTCAATCCTCAGTTCCCCTTCGGGACTTGGCAGTGACATAGAGGTCAGAGGAAGAAACCACAGTATGCAATGAGGACACAGCAATCCAACAATCCCGGGAATGTTGACTGTGAAGAGTCTCATGGAGGTTCTAGCGCTTCACAGAGTGAAGGTAGGAGACATGGGCCACCAGAGAGATCAGTACAAATTCTCTCCTTCCACGACAAACCATATAAATGGTGCTTGTGTGTGACTGCAGACTGTAAGCTCCTTCAGGTAGAGAGACACAGGTGATCGGTTTTATGTAATCACTCCTGTCACAATTGTGAGCATTATATACATGGAAGAAATTATGACTGTCAATCAGAAGAAACCAGACAATTGCAGCTCTGAATGTAACGCTCCATACCCCTGAACATGGTGACATGCAGTTTGTTCAGCAATTAATACCTGGAAGATTCACTACCAACTTAGGCAAGGCTTCCCTGGCGTCCACCTCTGGACAGTGTTAGTGACAGAACAGAATATCGAGAGAAGAATCCGCTGAGTGTGTTAAATGCGCTGCACACCTCCTGACCACATGAGAACAAGAAATAATGTGTTTAAAACCACAGGGCCTTTGTTTTCACAAATAACAACTTAACAAAAGACATATTGTTGCATTAGAACAAACGTTGAAAGCGATGAGTCAATCTCTGCCGCATTACTGAATGAGTATAAAGATAATGGTCTGGCGAATTTTTTTTTTTTTTTCTAGGGTGTCATTAGATGTGATATCAGTTAACTGTCTGGTGCCAAAGTTATTTCCTGTATGAAAGAGAATAACAAAGATCCTTTCATATACGCAATGCAGACTTTCCATTCACTAGAGACCGGTGACATCACTGAGAATGCAGCCTATCCATTCACTAGAGACCGGTGACATCACTCAGAATGCAGCCTATCCATTCACTAGAAACCGGTGACATCACTGAGAATGCAGCCTATCCATTCACTAGAGACTGGTGACATCACTGAGAATGCAGCCTCTCCATTCAGAAATATATAAGTTTGCATTCAGTATCATAAATGTCTCTCTTTATAAAAACTATAAAGTCCTTTCATTTTCTATGATAAGAAATGTGCAGATCACAGGAAACTCACAGCTATGCTTGAACAGCTTCAAATGTTAAGATAATATTCCATGAGTCATCTTGACTGTAACTTTCAATATGTCCGTACAAGAGGCTCAAAGAGACTTTTCCAGTAAAATGTTACACCAATTAGTATCCTGTAACATGCAGTACAGACGTCTCGCCCATCACTCCAGTTAAAAGAAAGAAAAAAAAAAAAAACGTAATTAATTGTTTACTGCAAAACAAACCATTCTACCAGAGGGGTCACAGGTCAATGCCTGAAGGTCAAAGACTTGCTGCTTTCCTTGTTTCACGGTTAATTGGCCAATTTGTTGGCTTTCTCCAGCACTAAATATTGATGGTTTTATTGCCCTGAGAGACCGGCCTTTCAGATTTACGGCCCACTCATAGACACAAGATAACAGTCTGGAGGAACCTGTGATTTCTGAGTCCTACGAAGGTTTATTTAATATTGCTGGTGTGAAGATCAGTAGAGCTGGAAGTTTTCAGCTGTTTTTCGATGGACAATGCTTATTCTTCTAAATCAAGATATTTGAGCAATCATATAATATGTGCGTGCATTACCTGACCTGGAAGTGGAACAATCCCTTCCATAATATCTCGTCTTGTACTAATTGTACTAATTTTATAAATGTGCGCTTTTCAACCGCACATAAAAAGCATTGCTGTTAAAGAATCAATGTTCTATATTAAAATAAAAGTCTGGTTAACACTGGCTTGTGTGTAAGGCTTGCAACATTGTGCAGGCATTAGCTAGTTGCTGGTGATATAGATGGCAGGTAAACATCTTTAAGAGAACCTGCCTCCCCTTCTCACAGCACTCTCCGGATTGGCTGAATTGGAGGACATTCCCTCTTTTCAGGAGAGGTGGGAAGGATTGGCCCCAAACATGGAGATTTTCCAACAATACCTCTTCAGAATTGGTCTGAATTCTCGCCTGTGTTGGGTTACCTTATGATTTAAATCAGGGCTAGACATGTCCCAGTAGCCAGGTAGCCAATGCTTTTTAAGGACCGGTGCACAACTAGGCGACACCTCACCGCATGGCAATCGTTTACGATTCCTTGCGGATTGCCGCGCAGTCAGGAGTAGCCTGGGTGTGCACCGATCGCGCAGTGGGTGCCATAATTTTCTAATGGCACACCAGTCGGCCACGATTCCGCCCGTGCTTCTGAACACGAACAGCTGCGAGTCGTACATGTACCTTTTTTCTGCGATTGCTGCGCGGATGTCACCCCATTGACATTAATGGGGCCGTGCGGCAATCGCGACCTGCATTGTGCAGGACCACACGATCCCGGGACGCGCGATCCCGGATCTCATAGGTCTGCACGGAGAGCAGACTCCGACAGCACTTTAGCTGTTGCCAATGGAGCTGTTTCAAAAAAATACTGCTGACTCCTGGATTGGACAGAATGGCACCTGAGTTCAATATTTATTTGTCCACCCCTGGTTTAAGTGGTTTTGGTTTTTTTTTTGGCTTTCATGTTGTGCACCTTGCTGCCCTGCCCTCCGCAAGTCTGAACCTTTTACAAAGCTGGCTGGTGCATTCCCAGGTTACAGCTCCGACCTCCCTCTGAGCTAACTGCATGAGATGGAGGTTACACAGCACAGAACCATAGCAATAAGGCTTGACCTGCAGAACCTGGCCTTAGGGAATTCTATCAAACAGAATAAAGTAGATCTAAACCCAATCACTAAAATCTCGTACAAATTTTGATCATGGTAATGTATTTCCAAAAATAGTTTCCAGGCTTTTAAAATCTGCAGCTTTTATTAAAATAACACCTGGTCCCCTGAAGATCCTTGTCCAGGTACTTCCTGTGAAAGCATGACAACCGTCTCCCAATTGTGCTCTTGTTATGTCACCCTGATATCTTCCTGAAAATACTAACCATATGGCTGTCTTTGGCTTCTACTATTCACTGACCCAGAACAAGTATGCAGAAAGTTAAAACAGAACTACCGATTTGCACAGAGATGTGCAGGTGCTTGCTGCGAACCCAGTTTGCCTGAGCTCACCCAAGCCTGTGCAAAACTTTTGAGGAACTCCAACAAACTGGGTTTGTATCAAGCCCCCGCACATCTCTACTGGCCTGCAATATGTGTCTGTCACAGTTTTGCACGGGTTTGGGGGAACTCCAACAAACTGGGTTTGTATCAAGCCCCCGCACATTGCTACTGGTCAGAAAACACCGAAGCCACTAAATTGGCATGACAGCCAAGCAACCAGTATTTTCTCTTAGCGATGTCAAGAACGCCTCTATCGACTTTCTGTCAGTGCAGATTTGCCTAAAAGATGAACAATTTCAATGTTTCAGTATCCCGTAACATCAAAATAAACATTTTTGTTTTAGCTTCAGCGCTCCTTTCAAAGCTTGAAACATGACTCCAAATCGCTCATTATCCGATCCAATATTTCCCAATCACCTATAAAGCCACGTTAACAATTCCAGAATCGCATAAAGCAATGGTAATGACACAAGTCGCGTTATAAGCCTTAAATGTGTTGAGTCATCGTCTAAATTTTCATTGCAATTTGCAATTATTTTTCAGTCCTTTATAGACTGTTCTCCGTCGCTTTTTACCCTTCCGCCTGGCAATATTTATTACGTGCCGCTTTTTTTTTTTTTATGAGAGAAGATTCCAGCGGCTGGGGAAAATGAAGCGAGCGAGGGGACGAGCGCTGCGGATTTGAAATAGCCATTTAGCCAAATTGCATACCTGTGCTGTGTCAGCTATACAAGACATTCATCTCGTTCCATTGGTCTAATGGATAGCAATTGAATTTAATTAGCAAAACTACTCAGAGATACAGCGATGGCGTGTGTAAAGTAATGAAATATTCCTTCCTTCTTCTCCCCCACCTCAATCCCTCCAGAAAGATCTTTATTACGTCCCTCTGTCAAAATATTTTTAAAAAAACCTTATCGAAAGGCCGGTTGGGACTGCTATGACGTTGTCGGAGGGGGGGGGTGTTTACCGTACGGTTACAGACTCGTGTGCGGGCCCAGGGCGAATAAAAATGATGGTTTCAATGTTAAACGTTGTATAGATTCAATTACCAGAATGTCCCCATTAAAAGCGCTTTTATGGTATGAATAAATGCAAATCCTTCTCAGCGGATCGATACCTGGACATAATTCTATAGGCCTATAAATTATTTTCCTCTTAGAAGAAAGAATTAGACCAAAAAAAAAAAGAGTTTAAGGAGATACAGATACCGCTTCACAGTAACTTTTTATGAAAACTCATTAACCCTTCGCGACCTGCTGGGCATTGTGAAGTGGAAGCTTCAGAACATTCCAGAGATTGCAGACAGCTGATGCAACAATGTGAAAAGGAAAAAAAAAAAAAAAGTAATGTTTAGTCCAAGTGTACCTGTCATCTACACAGAGATAACTACTTGGGTGACTCGGTAAACAACAAAGTAGTTGCTTCGATGATTCATTGATTGAGTCTGGACTGGACAAATCTCAGGGGCCGGGAAGGCAATACCCATGGTATCTCTTCAAAGTATAACAAACCCTTTGGGCACGTTCACACCATTTTCTGGACCAGATCTGGAATACCGCAATTTTGCTGCGTTCCGGAGCTGTTTTTTTTTTTTTTTTTTTAAATGGGCTTTCCAGTGCGTTTGTATGCGTTTTTGATGCATTTCTATACCTTCCAGTTCATTCCAGACTGGACAAAATGAGGCATGCAGTATTTTTCTGATCTGGAACGAACTGCGCTGGTGTGAACAGAGGCCAGAAAAAGTATAGGGATACATTAGGATGCCTTTTGGGTCTGGAAACAATCTGGTCTGGTCTGGAGATGATCTGGATGTGGTGTGAATGGGCCCTTAGACAAGTCACAAGATTCAAAACAGATGCTCCTACCACTAGAAGACTGGCCGGCAACCACATTTGCTCCTGCTCACCAGCTTTGCCGGGCTGTGTATTCCTGCCCTGGAGTTCAGCCTTGATGCATTTCATGCTACAGCGCATAATCATAAGGCCTTATCACTAAGCACTGTAGTGCGAAATGCGTCAAGTTTTTTTTATCTGCCGTAATGTGCTGATGAAAAGGAAGCCTCCATTTCTGCATATATAACATCCCTAGACATTTATTACCTATAAAAAAGGCCTCATTGGAAGATTTCCTCTCCCGACCTGCTCTGGTGACAACCCAAAATATTATATTCTCCCACGTTTTCAGTCCCAGTGCCAACTAAACTCTCTAGTGGGGGCACAGCATTAGGAATATAACAGAGGTTCTAACCCATGGCTGGACAAATTAATATGAAATTCAGAAGCCAATCTGTCCAATCCAGGAGACAGCAGGACTTTTTTTTTTTCATAGCAGCCAGCTCCATTGACAGCAACTAGGGGAAACCTCATATACAGGTGAAACTCGAATAATTAGAATATCGTGCAAAAGTAATTGCAGTAAGTGCTGCAAAAGGGGCCCAAACCAAGTACTGAGTACATATGCATGCTTGTACTTTTCAGAGGTTTGATATTGTTCTATGTACAATCCTTGTTTTATTGATTGCATGTAATAATCTACTTTTTTGAGGTTGTGGATTTGGGGTTCTTGGGGTTTTCATGAGCTGTAAGCCATAATCATCACAATTATGACAAATCACGGCTTGAATTATCTTGCTTTGCATGTAATGAGTCTCTCTCATATATTAGTTTCACCTTTTAAGTTGCATTAGTGAAATAAATGAACTTTGCACGATATTCTAATTTTTCGAGTTTCACCTGTATTAGGTGCCAGCTGTAGTAAGAAGCATTGGGGCCATGGCTCCTGGGATTTGTCCAGCCTTGTTCTAAGGCCTCATTCACACGGCGGCGTACTCCCATAGAGATGAACATGCTGCTGCGTACAAATCACACGCGGCACCTGTCCTTCCCGAGAGCGGCCTGATATAGCCATGCACACCGGATCTGAATGGGCCGACTCTTATAAGTGTGAACGAGGCCTAACCCTTATGCACTCAATCCAAACCCTCACAAAAATTGGTTTTGGGTACCTTTTAATAATCTTCCTAATGTAAACCAGGCCTTGAATCCAACTGGGCAAGAACGTGTTGGAAGGGATTCATCAACGTCTCCATGATTTGGAGCAAGACAAGCAGATATTTTAGCCATGTCACATGAAAGATCTGCCAGTCAAAGACCAATGCTGTTATTGTTTTGTTTTTTTTCGTAATAAATAAAGTTGTTTTGAAAGACCGGCAGATGCTCAATACTTTGGAGATACAATAGCAAAAAAAATCCCCGTAACCAGGGTTAAATATTGCTTCTCCATCGTCAACTGTCAACTGGGAATTCCTCTGCCTGAGCTAGGCGAGGGCGAGACATCGGTAACCTTGCTTAACACAGGGTTACGTACGTGCAAATCCCCAGAGTCTGTCTCTCTTGCAGGGAGACAAAGTCAAACCTTGCTAGAAACAAACGAGAAAACGGTGCCTTGGGGGGTTATGACATCAGGAAACAAAGGCCAACAAACAGAAAGACAATTAATGGGCCATGCTGGGGGAATCGGATCAGAGATGGAAAACATTCATTAGAGTGCAATGGACGTGGAAGTCCATCATAATGCATGAGGTGACTGGTTGCTGTCATGGAGGAATCTGCGTAACACAGCGTGCGGATGAATAGAGGTCCTTTTGTTCCAGGTCGCCCTCAAGGTCAAACGCACACAAGGACCTGCTGTGATTGAAGCTCTGTGACATCACAGGCAATCACTGGACTTCCAATGTCTTGAAACTTTTGACTTGGAACAGGACAGTCCATCGTACATCTATTTATTTTTTTAATATAGGGATAACGCAAGGGTGGAGAAGTTAATATGGAATCCAGTCTGCTCAATGAAGGAGACAGCAGGATCTTTTTTTAGGAGACTTATCCATTGACAAAAACTAGAAAAAAACCTCTAAAATTAGGTGAAAGCTACATTTTCTAAGGAGAATCGTCTACCTGGCCCTTGGGATTTTTCCAGCTTTGGGCCTACATTACAATCCTTACTTATGATCCTACAGGCAGCCAAATCTTTGACAATGAACGATAGGCAGGTTTTTTCTGATGTGTTATATTCCAAAGTATTTTCATTTGTATAAACATAGACTTGTGTATTGCTCATGAAAAATATATGTAGAGGAGTCTTTCTCAACCGTTTTACCCCAGAGACCCTTTAAAAAAATGTTCCGGATTCAGGGAACCCCTGCTAAGATAAGTCAATTGGTGGTCATTGGGAAAATGCTCCTCACATTGGTGGTCAGTGGGAAGAATGCTCCTTATATTGGAGGTCAGTGGGAAGAATGCTCCTTACATTGGTGGTCAGTAGGAAGAATGCTCCTTACATTGGAGGTCAGTAGGAAGAATGCTCCTCACATTGGTGGTCAATGGGAAGAATGTTCCTTACATTGGTAGTCATTGGGAAGAATGTCACTAACATTGGGGGTAGGTGGGAGGAATGCTCCTTACATTGCTGGTCAATGGGAAGAATGTCCCCTACATTGGCAGTCAGTGGCAAGAATGCCAAGTGGTTGTCAGAATGCCACCCTTACAGTCAGCTAAAAACATCATTGGGGTCATCATTCTGCTGGCTCTGGTCAATAAGCCACAGCTGAAGGGAACCCATAGCAATCTCTGGAGGAACTCTGGTAGAGAAAGAATGATATAGACTGTTAATGCAGACTTGGGTTTATTCCCTTCGAAAGGAATTACTCAAATCATGTAAGACCTTACTATGGTGTCACTTTACTGCATATTTGTTCTTGAGCAGGGACCCAGAAGGTAATGAAAGCATGGGATGGGCCACAAAACTAACATTTTCATACGCAGCTTACGAAGGACAACACAAATGAAAAAAATAAATAAATAAATATCCTTTTAAACACAGGAGTATATTTATTGCCTTATCCCGGGGAAAGATTTGGATGTTCTTTTTTCTTCTTAAAACAAGAAACAGACAAATCTAAACACGAGCACAGGGCCTGATGGCAGAATGAAGAAAGAGAATGGAAGATTAATCTCGGCTCCTCACCTCAAGGCTACTTGTGGCTACAGAACAAGAGAAAAAAGAAGACACTACACACGTCCACCCCACGCCACTGAGATTGCTGATAATACAATGTAACACTACAAAACAAAAAACAAAGACTGAGTCCAACGTCCTGGAACAAAACAAATATTTTATGGCGGGTTTTCGGAACGGGCCTCCTGCGACAGAGGAGAGGGTCTTGTATCGGTCGTGCTAACTATATTCTTTTTGATTAAGTCTGGCCAGTGCTGAGGACTCTAAAAGGGGAACACTATTCAGAATAAAAAAGAAAAATGACATAACCTGGGCTAAGCTCATCACTACTCACAGCCCATAGGGCTTTGAGAGCACTGATTTGTAAATGGGCGGTAATGGTAGTGCAAGGTAACGAGTCCCCAATGTCTAAATGTCTCCTGCAGAATGTCTCCAACCACACCTGTAGTATGTCTACAGTTTCATACCATCTCAGGTAGCATGTCTGCAGTCTCTGACCATCTCTAGTAGCATGTCTCTCATCATCTCCTGAAGTATGCCTGCAGTCCTTGACCACTTCCTATAGCATGTCTGCAGTCTCTGACCATCTCCTGAAGTATGTCTGCATGCTCTGACCATCTCCAGCTGTAAGTTTGCACTCTCTGACCATCTCCTGTAGTATGTCTGTAGTCTCTGACCAACTCCTGTTGTACATCTGCTCTCTCTAACCATCTCCTGTTGTACATCTGCGCTCTCTGACCATCTCCTGCAGCATGTATGCACTCTCTAACAGACCTCTGTAGCATTACATATACTGAATATTATGTGCTGCAGTTAA
>NW_017306399.1:364823-389884 GCF_000935625.1 Nanorana parkeri | reverse complement strand
CACCGTTGACCACAATGTTACATTCAGTGATAAAGACATACAAGGCCACTTTGCCTTGCTAATGATCTCTGAATTGTGTCTATGGTCCTCCTTTAACAATACTTTGAAAACAATCATCCGGGGCCGTTAATTGGTTAGGAGGCGGCAGCAGCTGGTGACCCATCTGCATCCACGGGTCTTACTCCCAAGTACAAACCAGGACAAGGCCTGTGCTTTGTTATATCCTATTGGTATGTCTGCAATTCCTCAAAGCGGCTTCGTTTTAAGATACCGAGGAAGCCGCATACCGCTAGAGAAGCAGAAGCCGCCATGTGCTTAGCATCCGGCCTGACTCCTTCTTCTCACATAGAAACCGTACTATCCTGATCAATATACCTGGAATGGTGGTCACTTCAAAGTGGATCTCCGGGCCTATATGTAAAATAAAGTAATGTTATTATTTATTTATTATTAAAATCATGAAACTGAAAGTATAACTGCTGAAAGCTTTCCTCATACTATCCTCCCCACAGTCTCCTACACAGCTGGGATAAGACTGAATAAGGCAAACTCTGCATTTCAGATCCGACCTGATGATCTGCCTGCATTGCATAAAGAAACACAGGGACCCAGTAATGGCGTCGCTAGGTCTAATATAAGGTATGTGTAAGGATCGCGGACTGTACAATCGCGGCTTGTGTTCCACGGTGGAACGCAACCCAAAACCCGGAAGTAACATCGCCGATGCGTTCCAGCGTGCAACGCATAGGGCGGGAATACGTCACCAGCTCCTCCCCTTTGAATCCTCATAAATAGCAGGTAGCAGGGTCAGTATGGCGTTCTATTATTCACCCGTGAACGCCAGCTGACAGCCTGCTCCCTGCTGCTGGACCCAGAACCTCTGACTGAAAGCATCCCACCAGTGTTGTACCACAAACAGCAAGTATCATATGCAGTATCTGCTAAAGAAGATCCCTGCACATCTCTACTGTGGTCATTTATATCGTACAATAGAGTTTGCTGCTTATCTAAAACCTTAAAGGGGAAGTGCAGGTTGTTGCCATCTAAACCTTGCTGCATAAGACTGTTTTGCTATCTCTGCTCACAATATTGCATAAAGTTCGCTAGAGTGCTAAAATCCTTACCCCCTACTTAATTTCGCGGCACATGATGGTAGAGCTCCAAACTCTCCGCCTGAGACTCTGAGAGTGACGCCTGGAGCTCGACCCTGACGCCGTACCCTATCCCCGTACTGATAGTACTAGCCTCCGCGGCTGAGATTCATCCACATTGCCGAACGCATTACAGTATGTAATAAGAAGGTTTATTTATAAAGTCCAGGATTCTGAAAAGTTAACCCTTGGAGTGGGGCTACCCTTGCTCGTTTTGTGTAGGGGATAAAGATAAAGAAGAAATAATCACCCAATTCCAGGTCCCACTTGGCTGACATCACAGACATCCCAACTCTCCCGGACGTTTCGGGAGTCTCCCGCTATTAGATTAGATCCCGGCCGCCCCAGAGAGAAACAATTCCTCCCGGAAAGGTTTACGCTGCTTGATCTAGCAGAATAAACCTGTCCCTGCTCTCTGTTTTGTTTTTGTTTTTCTGACATCTGGGCCGCCGTCAGTCAGAGAAAAAAAAAAGCAGCATAGAAATGAATAGCTAGGCTTCTATTGGCTATTTCAATTTGCAATAGCCAATAGCTGACCAGCTATTGCACGCGCCCACTGCTGCTGTCAATCAGCAGAGGTAGACCTGAAGTTCTTCATCAGGTCCTCCTTTGCTGATTGACAGTAACAGAGGGCGAGCGCAATAACCAGCTTGCTAATTGATATTGCAAATTGAAATAGCCAATATTGGCAGGGGGCACCTCCCTGAAATGAGAAGGGCACCTCCATGAACTTACTTATTTCAGGTGGGATCCCTGACATCATCACGTCTAATACAGGAGTGAGGGCGCCGAAAGACATACCGCAGCTGGAGCAGGGTCAGAGAGGGCACTGTACTTCTTCTTCATTATCACCCCTAGACAAGATGAGCAGTTAACCCTTGCAGTGTGGAGATCTTCTTTAAAAATTTAATTAGCATGTTAATGGTGGTGGTGAGTGTGAGTGGGTGGGGGGGGGGAAGGAAAGCAAAATATAAAACTTCAGCTTTAAAGGAGAACTATGAGATGAGGGATTTCCATTCACCTCATAGTTCTAGCCGAGCTGTGACAATGACAGTCACAGGTCGGCTCAGTAGTGAGTGAACACATACCGGTTCTAGAGCTGCAGCTAACGATTATTTTCAAAATCGATTAGTTAGCCGATTATTAAGTTCGATTAATCGGTTAATCGGATAAACAATAAAATACATTTTTAAAAATGGCTCCAGTGATGGACTGCGGGTACAGCTGGCTCTGCCTCTAGATAGGCAGAGCCAGCTGTCACTCACGCAGCTGGGCGGATCCCGTCATCTACGTCGGGATCCGCTCCGGCGTCTCAGCTCCCTATATACTGAGCTTAGGGTAACGGGAGGACGCTAGTTTGTGTCCTCCCGTTACCCTAAGGAGAACTATGAGGAAAAACACTGACCCCATAGTTCTCCTTTAATTCAAAAATAATTTGAAAAAAGCTAAAAAAAAGCATTATGGAATGTAGCAAATCACACGGAAATTTGGAGGTACAAGCGCAGGTCAACAGACCCCCCTTGTACCTGAGAGTACCTTCTGATTCCCGCGCGATCCGCTACATTCCATAATGTTTTTTCTGCTTTTTTTTTCTTTTTATGTGAAATGACATGGCCAGAGTGGATACACTTCACTGCTAAGATTGAAATGCGTTGCATTAGCATGCGTTTTTTTGCCGTGTTGTGTTGAAAAAAGTACAGCCTGCTCTCCCTTTGTTTCAGTGCAATGGACGGCAATGCACCGGTGTGAACTGTCCCATCAAACCCCATTCGTTTTTACTTGCCCTTACGTTACCATCTGTTAACGTAAGGGCAAGTAAGGGCTACCATCTGGAAACGGATCGAAATGCAACGCAATGGATCTGGTGTCAATGGGCCCTAAATTCCAGTGAAAAGGCTTCTTTGCTGTAAGAGCTGTGAAAGTGAAGGATACCCTTTCACAGGCCCTGGTTGCAGCAGAATGTAGAGGATTATATAAAAGTATTTATTTTTTTAAGTATTACATTTTTTCCCCTCCATTACAGCAATCTAGACCACGCTCTGTAAAGGTCCCTCTGATTCAAAAAGAATTTCGAGCCCCTCAGAACAAATGTCTCCACGAAAACCAAAATGGTTGACTCCCCGCTGTTCAGGACTTGCCATTGTGTGAAAAATTCCCATTCTCCGCTCTCTCCCCTCTGTGCCGCTTGTGGTTTGTTAAGAATCTGAAGAGAGCAATAGAGACGTCACTCGGTGCTTATCAGACAGTGAAAGCGGAGACGGGGAAGGAAGCAGAGGAACAAATTTGGGTTTTGAAAGTGCTTCGTCAAAGACCAGAAGATACTTTTTAGGTAACCGGAGACGTAAGATGAATCAATTCTCGGGGGACTATCCATGCATTCAAACATCCTTATTGTCGCACACAATCGCTGTGCAGGGCGGCCCGTGGTCAGATCACGTCTGTGTGCATGGAATGACGCAGATTTGTAGCATGTTATTGCATGTGCGTTCACATGTGCTTCGTACAACCATGTGTGTGTATTTATAACATCATCTCTGTGTTTGTGAAAGGTTGCAACAAAGTTACAGCAACGCTATAATATTGTCTACAAACAACAGCCGTGTGTATTCTTAGGCCCCATTCACACTTGCCACATGTGTAAACATGCGCAAAATTGAGAGTAAAAAGCACATGTAGCGCTTGCGGGGGCATTCATTGTTATTGGTATCCCAAATGTGGCAAGCAAGATGCATGCTTTTGTGCATGCAAAGGTGCAAGCAAGACCAATACGCAAAGATCCACAAAGCTTGCAGCTCAAACAGGTGCATGAGCTTCTTTGACACATTTGTTGTGCGTAAAGCAGCCAAGGGTGTCTCGTACCGGCCGGGTTCAGGCTGGCGGTTAACTCCTGTGGAGCCGCATCGCTCCCGCCGAGGTCCTTGTGGCAGTTTGCAATTTGCAGAGTCTCGTTCCAGCTTCAGGTGCACCTGTCATACATGAAGGAGAGCTTTGTCTCCTTAATTGGCTGATCTGCTTCCTGAAGCCCTCTCCTTGTGCAGGGTGACTGTTCTTGTCTCCGCCCCCTCCTGTAATAAAGACCGGTCACTGCTGCTCTCTCCTTGTGCAGGGTGACTGGTCTTGTCTCCACCCCCTCCTGTAATAAAGACCGCTCACTGCTGCTCTCTCCTTGTGCAGGGTGACTGGTCTTGTCTCCGCCCCCTCCTGTAATAAAGACCGCTCACTGCTGCTCTCTCTCCTTGTCCAGGGTGACTGGTTTTGTCTCCGCCCCTGTAGTTTTCTGCTGTCAGCCTGTAGTGGGAGGAGCTTCCGATAATAAAGACCAGTGACTGCTGCTCTCTCGCTCTTTACAGGGTGACTGTTTTTGTCTCCGCCTCCTCCTGTAGTTTTTTTGCAGGCAGCCAATAATAGGTGTAGCCAGCTGGGTCCCTCCCACAGCTCTGCTCTTTGCACAGGCTATATACAGCACAGTGATGATGTCACTGCTTTGCAAGGTATTATCTGGGTCTGCAAAGGCACTTGATGCACGCAAAGTGGATTCATATCCTTTGTAGCTTTTCCAAAATACCAGTTATTGTGCCTGGAGTTCAGCTTTAAACAGTATGTTTAGTTTGTTTGTTTTAGTTTTGGATAGAGGGGTGAAGGGTTAGAACCTCTGTCAGTTTTTTTTTTTACTGCTGTCTGTGTGAGACTCCCCTCTCTTTTTGCCCTGGTCAGCTGCACAGAAATTGATACAACATAATACAGATGCCACCATAACAAGCGAGGGTGAATATGCCAATGGGGACATCTGTCTAAAAGGAATGTCTCCTTTTTTGTTTTTTAGATTTCCTCTCACTTCCTGTTGCATTTCTGGGACAGGAAGTGAAATTCATTCTCCTGAATGGGACACAGAGACAAGACTATACAAAGAGAAGTAAAAGAAAAGTTTTTGCACAGGTCACCCTTCCCCTCCCCATCATCTCCCTCATGTGTTTCCCCTACGACAGTCATCGTGTTAATGTTGTTTGTCCTGGATATGCTTTGTTTCTATGATGGGACTACTAAACAGCAACATTCTTCATTTGTTAAGAGCGAAGTCCCCCTTCTTTTAGGAACATTCTGGATCTTTTTAAATATCCTGGTGAGTGAACCTCAAACTGTTCCGCCTCTTGTACCACAACTCTAATATTGTAACCCAGGCAGCGAATTGCTCAGTTTTTCCCACTGACTTCGCACATATGTTCTTGTTTACCTTCTATCATACACCACTACGACTGAATGTTGATCACTCCAGCTGCAATGTTAATGCAATGTGTATCCATGTTATTAATCAATAGAATATATGGACCGCAGAGGTCACATGTTGTATGTCAGTTTTTGTTATGTTTTCAATAAAAACTTATACGTAAAAAAAAAAGTTTTTGCTTTGCATACCGTTACACAAAGGTCTACCTTCACCATCAAGTAGAAGATGTGATAACAGAGTCACCTGCACTGATGTGGAAACAATCACTGTCATTTAAAACACATGCACATGGAAGATTCTCCTGCGGTGAATGCTAGATTCACTTGTGTTGGAAATAACAACGCACACACATACAAAAAACACATTGCAAAGGCAGTGTACTCAGAAGGCGTCCAGCGTCGGGCCTACTGCGGCCACCCGAGCCCGTCCACAGAGCTCCCCTTGTCAAGAGGCAGTTACCGGGTCAAATGACTTCTCGGCGCAGCGCTGCGAGGCGGCCAGAAGGCTCCAGCTGGGTGGAAAACATTGTATTGTTTTAATGGTTTTCTTATTAGGGAGGAACAATAAGCGCCGGTCCCACTTACATCAATGAGACAGAATCATCTGCTCAGTCACGTATCAACTCCCCGTCCACTCTTAAAGGAACAACACACTCCAAGACAAAGAGCTCCTTCTGAGAAACAGCTACCGGCGGCATTCACAGCTACGTCTGTAATAGTCCCAGCGTCCGTGCACAAAAGGAGATATCTGACATTCATTTAACTTAAGATAATACAAGTTTACTCTGCTCAACCCTACAGAGCAGCGGTGCTAGTGCGGCCGAATGTGTTGGAAGATGCAGACTGGGAGGAGTGTTGTAACCTAGATATTACCTTGTAAAAGTAGCAGTGGCATCATCACTGTGCTGTACATAGGCTGCACAGAGAGCAGAGCTGTGGGAGGGGCCAGCAGGCCCCACCGATTATAGGAAACTACAGGAGGGGGCGGACACAAAACCAGTCGCCCTGCACAAGGTGAGAGAGCAGCAGTGACCTGTCTTTATTACAGGAGGGGGCGGAGACCAGACCAGTCACTCTGCACAAAGAGAGGGCAGCAGTGAAGGGTCTTTATTACAGAAGGGGGCGGAGACAAGACCAGTGACCCTAAACGAGGAGAGGGAGCAGCAGTGACCAGTCTTTATTACAGGAAGGGGCGGAGACAAGACAAGTCACCCTGCACAAGGAGAGAGAGGAGCAGTGAGCGGTCTTTATTACAGGAGGGGGCGGAGACAAGACCCGTCACCCTGCACAAGGAGAGAGAGCAACAGTGACAGGTCTTTATTACAGGAGGGAGCGGAGACAAGACCAGTCACCCTGCACAAGGAGAGAGAGGAGCAGTGAGCGGTCTTTATTACAGGAGGGGGCGGAGACAAGAACAGTCACCCTGCACAAGGAGAGAGAGCAACAGTGACAGGTCTTTATTACAGGAGGGAGCGGAGACAAGACCAGTCACCCTGCACAAGGAGAGAGAGGAGCAGTAACCGGTCTTTATTACAGGAGGGAGCGGAGACAAGACCAGTCACCCTGCACAAGGAGAGAGAGGAGCAGTGAGCGGTCTTTATTACAGGAGGGGGCGGAGACAAGAACAGTCACCCTGCACAAGGAGAGGGAGCAGCAGTGGCTGGTCTTTATTACAGGAAGCTCCAAGTTTTGCACAGATCTGGAAGAAATACATAAAGCTCACCAAGATTCATATAAGAATACACACGACACTTGTATGAGGACAATATCTGCTGATCCCAGAGTTCAGCTTTTCCATAGAACCCTCAAGCACACATCTACATTTCCCAGTGAGGAGACATTATGTAATAAGGAGGACTTCAGTATATGAAATGCGGAAGTTGGAATTTGTCCTTCGCTATAGGAAATGCAATAGACCAAAATTGAGGAAACAATACAATACACAAGACACATTGGTAATGGTAAACATGAGCAACAGACTGCAATCACATGCCCTCACCAGTATATATAGTGTATGGTAAACAATACGCACTCTTTTGTATGTACGGGGAAGGAGGGAGGAGGAAGTTGTGTCATTCATTACATATGCAGAATCTTCTTCCTGCTTCGAAGTAGTACACAGCGATTGTGCTTTACTCTTCTTCCTATCACCCATTTCATACCCATCGGTCAGATATGACTGCTTATAAACCATAGAGTCTCTATATGTCTAAAGTTTGATCTCGGCAATTGTTGAGCCAGGCGGCTGAGTCACTGCCATACAGCCGGCCACTAGAAGCAGAATCTATCATCTGTCCATAGAATGCGAAAATGTATCTACAGTACAGCAAGTGTGTCAAAATCTCATCAAATAATTCTGCACAGAAAATAGTTTAGTTTTAAAGATAATCTGTCGCCAAAGAAAACAAATCCAGCAGATAACTAATGTCATTGGGTAACGTGTCCTCATCCAACCTGTCAAGTCCATTATCAAATCATTTACTAAAGACGCCTACACAGATCTGACCGGGATATCACAATCAACTGACCATCATACAGGATAGCTATTATATACACGGATACCATTATGTTTACTTCTTTCAGCAGTTTGTGATCTACCTCTCCACTGATTATATGAGTGCGTTGCATTAGTCATGCCTCGTGCCTCTTGGTAGTTAAAATGACACTAAACTCATAAGAATCATAAAAACACATCCAAGTCTCTGAATTATGAACAACAATGTATCTTATTTGTGTATCACTCGGCTGTAGATCCTCCAATCATCTCTGAATTGGTGCCGACACTGTCCTTCCTTCTGGAGGGGGGCTACTTGTGTTCCCCATGGTCCCTGTGTGTGTTGTAAAGTAGTCACCGCTCCAAGCTCGCCCCCGGGATGGACTACAATCTCAATACAAATGAGTAAACTAAACATGAGATTGTAATCCATCCCGGGAGCGAGCTTGGAGCGGTGACTACTTTACAACACACACAGGGACCATAGTTCTCCTTTAGTTTCTGAAATGGTAAACTAAATGGTACTAAACTGCTGTTCACTTTGAATACCCAATCATGTGAGATGAAGATTGCTAGGACATGATTGGCTGATGGACACCAGCACAGCTCCACCTAATTTACTGAGCCCAGTGAACCTTTATGTCGCCTTTAGTAAATCGACCTTATTGAGTCAGATGTTTTTCAGTCCTTTTCTGCAGCTATAGTGCAGACTGCAGACAAGCTGAATATAAACAAAGCTATGTTTACACTGGCCTGGGATTTAAAGCAATTTGAAGGTTTCTTGGTTTTCCTTCATATATTAAATGAGCTAATGTGTATTAATGATGACTTAATATGGAATCCAGGGTCCAGTCTGTCCAATCCAGGAGCCAGCAGAATTTTACTTTAGAGCCAATTCGATTGACAGCAACTAGATGAGACCTCAAAAGTAGATTTCCAGCTTTAAATTCGGGGCATTGGCTACTTGGCTCCTGGGATTTGTCCAGCCCTGAGCCCTGAACTGCATTGTTTTTATCAATTTAGCACGGTTGCAGCGTTCTCTGGATAGCACAGATCAAATTGTTGTACCCGGCTCTGTTTAAAACTTATGCCTAGACCTATGCAGACTCTAAAAATAGTTACCCTTTCAACTACCCCTTCCCACCCCCCAGGCTGGTAACAACACATAGACAGCAAGGGCCTTGTCAGTGGACGTAAACTTACAGAGTAAGATGTATCCATATTTGCTCTTTAGAAGACATTTTCAAAATTTAAAAGGGGGGAAAAAAAAAAAAAGATTGCACAATGCCGGCATTGCAGTGATGAAATTTTCCCGGCAGGCCCCAGACAATAGCTATCTTGTTGGCAAGCAACCCACTACAAAGGGGCCTTTCTCAAAAGTCACTTGAAACTGGCTCACTGCAACAGAAAAAGTGCAACGCTGCTCCCTTAAACAGAACGAGAGCTTCATCCTATTTCAAAACTCACCCAGTTCACAGAACTTCCAGCAGATTCCCCACCAAACATTAACCCCCAAACCCAGCACGGCCCCAAATGAGGGCAAAATGTCCCCATAATCCCTCATCTAGGGTAAAAAAAAAAATATACATATAAAAGTCTGATTTAAAGCTGAACTACAGCTAAATATACATGAAAAATAGAAGTATGTGGAGCACTTAGCTGCTTGCAAGTTCTGTGATCCAGGCACCCCTGCCAGACAGCATAGCACTTGACTTCCAGGGCAGCTAAAGGGCCACTGACACTTTGACTATTTGTTGTTTTCACATAGCCCCTTCCACAGGCAAGGCCGCTGATAGGGGGGGTACAGCAGCCATCCCGTACTGGGCCCAGGATCCATCAGGTCAGAGAGGGGAACTGAGCGTCAGCCCTTTCTGAGACTGCAGGGTAGGAATGCTGCTCTCCAGCAGGTACCAATGAGTGGGAGGTTGCATAAATGGTATGCAATGGGAGCCTGCAGTGTCCAATAGAGCTACCCGAGGTTTGCCTCCAACCAATGAGAATGTGGTGGGCGTGGAATGCTCCCATGCAATGGAAGGCTGCAGTGTCCAATAGAGCTTCCCAAGGCGCACCTCCAACCAATGAGAATGTGGTGGGCATGGAATGCTCCCATGCAATGGAAGCCTGCAGTGTCCAATAGAGCTTCACAAGGTGCACCTCCAACCAATGAGAATGTGGTGGGCATGGAATGCTCCCATGCAATGGAAGCCTACAGTGTCCAATGGAGCTTCCCAAGGTGTGCCTCCAACCAATGAGATAGTGGTGGGCATGGAATGCTCCCATGCAATGGAAGCCTGCAGTATCAAATAGAGCTTCCCAAGGTGTGCCTCCAACCAATGAGATAGTGGTGGGCATGGAATGCTCCCATGCAATGGAAGCCTGCAGTATCCAATGGAGCTTCACAAGGTGTGCCGTATCCAATAGAGCTTCCCAAGGTGCGCCTACAAACAATGAGAATGTGGTGGGCATGGAATGCTCCCATGCAATGGAAGCCTACAGTATCCAATAGAGTTTCCCAAGGTGTGCCTCCAACTAATGAGAATGTGGTGGAGGTGGGAGTGGAATGCTCCCAAGCAATGAAAGCCTGCAATGTCCAATAGAGCTTCCCAAGGTGTGCCTCCAATCAATGAGAATGTGGTGGGCAGTGAATGCCCCCATGAAATGGAAGCCTGCAATGTCCAATAGAGCTACCCGAGGTTTGCCTTCAATTTCAACCAAAGAGAATGTGGTGGGCATGGCCAAATGGAGCAAGGAGATCACACCTGGATATGACACTGTGGAGAGCGAGCAAAGGAGGCACGTATACCGGCACCTGAAGGAAACACTTTCAAAGTTTCTAAAAAAAATTATGTCATCTAAGCTCCAAATCAATCAACACCGGAGCTCAGACTGGAGGCAACGCTGCAGCGAGAAGGTGGTAAGGGAGCCATACATGCCTGGGGGAGTGGGCTATGTGCAGACACTGTCACTTTGCCATTAATGGGCAAAGCATGTGCGCATGTAAGCATGTACACAGTGTTAGACTGACAGCACCGTGCAAAACAACTAGGAAGCTAATCTAAAGATGGAACAAGGTACTCATACTAGCTGCATTTAAAAATACACCTAACAACGTGTTCAGTGGTTCCCATACACGTGAACTGAGCTGCATGACCGGAGCCGCCCTTTAATTCTGCCCCTATTTTTAGGTCGATGCCTTATCTGGATCTATTGCTTCTTTTTCATGTCTGATATCATTCGCAGAGCTGAGCAATAAAGGAATTTTAATCCGGAACAGAAACTGACACTTCCATTCCCTGCCGTGACTCACGCCCGCTCCGCTGATCTTGCGGCGCAGGTTAATTCTGGAAACATATCCGCCATAATCTCCGGAGCTTGATCAATACTCGGATCAATCCCATGAAACGCAACACCCCGGACTATGAAAGTGATACACCTGCCTTGCTGTGAGAACGGCGCTGCAAATATACACATCATTCCGGATGACAATAATAAAAAATAAAAAAACAGCGTGCAGTGAGACCGCTAACACGCCGCGAAAACACATCGGAGTTTAAAGCTGAACTGAAAAGGTCACAATTCATTACGTGTATAATAAATATCATTGAATGCGTTTTAAATACAGATAAGGCTTGCAACTGGTTTTATATTAGCTTCCTGCGCATCACTATCAGCAAAGAAGGTGGTGTGAGATAACCAGGAGCTACTGTGCTCTACAATGCTGTACAATTAACACTGGCAGCTTGCTGACAGGAGGGTAAAGCAGATTTGTGACCTGTGTGATAATGCTGCTTCGCTGTACAGTCGCCAAGCTGGGAAGCAGGTCGGTGACCAAGCTCTGTTGATAACGGCGGTGGGTTGCTGACTTGTCCATGCTGTCTGGCAGGGCTGTCTGGGTAACAAGACTGACTGAACAGAATGGTGTAACCTGAGATAATCTACTTTTATGTCTTTCGGCGGTATATTTGACTGCTTGCCGGCTTCAACAGTCCACCGCAATCCGACATAATGAAACGGTGCATTTCAACTCTCACAGAGGACTGAGACTGCCTGCTGAGCCTACCATCCCGGCATTCATCATGTACAGCTGGCCGTCTGCTTGCTTAGACCCCTGTTGCTGCTGGCATGCTTATTTTATGAACATCTCGGAGTCTGAGCCTGTGAATATGGAGCCCGGTGAGTTCCCAGGTTCTGCGCGCTGTAGGTCTGATGCAAAGGTCACTACTTTGACCTCAATCTTAACTTTGCTATGCACCTGAACGGCAAATGCTGCCCACACAGCATAGATCTGTGTGCCTTCTCTGTACGTTTTATGCACTCGGCTCTAGGTAGGCTAAGCAGGCATTTCACAGTGCTTCTGGAAGGCGCTGCAGTTTCTGGTCACATGACTGCTCTGAGAACTGTGCAAGGCTTGCACAGTCTTCAGGGGTCATTCAGAAAATACACATCTGGGCAGCTGTCGAAATCTAACTATCGTAAGGCGAAGATCAGGATGGAACAAGTAATAAGAGCCCCTCAGCTAATCGGCTGCACCACTTGAGTCAGTTTAAACAGAAAACATTTGTGTCCAACATGGATCGTACCTTTAAGGGCCCATTCACACTACATCCCGATCATCTCCAGACCAGACCAGATTGTGTCCGGACCCAAAATGCAACCCAATCTATCCTTTTGCTATTTCTGACCTCTGTTCACACCAGCGCAGTCCGTTCCAGACCAGAGCAGAAAAATACTGCACGTCTCATTTTGTCTGGTCTGGAATGCACTGGAGCTGCGGGCAGGTTCACACCATTTTCCAGACCAGATCTGCACCAGAAAATGGTGTGAACCTGCCCTGAACCTGTCTACTTGACAGACAACTGAGTCTGGGCTGGATGCAAATTTGCACAAATTTGCCCAAATTTGTACAACTTTGTTAAACTCCAACGATCCCTAAATCCAGACAATTGATGCTGAACAGGACAGAGGAAAGGGGACCCACTGGAGAAAGTCTTGTTAAGTCTCATTAAGAAGCATTTGGCAAAAACCCAAGCGTGCACGTCTCCCCGGGGCCGGCGTACTCTCTCGTCATCTGTCAATGGCGACACCAGGACTGGAGAGGTGGGCGCACGCTGTGCTGAGGATACGGGTCTTTCCCAGGTGTACTCGGGGACAATCCTGGCTAAGGAAACTCTACACTTCACTACACCAACCAATGTATTAGTCCGTAGAGGAGATGGCAGGTGTGAGGCCCCCTATCGTCACCGACTCTCAGGGCGCACCGTTCAGAGGAGGATCAGCTTCTGTTACAATCTTCCCTTAACCCTTTATGTTCAAGCGCCAAAATTAGACCAGATCATAGCCTGGGAGACGTCTCACTTGAGCATGCTGATATGTCCGTCTGTCATGGAACCTGACACAGTGCCGCAGTGACCCATCCCGACACCACTGCCATCTCAGTTGACGGGTAAATGCGGCACGTGCTCCCTCCATACCGAAACTGGAAGGGCAGTTCTCACTACCCAGAGACTTTACAGCACACTGGAACATATCCATGTGCAATTACAATATCTTCTGATAAGTTTCCGGCCGCGTCATGGCCAAGTCCTAGCAAGAAATGCTTGAATCAGCAGATCTGCTTGCATGGATCCAGATTTCATCTGGATCAGGTTCATTAAACTGACCAAACCAACTATATAAAGAATCAAACAGCTTATTTATTTTTAAATACTTCATAGAGATTCATTAGAAACAATGCAAGAGTTTCTTCCTATTCCCCTTGAAAGGTCCCACAAATACCCGTTGATCCTCCCAGTGAAGTCCACCTAAAGAAGCTTCTTGTGATGGGGTGGCAACAATGCTACACTGCTCCTGAATCCGGAGCATAGTTGCCCCTCTCAAGCCGGCTAGGGGAATGATAACATATTGCAGGGGGGCTTGGCTATCAGCATCGTCACTGCAAGCCTCTAGCTTGTTGGCCATAGCCTCTGTTGGCAAACCCCTTCCACCTTGAGCTGCAGTGTCTGGAAGGGGGAGCGTGTGAGATGCAAATGAAGGAGGATTTGGCTCAGCCAGTTCACTTGATAAGGCTTGTGTACCCCATAGTAATTGGATTTGATACTTGTTTAGACTTTCATACATAAGGCATTAGTTGCACTTTAACTAATTTGTCAGAGACGTTTACCACGAATGCCGCTAATTCTTTTTCCCAGTCTATGATATTTCTCCACTTCAACTTTTTTAAAAGAGGAACGTGTTTTCACTTCCCCATTCTGTATCGAGTGAATCAGTCGCTGCAAGTTCACACGAGGACATTACGGAGGCCCTTTACTTGTGCAACATTTGCTCCAACCCACCAGGAAAATACTTAACGCCGGCAGAGGTGCCGCCCGCTGTAAACTTAGCCGCATGAGTTACGATTGTTTTTCAATTCAGTCACAAACTGCAACTGCTGGTTCCTTCCTCGTGATTATTCCGAATGTAAAACAAAAACAAAGACCACTAATTGAATAAAACTGGTCAGTTACCCCATCCACTAAGTTAAATCTTATTACCCCATCCACTAAGTTAAAGGAGAACTATGAGGTGAGTGTTTTTCACTTACCTCATAGTTCTAGCCGACCTGTGACAATGAGACTGTCACAGGTCGGCTCAGTAGATCGGGAAGTAAGCAAACACATACCGGCGTTCGCTCACCTCTCGATCCTGTCAGAGCTCTCTGCCGTGACAGGGGAGGGGCTGGATTCCCCCCTCCCTGCTCCGATCCACCAGCACTGACTGGCGGAACAGACGGGGGAGGGGGCGGGTACAGCTGGCTCTGCCTCTAGATAGGCAGAGCCAGCTGTCAGTCACGCAGCTGGGCGGATCCCGGCATAATTGTCGGGGTCCGCTTCAGCTGCGGCGTCTTAGTATACCGCGAGCAGCAGCTACAGCTCGCGGTATACTGAGCCTAGGGTGACGGGAGGACGCTAGTTTGTGTCCTCCCGTTACCCTAAGGAGAACTATGGGGAAAAGCCTTAACCCCATAGTTCTCCTTTAAATCTTATTACCCCAGCCATTAAGTTAAATCTTATTACCCCAGCCATTAAGTTAAATCTTATTACCCCAGCCATTAAGTTAAATCTTATTACCCCAGCCATTAAGTTAAATCTTATTACCCCAGCCATTAAGTTAAATCTTATTACCCCAGCCATTAAGTTAAATCTTATTACCCCAGCCATTAAGTTAAATCTTATTACCCCAGCCATTAAGTTAAATCTTATTACCCCAGCCATTAAGTTAAATCTTATTACCCCAGCCATTAAGTTAAATCTTATTACCCCAGCCATTAAGTTAAATCTTATTACCCCAGCCATTAAGTTAAATCTTATTACCCCAGACACTAAGTTAAATCTTTCAACGCACGCATAGTACAAGCATCAATGGAAAACTCAGGGTTATTCACAGAAGGGTGAAGAGTTTGGAGAAGGCAGGAGAAGGGAACACTCTAGGACAATATAGATGACCTGGAAAGTGAGATGAATTGGAGAATTTTTCACAATCAGCTATGTTGTCCTAGATTGTTCACATCTCCGTCCTTCTCCAAACTCTGCAGTAAAAACCGCCCAGAACCTTTTTCTCCCCCAGTCCCCCCCGTCTCCCACACTTACCTGTCAGCGACGCTCGTCCCCGCCGCCGGTCCCGAAGTGATCCTGCATTCCCCGTACTTCCTGGTTGCAGGGGAAGGACACTGATGGCAGAGGAGCCATGGGCTCCTTCTGCCATCAATCAAAGAGAGAATGGGAGTGGCCTGCCACAGGGCTATGTGTGTCTATGGACACACACAGCCACTGCGGGCACGAGCGCGCCTGGGTGCCTTCATTAGAACGATGGTGGCACCCATACAGGGGGTGGGGGGAAGAACGCTGCGGAGACCCACTTAAAAACGAGGAATGAAAAGATTTTAAAGTAAAACAACAACAGCCTCAGGCAAAGGTGGGCATCTCTATAGCAAATATTGAAAGAAAAAAAAAGAGGGTTTAATATATTTATTTTTAGTGAATAACCCTGCACGTGATGGACATCTCACAAGTGACAATCTGATCAGATGGAGATCTTTGGCCGGATCTATTCCAGTTGCAATCCTTCCACAGCCGGATGCAGAATTAAAGTGGAACCCCCAACCCAAGCTGTTTGGATCCCTCTAGGCTCCAACGCAAGCTGGCACCGGGTATATTGGTGGCGGCTCTGATGGAAGAAGGAGCCAATCACTGTAAGGGATAGCATCAGTGGGTAGAAGAGTTGGCTTTACACAAGCACTGTCACTTTGCTCTGATTGAACAGTGACAGTGTCTCTTTAAGTCACGGCTCTGAGGCACGGAGAGCTGACAACTTGTAATAAAGTTAATTATGGCATGTATTTAAACAACAGCGTAATTAGTTCCTGCAAGTCTACTGTTTAAATGTAATTAAATAACCCAGGTTTAGCCACACGGTGCATGCAACCGGGCCACAGACATCACCTTTCAAACCTTCTCCTACAACAATCATGTGTTTTATGGTAAATACAGCAAAGTTCATTCACATTATACAACTTCTTATAAGTATGCAGACTGATGGGTATGTATATAGCCAGTCTGTCTTCCCTAAAGGGTTACGGGTGGAATGTATGTAGTAGGCCTTCATTTTCAATGAACGCAGGATTCAGTCCACTTAGAGGTGATCATGAAAGCAGCCGCTACACACAATGTAGGCTGATTCGCCAGCGAGCCCTTGTCCCCCCCAAACGTTCAGGCAATTAGGAGCAAGCACTGATTTATAACAGTCAATTCTACTTGCACACGGCCTGGGATTGCATTGTTGATTTGTATCCCATTCATACCACATCCAGATCATCTCCCGACCAGACCAGATACTGTACGGTATACCCTACCCAGCTGCCCATAGACTAGCATTGGGCATCCAATCGGGTCTGCTTGAAAAAACTGACAGACAGACCCGTGTTTAAGGGGCCTAAGCTAGAAATGTTTTTATTTTCTCTGTGTCCCTGTTAGAGATATTTACTAACACTGGATGCGCACAGCAATAATAACCTAAAATGAAATAAAACGTTTTGGGTTAAGTCGGCCTTTAAAAGAAATACAGAGAAAAATATGCCATTTCTGACCTTTCAAACCCCAAAGCCCACCAGGCTCCACTTATCACTAAAATATGTTTGGGTGGACTGGCCCTTTAAAAAAAAAATTAAGTGTCAGCTTTCAATTGGGGTCACTGGTTACCTACATTTTGATTTGCCTAAAAAAATGTATAATGTATTTCAGGATTCATGAAACGCTCCCATGCCAAGAGCGTAAAACAAGATCTGCTCTGCTTGACAAAGTAAAACTGGAATTCCTGGGCCAACTACCACTAATGGGAAACTGTTTAAGGAGAGCGCCGAGCAAACCGCAGCGTTTGTTGTGGTCAGGGGAGGACAGTCTGCTTCACTCCAGCAAGTTGGGCTACTTAAAAGTTCCCAGGCAGCAATATGCGTCCCGCTTCTGCCAACAGAAGCTCCGTAGGCTGTAATCGATTGCAAATGTGCTTTAAAGCTGCAGATCTTAACAGATACATTGTAATCAGGAACACAATGATTCCAGGATGATGCAGCAGCCATACTGTTCAGCTCCAAAGATGGCAAGGCCTGATGAAGCTCTTCTTGGGGAGAAACGTACAGTGCTAGGCAGGAACAAATGAAGAACCGCACGTCTACACTATAGATACACTATTATATAGCTGTCTCGTTTGAAGACATGGGTGGAAGAAGAATTCAGGAGCCAGTCAATCAATCTGTTCAATGAGTTAGGATGCCATTGAGATTATATGAGCCTATTACCGGCCTGGCTCCTGGGGTTTGTCCAATTTCCCAAAATTCACCGTCTTCTCTTGTTCTCCCGCTACACGGGAAGCGCAAAAGTATAACGTTGATTAAACAGAATTACATTAATTGCAGCATTCCCGTCCAACCCTTCCTATAACGCAGAATAAATATGAAACATCCTCCATTGTACACCTGGTCCTCAGCTATGGCAAGGGCTCCATTCCCTCCAGCGCCAGCGGCACCATCTGGGAAATCCACATATCGGCACTTTTCAATCCCGTTTTATGATGAGACGGCAGACACGCGCTGCCAAAGAACAGCTACACTTTGGACAAAACCTACCAGGTGTGCCATTCATCGGGATTAATTTGTATCAAGGACAAAGGAAATATTTTTTAGCCAAATAAAAGAAAAGAAAAAAAGGGCCGCTTATATAAACAGTGCAGCAGGATTTCCTGATACAAAATCCATCCAGGGGCTGAGCATGAATAATACTCCGCGAATCTTTATTGTATCTTCGGTTCCAGAGCAACAAAAAGAACATTTATGTCTGTTCCCAACAAGGGAAGCCCTTTGACTTGTAAAATGCTAAAGTAACATTTTGGGAGAGATGAAAAATGCTACCCAGAAAATCTCCTCTAAAGTCAGTCCATGTTTGATAGAACGCTGTGCCGCCAGATTCAGCAGCCTTGTCATGGTGCTTCCGATGGAACTTCCACGTGACACATGCTTGATGTGGCATCCACATATATTTGCTAATGTATTTAATTGAGATCTCCTCTTTAATCCTACTTTTACTTTATCACTGTGCAAATCAGCCTCTTTCTGGTCTTTCCCCATTGAGATCCCACCTCCAGCATAGAGATTGGTTTTTCCACATTGAGATCCCACCTCCAGCATAGAGATTGGTCTTTCCCCAGTGAGATCCCACCTCCAGCATACAGATTGGTCTTTCCCAAGTGAGATCCCACCTCCAGCATACAGATTGGTCTTTCCCCATTGAGATCCCACCTCCAGCATAGAGATTGGTATTTCCCCATTGAGATCCCACCTCCAGCATACAGATTGGTCTTCCCCAGTGAGATCCCACCTCCGGCATACAGATTGGTCTTCTCCAGTGAGATCCCACCTCCAGCATACAGATTGGTCTTTCCCTAGTGAGATCCCACCTCCGGCATACAGATTGGTCTTTCCCCAGTGATATCCCACCTCCAGCATACAGATTGGTCTTTTCCTAGTGAGATTCCACCTCCAGCATACAGATTGGTCTTTCCCCAGTGAGATCCCACCTCCAGCATACAGTTTGGTCTTTCCCCAGTGAGATCCCACCTCCAGCATACAGATTGGTCTTTCCCAGTGAGATCCCACCTCCAGCATACAGATTGGTCTTTCCCCAGTGAGATCCCACCTCCAGCATACAGATTGGTCTTTCCCAGTGAGATCCCACCTCCAGCATACAGATTGGTCTTTCCCCAGTGAGATCCCACCTCCAGCATACAGATTGGTCTTTCCCAGTGAGATCCCACCTCCAGCATACAGATTGGTCTTTCCCCAGTGAGATCCCACCTCCAGCACACTTACATTGGTCTCATCCCTGTAACTGTCCTACAGCACACATATGCCTTGGTCTTTCCCCTGTATCCCTCTCCCAGGATACACACACATTGGTTTTTCCCCATGTCACTCCACCACCACATACACATTGGTCTTTCCCTTGTGTCCCTCCCCAGCAAACACACACATTGGTTCTCCCCCTGCCTAAATCCTCCAACCCACACTTTGTTCTTTACGGTAAATACTGCTCCATATAGAATGACTAGTGAGAACCAAAACAAATGCAATTCACTTGTGATTGTTATAGATGCATGTACAGCACATGTCCTCCAACACACAGACATTGGTACTTCCCCATGTGAGATCCCACCTCCAGCACATCCATTTGTCTTTCCCCTGTAAGATCTCTCCTCCAGTAAACACACATTGGCCTTCTCCGGGTGAGATCCCACCCCAACACACATGTATGTGTCTTTCCACTGTGAGATCCCACCCTCAGCACATCCATACTGGTCATTCCCCAATGAGATCCCACCTCCAGTACACACACACATTGTTCTTTCCCCTGTATCCTTCCTCCAGCACAGCATTCCAGTTTCCCCTCCAAAGACTTAATCTGCAGTCATACATTTCCACCACACACTGCATATTGAACACTGCCCTCCTGAGTCATTGCACAAGGGACTCAGACAGTCCAGGGGTTCAGCATTCAGAGTCCAAAACAAGTTTCTCATTACTTCCCATTGTGTAGTGCATTGGTCTTTTCTTTCTATCCTTCCTCCAGCACACACACATCCCTCCCCAGTATCCCCTCCAGTACACAGAACTCTCTAGCCAGTTAGCCTGGTGGAGTATTAGAGATATTTGAGCTGTGATGTAGGAATTCCCCTTCCCAGTTTCCTGGTTGGTCATAAAATGGCTAAGCCACTTAACAGTATTTTCCCAGGACTGCTTCCTGTTATGTGACAGTGCCCTGTGCAACCTCCCTCTCGTGCTGTTATGTGTTGGGATATGGCTGCAGTGAGCTTAAACAAAGCAAGGTGCTAGAATCGGCAAAGTGCATTTTCACCAGTTCAAATTGGGAGTCAGTCGGAAGATGAGGATGGTGGCAAATACGAATACTTAGCAAACAAGACAGACAGGTGCAGACGAGAATTAAAGTCACTCGAGAAGACAGCTGTGTAACGTTTTCCTGATTAGCTCGGGTGCATCGATCTCTCATTACCTGGCTTCCCAGATAGCAAGGATAACTTGCTACAAACTTGTGGCAGGGAGAAATTGTAATTTTTGTTAACTTGCTGCACATATTCCCTGGCAAGTTGTAGACTTGCATAACACTCGCAGCACAAGTTCTAGTTGACACTTTTTGAATTTGTAGCAAATTTGCTTGGCAAGTCTACAGCAAGAGTCCTGCAGGTCTTAGCAAGAGCTCTGCAAGCTCGCTGGTCTGGAGACTTGCAATGCAGACTCGCTGTAATTGTGCAACAACATTGTGAAGCTTGGCAAGTCTGCAATAGTTTAGCAAGTCATTTTCAAACTTGCAGCTCAATTGCTTGCTATCTGGGCTTGCTTACACTTCATAGCTAAAGCTACTCTCTCCCTATGTAGCACGTCTCACTGGCCTAAGGAGAAAACGTTGCTTTGGGTTATCAAGGGGTTAGGCATTTGGTCACATGATCTTCAGAGGTGAGGCTCAATCAATCCCATTTTTTTTTGGTCACATGACTACTCGCAGTGGGAGTATCAAGGCATTTTAAACTTTGCATAACTCCTCCCAAAGAGCCCGCCCACTGCTTGCATCAGGAAGGAGGTCTCTTGAAAGGAGTACCGAGGCAGGGTGCTGTGATTTTGTTCAGAAAATGATATACAGCCCCCTGCTGACTCCTCCCACCAGCCTTGATCTGCCTGCATTGCATGCCCAGTGATGACGTCACTGAGTCTAAAATGAGGTATGTAAAGAAAACGGAAATGTTTTAATTTACAAAAAAATCATTACCATGTTGATGGGGGGTGGGGGGGGGGGAGGAACCAGGGAAGGCAAAATAAAAAGCAGATTCAACTTCAGCTTTAAATCACTTGGTGTGAAGATAGAAATCATTAAACAGCATAACTCTATGTTGGCCGTACCTGGTAAGAGTTATGCGGTGAATAATATCTATCTTCACACCCAGTGATTTCAGCTATGCCGTATTTTGATCTTCATTCAGGTACCCAGTGACTGGATGTATTACAACCACATTATCGTATCTGTGGTAATCGCTACATTTTGGACTTATATTGGCAAGCCTCATTATCAATAACTGGCACATGCATTAAGTGAAATTCACTATGGAAATAATTCTTCAATGTCAGCGATATACAGCCTCTATTGTAGATTCATCCTGTCAATATAATAATCAGAAATCATTTAAAGTGGATAATACTATTTGGGTAAGAATATTTCTAGCCATTTATTCTGCATGCACCTGGAATAGCTGATCGCCATATTTATTGAGCATATGCTTTAAATGCTGGCAGTCCCATTTCTTGAGTGGTGAGTTTGTAGAAAGTATTAGCTGAGGATGTGGTATCGTTGTTAGCCAGTCCAAAAATATGATCTGAGTGGCTTCCTAACCACATATAAGTGCATAATAGTAGACCTCTGTGAAGCCTCTCCGCTGGATTCTTATATTATGGAGAATGTAACCGGAGAAGCTGGAACACACAAAGGTGAGCGGGGACACCAAAACTCCCAGGTGGACAGGGACAAAGTCAAGAGCAATGGAAGGGACATCTTGCCTATGGAGTATACGAGACATATACTGTATTTGCATGCAGAGACCAACCCAGCTCTCATAGCTCAACCTATAATTACAATATTGCTTTTGACCCAAAGTTTTTCTGTTTCAGAATAGAGCAACCATACCTGTACAAGCCTGTTTTCAGCCCACTAAAATAAAGGCAGATACACCCCCCGGCATCATCATGATGTGGCACGGTAACCCCCAAGTTAGTTGCGTTTAATTTAATGCTATCTCCACCAAAAATAAATACCGTGCCTGAAATAAATCAACAATCAGTGTCTTCTATCTTCCAGAAACTCTCCCCAGTGAGATCCCACCTCCGGCATACAGATTGGTCTTTCCCTAGTGAGATCCCACCTCCGGCATACAGATTGGTGTTTCCTCAGTGAGATCCCACCTCCGGCATACAGATTGGTCTTTCCCCAGTGAGATCCCACCTCCAGAACACTTACATTGGTCTCATCGCTGTAACGGTCCTACAGCACACATATGCCTTGGTCTTTCCCCTGTATCCCTCTCCCAGGATACACACACATTGGTTTTTCCCCATGTCACTCCACCACCACATACACATTGGTCTTTCCCTTGTGTCCCTCCCCAGCAAACACACACATTGGTTCTCCCCCTGCATAAATCCTCCACCTCACACTTTGTTCTTTACTGTAAATACTGCTCCATATAAAATGACTAGTGAGAACCAAAACAAATGCGATTCACTTGTGATTCTTATAGATGCCTGTACAGCTGGTTCATTATCAATGCACAACTTACCAGCATATTAACTCCAGCACCCTCTTGCAGGATGCAATGGGAATCTCCAATACTGATAAAGTGCAGGGTAAAATTTAGCAGGGGATTAAAAGCTAGTTCAACCCAAAGCTGACATGCCAGTTTTGGAAGGGATCCAGTGAATCCCTTTGTCAGCTTCTTATACGTCTCTGTAAGGTTACCGAATGCTAGTGTCTATCTCAACTTCTTTATGCAAACTCACAAAGGTGTCACTCTCTTACAGTTGCAGTTGATCAATCATCATCAAGGGAGTAAAACACCAACGCTTGGCCTAGTTGGGCAACACTGAGAATTCCAATGAGCATTTCTCACCGTGGGAGTCCTGAAGACCTATAGGAAGCCAACATCTGACTCAACTTTCCGGTTCCATAAACTGTCATCTTTGGGCAGAGTTAGCCTTCAATTTCTGCACATTTACAGGGTTATTCACAGAAGGGTGAAGAGTTTGGAGAAGGCAGGAGATGTGAACAATCTAGGACAACATAGCTGACCTGGAAAGTGAGCTGAATTGGAGAATTTTTCACAATCAGCGATGTTGTCCTAGATTGTTCACATCTCCGGCCTTCTCCAAACTCTTCACCCTTCTGTGTACATGAATGTGTTTGGGGACCTAGTGCATCTCTACCAATGGTTTTCCCAAACCCCTTAACATATGCTAATCATACAGACCTGTTACAATGATCAGCCGATGAAAGCAGTTAACTGGCAATGGCTCTGCTGCAGGTAGAAGAGCTATAAATTCTCTTGTTACTTTTTCTGTTGTTCTTAATTAGAATCATTTTCCTAAAAGACAAGCCAGCATTGGAAGAGAATCTGCCTTGCCCCCTCGTTCCCGCTCCGTTAACAAGTACCCCTTGGGAGACCCAAAAATGTCCAAGCGCTACATAAAATCTATGGCCAGCTTTAACCGAGGCATAACCCTAGGCCTATTTTCCTTCTTCGATTCATAGTCAATAAGCCTATAGTCATTGATGGAATGCACACAGATGTTCTATCCTGAGCACTCTGACGCTCTCTTTTATCTGTGAGCATTTGGTTCTAGATAGGGATGTTCAGATAGCAGTTCAGATACCAGTGCCGATACTTGGGCATTTTCATGAGAACTACCAGGGTTGCAGCGGTCGCAGCTGGGACCGGGCTCTGGTGCTCCACCACTGTCCTGAAATCAATAGTCTGTGTTGTTTTAGAAAAACTGTCACATGACAATAAACAAAACTGTATCAGTACTTGTATCTGCGAGTACTTGGGCAAGTATCAGTACTTGTACTTGAAAAACTAGTATCGGTGCATCCCTTATATATATATATATTTTTTTAATAATACATTAAAACAGAGATGTACAAATCCCAGGAGCTCCGTGTGCTCCTCACAAATGACAGCGGCCCCCTAACTTTTGAATTTTTCTCTAGTCTAGTCTCAGAGCTCGAAAAGTATCTGTATTTGGACCGAGTACGGTACTTGGTATCTGAACATCCCTAGTTCTAAAACACGCACTGTGCTGCTTTGCCATCAAATAGCAATCACTTTAAGAACTGATGACAGGACAAAAAAAAGAGGGTGAAATACGGACGCCTCTTTACGATATTTAAAACTTCTTCATAGATTTGGTAACAGGCCCCAAAATAGTGTATTAAAGGCGCAATTGATAATACAGAAGTAAAAGAGAGAGCCCAAAAAACATCAGCACTGATAAACAAGACTTGCGTGCCTTTTGCTTATTTCCTTTTTTAAGTTAAAAAAGAAAACATATCTGTAATATTGTTACAAGCGTGAAAACGTCTTGATGTAAACAGCGAGCTGCCACTAACTTGGCTTCGACAAAAGCCGCCTTGCCTGGTTTACTGAGAGGAAGAGGCTCGCGGATCAGGTGTCAGACTCATTGTTTGGTTGCCAGAATATATATCCATCCAGTTTCTGCTGCTGCTAACTTTTCTTAACAAATCTGACCTCAGACGAAATTAAACCACTTCAAAAAGAATCTTTTTTTTCTTTTTTTCCCCCTCCCTGAGACTTGCCCACGTTAGCCAAAGCAGCACCCACAGCTGCAATTCCCCAAACGTTATTTCTTGTGGTTGACTGGCTACAAATGATCAAAGGTTAAATTTTATCTCGGAGGTCAACTGCCTGGTGGCAAAGGTCGTGACCTTAACAACTTAAATGTGACTTAGGCACGTGCCTGCTTTAACTCCTCATCTCCATACAGATCGTCCATCTTTGGAAAAGTCATACATTTTATTTATTTTCCTTATTAC
>NW_017306399.1:360971-364800 GCF_000935625.1 Nanorana parkeri | reverse complement strand
GTGCAGTGGAGAAAGTAGAAAAAAAAAACATTAAATGCAATAAATTTAAGACCATGGAAGTTTTACATCTGTCCTTGTTTAAGTAGATAGAAGTTCCTAATTAGTAACCTTGCCAGGTTTTTTTTTTCTTCCTTTTTTTTTTGCTTGTAATGGTGATCCATGTCCTGAACTTTATTCTGAATTGTTAAAGTGTGGCAAGTTTTTACCATCAGAAGTAGGAAGTTTAATAATCAAATTAACTATACTATGTAAATAATCAAATTTACTAATACTATATTTATAGGCCCAGAAAAGGAAAGATAATTATTATCGCCTCACACTAAAAAAAAGTAAAAAGGATAAGGTGGCGCTGAATTTAATAAAAAAGAGTTATAACCTGCTGCAAAACCTAAGGGGTCTCAGTGGGGAAAAAAACATACCCAGGTTAAAAATAGTTTTCAATGATCATTATTGATTTATGGAGAAGCGGTGGTGTCAGGCCCCATTCACACCAAATCCGTAAGCATCCAATTTTCAACATATGCCAACGGAAGGTAACCCCAAAAATGTATGGGTGTGAATAGGAACCAATTCACACCGATATGTTGCCTTGTAGTGCGCTGAAAAAGCAGTAGAGCATGCTCTTTTTTCAGCGCACTGTAAAGCAACGCATCAAAAACACATGTCAACGCAATGGAATGGAACGCAATGGAACAGAAAAAATATGCATAGATGTTTGTCCACTCAGGACATGTTAATTAAAATAAAGATTGGCAAAAAAAAATGCAATGCAACGGAGGTTTACACTGCAAGTCGACACACCTCCGCTGACTTACATTTTTGGTCCGATTTTGGTGTACACAGGCCCTGAATGCAGCTAATATTTGAGATGTATTTCTAAAAGTTATCATTTAAAACACAATTTTGGTAAAATCTGAATCCAATGACAGAGGCTGTGACACATATGCAGGCTTGTTACATCGAAAAAAACTTCCAATGGACAGGATTATCCAACAGACAATCTTCAATATAAAGTAATACACCAAAAAAGCTACTAAATTGCTTTTATAAACATTACCACTAATAATATACATTCTCGGAAAAAGAAATGAATGACATATTGTGAACTTGTTTTGGTGGCTCTGAATGCAATAAGCACCTACAGTATTGTAGCGCTGGTACACGAGCAGTTAAATGAAACTGACACATGACAGGTGACGGGTACTAGCTGGTATGAAGTCTTTATGAAGCCTGGGCACCGAATGGTTTGAGTACCACGGAAAACAGGCAAATAACTTCGATGTTCAATCCTCCGACCTACTCTGACAAAGGCTGTGGCCTACATACCAGACCCACCAACTCAGCTCCCAAACTCCAATAAGATAAGCTGTCCGGCTTTCCGCTCAGAGTATATATTTATTAAAAGCTGGGGCGGGCTACGTACGTGCTTTCCCCTGCATTAGAATTATGATTAATTACATTACACTTAACAGTGGATTAAGCCTCTAAAATGCCAGCGGATTTTCCTACGTTGCGGAAAAAAAAAAAGCACAGTCCAAACTTTTGTTTACACAAGTCTGTCCTGAAATGTCTCCTGTTCCGCAGGCCAATTGCACAAGCCAACAATGAGGCAACACCGTAAGCGACAAACTAGCAAGCAGGACAACACTTGCGCACGTCACAGAACAATTTAGATTAAGAACGTGAAGAATGCAAAAGTCAATCAGAACACTTTTTTTTTTTTTATTCAGTCCTGCAATGGTTTCTAAACCGTATCAAGTCCAACTTGCAAACATTTGGAAACTACAATGTGCTCGTACCTTGCGCTGCGGGGCTCTGGATACAGATCCCCCTATCATTTCTCATTTTGAGTCATCAGCGTCAGGTGCGTTTAAGCTGTCCCCTGACAATAAAAGAGACTAAATAGCAGAATTGAAGTCCAAACCAAACTATATATTTTTTTGCAAGGGGGGATTAATTGGTGATCTGTTTGCATGTACTTGAACACACCACAGGCCGAACAGGTGGCGACATATGTGTATTGAGGCAAGGACTGGCACAAACTTGTGTTCAAAGTCCTTATCGGGATGATTAAAATAAATAAAGACTTTTTTTTAACCCAACCGGCTGCTTCGAGAAAAAACACAAGATCACTGTTAACGGCAAACTTTATTAAAAAAGCAGACCTACAACCCAAGAGCGATATCACCGATCCAGCTGAATGATATCATGCGTTAATCATCCAAAAAAATAATGGAGAAAATAACGACCGGGCTCCCTCCAGAGGCCAGTCATATGACCGATGCCAAGGCCATGTTCTACATTGACGGGGAGGATCTATGTTCAAACTAGACTACCGATTGGTTAGCTCTCCTAAAAGCCAGCGCCCCTAAGTTGCGGCCTCGAGACCACTGCCACGGCGCTAGTCTTGTGACCAGCCTCTGGGGGGCGCAAGAGCCTGGCTTTCTCGGGCAAAGGCTAGTATTGCAGACCACCAATTACCGTTTACTTAACGCATTCAGCTGGATTGATACAAAATGAGTTGATTTTTGAATGCAGGTCCGCTTTTTGTAACCCCAAGTGACGCTTTTACATCCAGCAAACGCAAAAAGAAGAAAGCACTGAACTTCCGACGCCACATTCACAATCTCCTGCCAAGTATCTCAAACTTAGGGGGGGGGGGAAATCTGAACGTTCAACAAGATAAAAACAAAACATCACTTACCTGCTGAGTGTACAAAGTAAGCCAAATACAAATCAAGCTCCTTCACAGAAACTCCTATGTGATGGGGCTGAACACAAAGCCCATGGTTAGAACACTGCGGAGACTTAACAAGGCGCTCCCCATCAGTACTTTCGAGAGGGATTCCTTTAAATAAAATCACCATCACAAGGTCCAGTCTCCAGACCTTGTCCGCCTGGCGCAGGCAGTCAATTCTTCTCATTTTTCCCTTCTGGTCGGGGTTAGAGAGAACGCAACACGCTTGTTTTTTACCGGTCACCGTGAGTACAAAATCCTCTCGATATTCCGGCCTGATATCTTTCCTCAGCTTCGCCAGGAGACGGGACGCCCATTTCTGTTTGACTTCGGGTTTTTCGCTCAGCAGCTCGTCCTTCACTGCCCTTTCTTCCTCTTTCGACATGCGCTTTTCGTGCTTCTTGAAGTATTTTCGCTTTCGGGCTTGCAGGTTGAACCATGTGTAGGCAAAAGCACGGACGTGAGGCAGAAGTGCTTCGATGAAGGGATGGAATTCATCCTAAAAACAGCGAAAGAATCATTTAAAAAAAGGAATTGACATGACAACGAAAAACTTTTTGAAAACAATTTCTTATTTACCAGTTTGGACAAATAAGAGCAAATATTTATGTGCTAAAATTACAGAGGACCCGCAATCAGAGGAAGTATTTCCTGGGAAAATATCACTTCTAGGCCCATTTTCCGAGCGACAATAAAAAGAAAAAAAAAAGAAAAGGTGATTTCAGGACTTAGAGGCCAGCTAAGTGGTGACAAGCAGGCGTCGGGTTTTTATACACGTCCGTTTCTTTTGTTAATTGTACACAAAGACCCAGCACTTCCTTTTCACCCCAGCAAATGCAGGAACATCAATATTTAAAAGTGGAATCACAGGCAAGAGGACAGGGAAGTAAAAATGGGAGTTTACACCCACAAATTGACAGGGCAGCACAAGTTTAATTTTTGCTGCTAACTTTTTCCTTTTTATTATAAACACAGTGCGGGAACACACATGTCTCTACACACTTGTACAACTTGGCCCGAAGTGCAAAGCAGCATCAGTAAATGACTGCTTTATTTTTCATTTACCCTGGAGATCAGGAGTATAAATAAATA
>NW_017306399.1:359284-360937 GCF_000935625.1 Nanorana parkeri | reverse complement strand
GCAAAATCTACAAGCTTGGAATACCTCTAAAAAAGCCTAAGTTGGGGCCTCTATCCTACACATACTTAAGAAAAAAAATGTAAAAAAAAAATACTAAAAATATTAAATTAGCAACACTTTATAGGAAAGTCATATTTTATATTATATTTTTTATTATAGCACATATATATTTAAGAAAATATTTCTGTACCATTAAATAAAAAAAGACTTGACAAAATAGAAACTATTGGGCCTACACCAGTTCATCTCACTATATAGTGCTTTATTAATGGAAACTGAATTGTTCCGATCGCAAGGAATGAAAGTACGTAAAAAACAAAAGGTTGAGCCCATTATACTTAGGAGCTAGCAATCTTTGAGTTATAATGACTTACAAATTGTATTTTGTTTTATACAATGTCCATAGAAGCTTCCTGAGCATTACGATTTTTCAGGACCTACTGCAATCTAAATGTACTTTTCCATTTTTTTTTTTTGTAACCTTAACTATATGCCTTTAAAGCAAAGGTGCTAAAAGATTCTAGACCTTCAAGTTTGGCTGCATTAAATAAAAAAAAGTTTGCAAAACATATGTGACAATTCATCAACTATTTATAACCCTGAGGCGGGTGGAAAAGTTTCAGCGTTTGCTTTGTGTCAGAATTCTTCAGTTTAAGTAAGAAAAAAATATATATATATTGCGAGCTTCAAAGCTTATTGTTTACAGGTTGATATAAACATGAATACACAAAGGTGGAAAAAAAAAAACCAGCAACAACACCAATCCACAAAATTAAATAAAGTAAATAATAAACAGCTAAAGATTCAGGCTAAACGTGAATAAATATATAAACGTTAAATATATAAATATCAGAATTGTCAATACTGAAGAAAATTAATGCTTTATTTTTATTTTTTTTCCCCAAAGCTCAGTAAACAATGTGCTGCTATAACTAATCCAAAAAATAATTTGCAGAAATACCCCAAAAAACGATGCTCTCAAGCAATTTCCATTGTGCATTCTGATAAAGGGCCTTGCTCTTCTTCACTGAGGGTGCCAGCTTTGTATAAAAGGAAGCACGTTCTAAATTTACAAGTGGCTTAGAAGGGGGGAAAAAAAAAAAGAGTATACATTTTAGCCCCAAACATTAATTATTCAGGAGCTCTGGCTAGACTACAGGGCAAGCTCGGTTTCAAGCACCGGTTAAAAATATCTGCAAGGAAAAAAAAAAAATCACAACAATTCACAAAGGTTGAAAAACGGCAAAGGACGCAAACTCCCACCACCTAATCAAGAAGTTTGCATATTACAATTGCTCAGCAAACTTTCACTCTCGACGACGTGAAAGTTTTGATACAGCACTAAACCAGCCCCAAAAAGTTAAGTTCAGTGAACACAAGCAAGGCCCGTATAATCCTGGGGAACACATTTGCACTAAAAGGAAGGCTCCCCCCCCATGTTCCCGCAAATTCGAGCACGAATATCCAGTTTAGAACAAAATGCCGAAATGTAAGTGACAATAAAATGTCACCATGCTTTAATTTTGACACGCTCGAAGCCCGAATCATTATTTAAAGCAGACAGCTGTACTTTCTAAGCTGAACTAGGCTGCATTCTTGCAAGTCTATGGTAAGGAGTTTGGGGTCTGAAAAGGTTTGCAGCTTTTACCTATA
>NW_017306399.1:357919-358220 GCF_000935625.1 Nanorana parkeri | reverse complement strand
ATCTCAGCATTAACCCAGCTAGTGCCACAATGCTTGCCTACCATGACAAAAACCAAAGGAGAAAATCGTGACCAAAAAATGCAAAAAAAAAGAGTTAAAAACCTATCGTAGAAAACTTTGAATCCCTGATGGTAAAGCTTTTTTTATCAATTATCAATGCCAACCGATAATGATTTTATATTAGGTAGCCATTGTACTAAATCATCACGAGTGTGATAAAAATAAAACGCTAACAGCATATCAATGTTCACATTAAAAAAAAAAAAAAAAGTTCAAAAAGGACAAAATTTAAATTACAAAT
>NW_017306399.1:352395-357856 GCF_000935625.1 Nanorana parkeri | reverse complement strand
ATATAAGGTCAAAATTTAAGGTTCCATAAAATGCATATAAATCAAGACACTTTAAAACGCGAGATCTTAGGACGCCTGGCACCCGAGTCCTCTATAACGCAATCACGTTGCAAATAAAATAAATTAAGGTTAATGAAGAAATAACAATATTTACTTTATGCCTTAGTAAAAAAAAAAATAACAATAATTTCAATAAATGCACATTTTATGCTAAAACCCGGATAAAAAAACGCTCATCTTGCTTTTTTTTAAGAGCAGTAAAAAAATATATAAAAAATAAAGAAAGGCCACATTGACTATCCAGCATATGACCATGTGCTTTATTTCTTTATAGACACGTCCGAGATATTGTTGGGCCTAAAAATCCCATACGTAATGCCAGGCGACCAACACGTTCAGCGACGCAGGCAACAACAACAACAACAGAAATCACAAGATATTTAATCCCGTAACGCGTCTCGCAATAAAAAAATAATAATGATTAAAAAGAAAAAAAAAACAATGGTTTCTCACCGGCTTGCCAGCTCCTAAACATGTTATCACTTACTGTAGGTTTTGGCAAGCAAGTAATAGCCCTCAAAGTGCTATTCCATTTTTTAATTACAGGTTGGCGAAATAATTTGTCACACACCCCTCAACCCAAAGGCTACGACTACGCTAGAGAAGCCATAAGGCAACGGATCCTGTCCCAAGAATGCAATGAACACAGACATATACGTAAAGAGAAATGCACAGTACCCAGACACTTGGCGCTGGCCAGGCGGAGGTGACCGGTGGCAAGCATCTAGATCCAGGAAAGAGTGTGGAGGGTCGCCCGGCCAAAGCCACTTCCACCTCACCTCCTGTGCCCACTGCCAAGCCAAGTGCCATCAGGCCCCCTCCCCCCAGCACCCGCCTGAAGTAGAGGAGACACTACCACAGGTCTTGCTCCGCACAAGGTGAGGTCTGCTTGGTAGAAAAAGTTGCACGTGGATGTCATCCCCCTTGGGTGGTAGTCGGCGACTAGAGGGGGAGAGAGACGACTCTGTACTGGCCCCGAGAACATAGACACGGCACGGCCAGGACGGCCCCCACACGCACACACACAGGCACACACACACACACACTGAATGACTGACACACACTCACACACACTCACTGTGCGAGGAAATCATTTAATACATTGTACTGGGGATAGCTGACACACAGGCACTCTGTACTGCAAATAAGAAGCATGCACACCAGGATGCAGCTAACCAGCTAACATACGGCGTGCTGTACAAAGCAGCCAATGCACCGTGCAACCGTCCAGCTATCACACACACCGCACAACTGAACTGATCCTGTACTCTACAGCCAGCATGCCTCTACAACAATGCAATAGCTCTGCATGCTCACACACTACAACCGCTGGCCAGCTCACAAAGCTACACTGCTCCTAGTTACTGCCTCAGGCAGGCAATGTGTAGCAGGGAGCAGACCCAATGCAGACTGTACTGCCTCTCCTATTAACCCCTTGCTGCGCTCCAAAACTCAACGCCTCTGTCCTAAGATCAACCAAGTGACATGCATACCACACTAGCACTATCTAGTTCGCCAACACATACGGGACAATCACTTGCACGTTCCAATGAAGTGCGCGCTGGCCTGTGAACTAAGGGAGCGCAGTAACTAAGTAAAACATGCAACTAACTCCTGCACACATACACCGAGCAGCTCATTCACACACCATGCTGCAAAACCAGGTCCATACCGGCACACAATGACTATAAGCAATGTATACAATGACACATGCCCCACGCTGCTGGAGCCAGACACTATTGCAGATCAGCCTGACACTTGCACAAAAAGGAAACTGTTGCAAGTGATCCAAACCAGCCTGGAACTGTTGCAAATAAGCCTGACCCGCTGCAAGACGCTGCAATGAGCGGTCCAATCCACTGTTGCAAGAAAAAGAGCCAGATAAAGAGTCTGGCACTTGCAAAAAGAGACACTGTTGCAAAGTGATCCCTTTGCAAAATAAAAACAGTGACAGTCCTGCAACAATAAAAATCCAGACACTGGGGGGAAAAAAGACACTGTGGCAAGTGGTCTGACCCACTCTTGCAACAATAAAAAGCCAGACCCTGTTGCAAATGACCCTGGATTTAAAAAAAAAAAAAAGGCACTGTTGCAAATGATCTGACCCACTGTTGCAAAAAAAAAGCCAGACACTGTAGCAAAGTCTGACACTTGCAAACAAACAACAAAAAGGACCCAAAAAAAGCAGGCACTGTTGCAAATAAAAAAAGCTGACCCCTGTTGCAAAGTATACTGCTATGTTTGCAAGAACTAAGGTCCCCCCCCAGGGGCAGGGTGACTCCAGGACCAGGAATTCCAGCACTTTTTTTTCTGGACACCAGTCAGCCACAACTCGTCCACAGACACATGACAAGCCAACTTCACTCCTGCAGGCAAACTCCAAGTGTCAGCACTCCGCTGCCAATGTCAAGAGTGCTGAGTGCATTGCATGCGTGCCCCCTTTCCCTCCCCCACCCCGTCCAGCACCCGGAGCCTGGCAATGCCCCTGAGCTGCACAGTCACCACTAGGCAGCACCAAAGTGTGACAGCGGCGGCGGCAGCGGCGCTCCAGGGTCCCCCCTCCCCATGGCACACTGCGGGCCACGTGTGTGCCAGCTCCCCGTGCCTGTGCAATGCGGGCTACTTACCTGGGTGAGACAGAGAGGGGAGTACATGGTGCCGATGTGGTGTGGCCGGGAGAAGAAGAGGCAGACACGGGCGGAGGGAGCAGAAGGGATCACGGCTGCTTCTTCTTCTTCTTCACAGGGGTAGTAATATATAACTGATCACAGGTAGTACGGTATAACTGATCCGAGGGGTAGTAATATATAACTGATCAGAGGGGTAGTATGGTATAACTGATCTGAGGGGTAGTAATATATAACTGATCACAGGGGTAGTAATATATAACTGATCACAGGTAGTACGGTATAACTGATCCGAGGGGTAGTAATATATAACTGATCAGAGGGGTAGTATGGTATAACTGATCTGAGGGGTAGTAATATATAACTGATCACAGGGGTAGTATGATATAACTGATCAGAGGGGTAGTATGGTATAACTGATCCGAGGGGTAGTATGGTATAACAGATCCGAGGGGTAGTATGGTATAACTGATCCGAGGGGTAGTATGGTATAACAGATCCGAGGGGTAGTATGGTATAGCTGATCCGAGGGGTAGTATGGTATAACTGATCCGAGGGGTAGTATGGTATAACTGATCACAGGGGTAGTATGGTATAACTGATCACAGGGGTAGTAATATATAACTGATCAGAGGGGTAGTAATATATAACTGGTTACAGGGGTAGTATGGTATAACTGGTTACAGGGGTAGTATGGTATAACTGATCAGGGGGGGTAGTATGGTATAACTGATCACAGGGGTAGTATGGTATAACTGATCAGGGGGGGTAGTATGGTATAACTGATCACAGGGGTAGTATGGTATAACTGATCAGGGGGGGTAGTATGGTATAACTGTTCACAGGGGTAGTATGATATAACTGATCAGAGGGGTAGTATGATATAACTGATCACAGGGGTAGTATGGTTTAACTGATCACAGGGGTAGTATGGTATAACTGATCAGAGGGGTAGTATGGTATAACTGATCACAGGGGTAGTATGGTATAACTGATCACATGGGTAGTATGGTTTAACTGATCACAGGGGTAGTATGGTATAACTGATCACAGGGGTAGTATGGTTTAACTGATGACAGGGGTAGTATGGTATAACTGAGTGGTTGTAAGGTCACTTTGATGAGTGGGCATAGGAATGCTATATTTATATCTATCTATCTATCTATCTATCTATCTATCTATCTATCTATCTATCTACACATTGTATATATATTGTATATCATTTCTATGGCCACCCTATTGAAATGCTCATACTGCCCCTCTGCTGAGTGACTGATGGCGGCTCTGGGTTGGCACTGATGTATTGTGTATACTGCAAAGAAAAAACTAACGCCGCGGTGTCTGGCGCAAATCTGAATTTTTCTGACAAGACAGTCAAGCATGCGGTTTGCAGAGCGTTGGATGGTCCCCGCAACCGTTTTTTGGCACCTATGGACACTCCTTCGCTTCCCATACAAAAACCAATTAACGCAAGCGTTAGATAAATCGCACCGTAAAGTCGGCTGGATAGCGTACAGTTTGCATGCGAGTAAGATTCACTTGTTTATTTTTGTATATTGTTATAGAATCCAAAATTAGAATTGAAGGGAAATTAGTTAAAAAGTGTTTGTTTTTTTGGCATTGGGAGGTGATATATTAAAAAGTGAACATTGTTGTTTTATAGGTAGTCAGTCTGTTAAAGTCTGCGACTTGCGATTTATTATCCCAGAAAGACGCGGTTTATGGCTCAGAGAGGCCGGCGTAACTTTTGCGCAGGCCCAGCAAAACCGCGTTCCCTCCAAACACCCAATCGGATTTTTTTTTTTTTTTTATTACATTTAAAAATTGATTGAGCCTCACAGGCAAACGTGACTTTGCTGACCGGGCAAACTACTACACTTTCTACTTAACTCTTCCCCGTGGTCACGTAAAAAAAAAAATCATCCAAAATCGAAATAATGGGAATAATTGACGAAACGGCGTTTTTCCAGTTCAGCAAACTGAATCAACTTAAAGGAGAACTATGAGGTGAGTGATTTTCTCTCACCTCCTAGTTCTAGCCGACCTGTGACCATGAGACTGTCACAGGTCGGCTCAGTAGATCGGGAGGTGAGCGAACACATACCGGCGTTCGCTCACCTCTCGATCCTGTCACGGCTCTCTGCCGTGACAGGGGAGGGGCTGGATTCCCCCCGCTCCGATCCGCCAGCGCTGACTGGCGGAACGGACGGGGGAGGGGGCGGGTACAGCTGGCTCTGCCTCTAGATAGGCAGAGCCAGCTGTCAGTCACGCAGCTGGGCGGATCCAGACATAATTGTCGGGATCCGCTTCAGCTGCGGCGTCTTAGTATACCGCGAGCTACAGCTCCCTATATACTGAGCCTAGGGTGACGGGAGGACGCTAGTTTGTGTCCTCCCGTTACCCTAAGGAGAACTATGGGGAAAAGCCTTAACCCCATAGTTCTCCTTTAAGTGGAACATTAAAAAAAATAGAGAGAGAGAGACTCCTAACGTGATTGGACAGCCAAAGCCAACGCTGATTCGATGTTGTTGGCCTAACACTCACCTCCTGTAGTAATTTACCCCTGCTCATAAGCCGGGGGGCCTTCAGCTGTCAGGGTGTGCTGGGACTTGCGGTTCCACAGCAGCCTAAACAGCTGGCCTGCCTTAGACGACTGCAAAAAAAAAAAAGGCAAAGATTCAGTTTACGTAGTGATGTTATAATCTAGCACCGGCTTCCTGTATCACGAGATATCTTCTGCAGCTTCTATCTATTTACAGCTCAATATTGAAACC
>NW_017306399.1:351309-351823 GCF_000935625.1 Nanorana parkeri | reverse complement strand
CAGCTTTTATTTATTTACACCACAATATTAAAACCAAAAAAAAAAAAAAAGTTGGCGAGAGGAGAAAGTTTCAAGTTGTGTAAACTGTAATTACTGTACGCCATATTTTGGCACTGTGTCCTCTCCGCGCTGCGACTCACCGGCCTCTCCAACTTGTGGGGAATTTTCTTTTTTCCTCTCTCTCTCTCTCTCTCTTTCTACTCATTAAACCCCATCTGTTTAACTATTAGTATATTCAGGAAATCCAGTGGAGGTGCGGGGAGGCCACAAAATAATTCCTGCGTTTGGCCTGGACACCAAAAACCCCCCCGACACACACACACACACAAGCCTCCTCCTGTTTCCTAGATACAAGATTTTGGCTCTCGTTCTGACTTTTGTCCAAGCCACACAAAAAAAAAAAGTTATCACACAAATTACTGTCTAGTCTTCGCCGAGTCTTATAAACAGCGCCGGCTCAACGCTGCCCAGAGGTTAACCGCTCGGGACCAGCGGGCGGCGGGAGAAGGGGTGT
>NW_017306399.1:348002-348490 GCF_000935625.1 Nanorana parkeri | reverse complement strand
TAAGAGGGAAAGGCTAAAAGCCGCAGAATCTTTCGCCGTTGCCAAAGACGCCTCGGCCTACAAACTGCGATGTGTGTTTTTTTTTTCATTTCTCGGCCGCTCAGTTTATATATACAAGCTCGAAAGAGGTTAGCTCAGCTTTTTTCTGTCTTGTCTCGCAGTTTGACTCTCTTACAAGCGTTTCCGCGCACTGGTTCTTCGTCGTTAACTTTTATTTCGGCTGGCTTTCACTCCCTCGTTTGAAAAATAGACTTGGGTAAAAAAAAGCCGGAATTCATGAAAGAACGGAGGGGTCGGTACGCCGCTGCGAGAGCAGCGCGTATTTTTGCAATGGGAGCCTCTGTTATTTAATGGTCGCCGTTTTTGGATAGAGATTCACAACAGGAGCGTCTTCTCCACTCCGCCAGGTGAACCGGCTTAAACTTTAAACAGCTAATCGCATACAGATTTTTTTTGGGGGGGGGGGGGGGGGGGGTTTTTATTTCCCG
>NW_017306399.1:346184-347908 GCF_000935625.1 Nanorana parkeri | reverse complement strand
AGGGATTTCCATTGCACATGATCGGTAGAGTGGAGTGAATACAGCTTGCCCCGAAATATAGTAAATTTATTAAATCGACCCTGTTATCTTTTTTCTAACTGTTGCTCAGTAGTGTTTTATCTGCCAAAGAATTTGTAATTTTATGGAGCAGGCTCCCCTGCCAGACAGCATAGCCCAGTCCTGGACCTCTCTGCAGATTGCAAAGCGGATAAGCACTACAGCCCGGTCCAGGACACTCCCCCACAGTGGAGGCACAAGGGGGGTGCGGCCCCCACCTGGGTGACACCATTGGAGGGGTAACACCAAAATGAAAATGTCCCGATACTAAAGGCCGATACCGGCTCTTTACATTTTTTAAAGAGATCGGCTGCCGTGATCCCGCGCTTGTGGGGACCTCGGCAGGCTGCTAGGGACCTGGCGGTAGCTGTCCTTGGCGGTGCCTGCCCAGCCCCATATCTCCTTTTCCTTCTTCCCGGTGCAGGCACAGCCAAGGACACTGAACAACCAGTCCAGCGCCCGATTGTTCAGCCCGGCGCCCACATGCAGCCTGGTGTCATCTGTACGCAGCCTGGTGAAATGTAAACGCAGCCCTGGTGAAATCTGTACGCAGCCTGGTGAAATGTAAACGCAGCCCTGGTGAAATCTGTACGCAGCCTGGTGAAATGTAAACGCAGCCCTGGTGATATCTGTATGCAGCCTGGTGAGACGCAAATGCAGTCCTGGTGACATCTGTATGCAGCCTTGTGGGACGCAAACGCAGCCCTGGTGATATCTGTATGCAGCCTGGTGAGACGCAAATGCAGTCCTGGTGGCATCAGTACGCAGCCTGGTGAGAAACTGCCCTAAAATCATTAGTCTGTATTGTGTTAGGAAAAAATTTCACATGTTCCCTTTAAAAAAAAGTATCGGTAATTGGTATCGGCGAATACCTGAGGGAAAGTACTTGTGTTTTGTACTTGGTCTTTAAAAAAATGGTATCGGGACATCCCCTACATACAATTATCCCAAATTGTATTGTGTTAAATAAACTTGCCCCCAGTTCAGCTTTAAGCGGCAATTCATAATTGCGCTAACCAATCAGGATTCACTCTGCCTAAACCAGACCAGTACAAGACGGATTCTGATTGGCTCCTTAGAGTTACCGTACTTAACAAAGACTTTTGATGGAAGAGGGGGGCCGTATAGCAAATACAATGCAAAAAGCCAAAAAAGAAAATCAATTTGCAGCAAAGTGGGAAAAAAAAGACGCTATAGCTTTTAATTGAGCTGTTAAAGTGGAAATATGAAGGCGGATCAGTCAGGAGGGGTCCTGGGGAGGCTTTGCCTCGAATGCCCGCTGGAAATAACTTCTTCCCGGGCTTCTCCTGGCTCCCTGCCCGGTATTGCATTTACTATCCACTATATGCTAACTACTTCCACATATATAGATAGAATTATATGGGAGTGCAGGTCACAGGGGTGTCCTGAGTACACCTCACGCTCGAAAATAACTTGCAGGCAATGGTGGGGGGGAAGTAGAAGGGAGGGGGGGAGGGGGGGTGATTGCAAGGCGGAGATAAATCACTCTTGAAAGGTTCTCCAAAGGAAAGTTATGGGCTCTTTTGCCCCATCTGAGTGACACCCTGTAACCTTCTTAAATGCAAACTGCAAAAAAGCATTTTCGGGAGATGCGATGATTAATGTGTGATTTATAGCACCAAGTGGAAGAATGTAAAAATCAGAGA
>NW_017306399.1:344876-346158 GCF_000935625.1 Nanorana parkeri | reverse complement strand
ATCTGGGCTCTTAAAAGTCACTAATGTATGGAGCTGGGAGAGGTATAGCACACACACACACACACACAAGGACGCTGCACCTCTCTGCAGCCTGGGGAGTACATAATGATAAATAGCACTGCATGCACTGACTGGCGGTTTATATATTTTCATCTATCAATTGCTAATGTACATTGCCTGTGGAATATTCCCTCTCGGAGGGCGGCCGCTGCAATCTCACCTATTACACAGCACATAAAAATAATGTAACCCGCGCAAAACACAGAGACCGGGCCTGGTGTGCAAGACGACGACTGACGCAGCACTTTGTGCACCGTATAGAGTGATGCTATAGTGCATGTGCTGTCGTCTTGCTGTATTATTAAATATTTAGAGCTCTGTACAAAGTAATAGGAAATGGTTACTAACGCTGCAAACGTTGCAACACTGAGATACTAAATATTGCAAACTTTGCACATCGCCTTGTTAAATATTAGACATGCTTAACAATTACAAAGTTGCAATGTATCATAACACCTACATGTAGGGGGGGGTTGACTCATTTTGAATGTTGGGGACGTTAGCATTTAATCAAGTGCAAGGGGAATAAGAATAAAATAACTGCCATCTGATTGGATATTTGAGACGAAAGGGCTAGTTTGCGTATCATATCACAATTTAGTAGATCAGGGCCCATGCCTGAAAACAAGAGACAGGCTAACGGATTATCTCAGCAGTCACTGTGCATGGTGGCCACCTACGTTCCCTTGTTTACACTAGATATACAAATCTGCATATGAACTACAACTACATTGGCAAAACATTTTCATGAAAATTACAAAATAGATACTTGCTGAAAATACATTAGAATGGTGGTAGGCAAACTCCGACCCTCCAGCTGTGCCAAAGCTACAGATCCAATCATGCATCTGTCTCAGGGAGTCATGCCTGTGGCTGTCAGAGTCTTGCAAGGCCTCATGGGATTTGCAGTTCCGGAAGGCCAGAGTTTCCCCACCACCGCATTAGAAACTTCATTTCAAGTAACTCATAATAGCATATTAGAAAGCTAGGTAGCACTGACGCTGTACAGCAGGCCCCCTCCCCAGTGTGGCATTGCAGCCCTCGAAATTCCCATGCAAATTTTGACTTCTGAAAAGTCAGTATTTGGATAGGAGTGGTCACGCCCATCATTGGATAGTGCTTAGTGTTGGCAGTGGGGCACCAGGCATAGCGTTGTGGGGAAGAAGCACATGTGCCCCATACCTAGAGGGTTCTGATTTTCCAGGCGGCCCTTGGGGGGGGG
>NW_017306399.1:338968-344776 GCF_000935625.1 Nanorana parkeri | reverse complement strand
GGGTTTTTGTTTTCCAGGGGGGCCTTGGGGGGGGGGGGGGGCAGTGATGTGAAAGAAGGAGAAGCACCTCAATAAAAGGAACAATTATACTGGAAAGAGGGACTTTAGTCCCAAAACAAGGACACTTGGAGGATGCTATCACTAACCTGATCACTCCTACCGAAACCACCAGTTCTCTGGCTGCCCCTCTAATCCAATGGCTTCAGTACCAAGTCACTGTCTCAAAGAGAGTCAGGGATCTAGCATTTTTCTATGTGCTCACATGACCGCAAAACTCTAACTTTAACAAGTTGCTGCTACTAAACTCTTTCCCCGCTGACATCTTAAAGCAGCAGACGCGGACGAGTGACATCACTGCCCTATGTGAGTTGACCCTCCACATTTACAAAGACAAGGCAGAGCTTTGCGGTCACATGACCACCCGAAAAAACATTAGTGAAGGTATTTATATTGCAATTTATGCATTGTATAGATTGTTGTTTTGCAGTTTAGACTTCCCTTCTAGTTTATATTTCCTTTATCTATGAGTTTCCTGTGCTGAGCTCCTGTTCCAGATCACTGACTCAATAGTAATGGAGCCTGGGGGTCAATGTGATAGCCAGGCAACTTTCATTTTCAGAGAGGAGGCAGCAATGGCAGAAGCTGCATTTCCTCCATGACAGGTTCACTTCAATGCATTGTATTTGCACTGTGCATGACTGCACTGACCAGCTGGCAGCACAGATATCAGTCACCCATGCAGCTGCTTGGCAGTCTGCAAACCCCCGCTGCCAGCCAGTATAGCAGCAGGAAAGGGTGAGCTGCCAGCAGCCATGCACGGCCCACATTCCCAGCAAACTTCTGGCGAAGTCCGGCACCCCGTGCAGAGCGCAGACCAGCCCCGCCCGCACGGCCAGATCCTGGAACGGCCTCGAGACACGCAGCCCCCACCACCGGATTGGCCGGCGCCGCCATCCGTCAAGCGCGCCCCGCGATCTGATTGGCCAAAGCCCACGCTGTCTAGACTCTTCCTCCGAGCCCGGGGGAGGCGGCGCTGCTCCCCCCTTTTCAGCGTACAGAGCTCCACTTATTGCTTCCCTCCCTTCCCCCGGCTGAGATCGAGCAATTGCAAAATCTGCCGAGCTCAGCAACTCTCCAGATGCACTAAAAAAAGAAAGGAAATCCACCCTGATTTTTTTTTTCTTTTTTGGTGCATGGAGCTTGGAATTCCGCAGCACCTCACCCTTCCCTGCTACAACGCACACATCTCTGCCATCTACACCACCCCCCTTCTTCTCCACCATGCCACCCCCACCATGCATACAAACATTGCAAGAAATGCAAACAGAACAGAAATAGAAAAAAAGTGAATTGCAAACCACGTACCATTGTGCATGCAAATTGTGCGGTACGGGGGGCACTTTAAATAGCTCGGGTCGGTGGCTTCATTTTTCTGACACCTTTTACAACAGTCTGCAAAGTTGGCAGCAGCCCGGAAGGAGGAGGAGAAGGCTGGGCTCGGCTGGTCGTTGGGGGGCGCTCTGCTGCTCTGCATGGATGGATTATTATTTATTTTTGGCCGGCTGATCCGGGATGGAGGATAGGGGAAGGAGGAGGGGACTGGAGGGCACTTTGCACAAGTTGCAATCTCTCCGTCTATTTCCGCAATCGCTGCGATTTGCATAGTTCCCGGGCCCGGCCAATGGGAGCCCGGGGATGGCAGCTCCGGCCGGGGCAACGTTCTACAGCGCGAGGCCCGGGCAGGGGCGGTGGGAGGGTGCAGTGTGCTCATAGCTGTGACTGTGCGGGGGGGCGCAAGGCTGCAGGCTGGACACAGGAGCCTCTGCATGACCTCAATCCCTTTGCCCTTCTTTGCTCTATAGCCATCTGATGCATGCAGCTGCAGAAAGAGAACTGTGTAAATGTCAGTCCAGGCAGAAGTCATATATTAGCTATGGGTGAGGCAATGTTGGCTGAGTCAGCCCCTGACCTCTATCCAAAGCCTAAGGATTGGGTTAGAATCCCGGTGAGGTTCTTCTTTCGAGAGTTACCCGCTCTATTTTGGTGGCTATCAGTAATTACAAAGTATATTGTGGATCCAGGGATTATCCGATTGCCCCAGGTCAGCATTTCTCACCCTCTTTCAGGTATAAGGAAACCCCCTGCTGATAAATATCACATCTACAGCTCAGGGGACATTAGCATAAATTGTAAGTTGTGGATTTCAGAAGAAATAAAAGGATAAGGAATGTGGTGCACTTTGCATATTGAAATAAATAATTATATAAAATAATTGCAGATTATAAAAATTGTAATGCTTCCTTACATCGGTAGTCAGTGGAAAAGTGTCCCCTTACAAAGGTGGTCATTGTAGTGCTCCCTTACATTAGTGGCCAGTGAAAAAGTGTCCCCTGACAATGGTGGTCATTGCAGTGCTCCCTTACATTGGTGGTCATTGCAGTGCTCCCTTACATTGGTGGTCATTGTGGTCATCCTTTACATTGGTGGTCAGTGTAGTGCCGCCTTACATTGGTGGTCATTGTAGTGCCCCCTTACTTTGCGATTCATTGTAATGCCCCTTTAAATTGGTGCTCAGTGTAGTGCCCCCTTACATTGGTGGTCAGTGTAGTGCCCCCTTACTTTGGGGTTATTGTAATGCCCCCTTACATTGGTGGTCAATATAGTGATCATTTACATTGGTGGTCAGTGTAGTGCCCCCTTACATTGGTGGTCATTGTAGTGCCCCCTTACTTTGGGGGTTATTGTAATGCCCCCTTACATTGGTGGTCAATATAGTTATCCTTTACATTGGTGGTCATTGTAGTGCTCCCTTACATTGGGGATCATTGTGATGCCTCCTTCATTTGGTGGTCAATGCAGTGATCCTTTACATTGGTGGTCATTGTAGTGCCCCCTTATACTGGTGGTCAGTGAAGTGCTACATTACATTGGTGGTCACCGAAGTGCTACATTACATAGGTGGTCATTGAAGAATGGGCCCCTTACATTGGTGATCAGTGGAGAAGAGCCCTGTTATACTGGTGGGGAGTGAGAATGCCCCCTTACAGATAGTCAAAAAGTTTATTAATATCAATGGCAACTTAAATTGCTCAATGAACCCCTAGCAACCTCTGGAGGAATCCTAGGCTTCATCAGAACTCTGGTTGAGAAAGGTTGCCTTAGGAAATCAGAAGGAATTTTTTTCCCTGTTGGAACAAATTGGATCACTCTTTATATAGAGCTTTATGGCCTTCTTTTGAAAAGCAACGAGTTTAGTGTTCTGTATATGCAGGTTTTTTTATTCATTAATTTTTCTATTGGTTGAACTCTAAATAGAATAATTAGAACCATCCCCTTGTATGTATCTACCTTCTAGGATAGAGGCAACGTCCTGTGTTGTCCGAATCCCAGCTGGTTAAAATCCGTGCCGAAATCCCTGTGCACTGATGTGCCATGGTCTTGAGCAGGATTCTGCACCTTAAAGGAGAACTATGGGGTTAAGGCTTTTCCCCATAGTTCTCCTTAGGGTAACGGGAGGATACAAACTAGCGTCCTGGCGTCACCCTAGGCTCAGTATACCGCTACAGCTCGCGGTATACTGAGACGCCGCAGCTGAAGTGGATCCCGACAATTGTGCCGGGATCCGACCAGCTGCGTGACTGACCGCTGGCTCTGCCTATCTAGAGGCAGCTGTACCCGCCCCCTCCCCCGTCCGTTCCGCCAGTCAGCGCTGGCAGATCGGAGCTGGGGGAATCCAGCCCCTCCCCTGTCACGGCAGAGAGGCGTGACAGGATAGAGAGGTGAGGAACGCCGGTATGTGTTCGCTCACCTCCCGATCTACTGAGCCGACCTGTGACAGTCTCATTGTCACAGGTCGGCTAGAACTATGAGGTGAGTGAAAAGCACTCACCTCATAGTACTTCTTTAAGTACAGGGTACATCCCATTCAATCCTATGGGATGTTAGTGTGCAGGCACAGGCATCCTCCCCCACTTCCTTTGATTCCAGGCTGTCATGGACATGCCCCCTGGGGGTGTGTCACCAAGTTGGCCTGGGTTCCAAATACAATACTGCTGGGAGAGGTGCTGACATAACATCTCTGCTACATTGAGGGCCAATATTATTGTTCTTGTTAAGTCTTTATTATGTCCATTTTACATGTTGTCTATGTGCAGGGGCAGGTTAAAGTGTATGTTTAGCCAAAACATTTATACGCAGTTTTGAAAAGAGCAGGGGCTGGATAAAACCACTGTCAGTTTTTTTTGTTGCTGTATCCAGGCGGGGAGAGTTCCCGTCACTTCCTTTCACAGAGACGCAATAGGAAGTGAGAGAGGAATTCCCCTCTTAGACAGTTGTCTCCATTGGAAGAGTTACCCCCACCTCCTGTTCTGGTAAGTTGAAAAAATGTCTATTTCCCACCGTGTTGTGTCCCAGTGACAATGGTCCTTAGGAGTGGAATCTCTCCACTGGGGACACAGACATCAATTAAAGATGATAGGGGTTCCTAATAGCCCTTCCCTACTCCATCCAAATATAAAATAAAGTTTTGGCTATACAGTACAGTTTCCCTAAAATTCCGTACCGGCTAAAGTATCAGGTTCATTGGAGGGGCTAATACAGTACTTACCTTTCCTGTTCTACCTTGCTGCCAGGATCCCGTGAAAACCCTTTCTCAACCCGGGGTGCCCTGGCATCCTGTTGTGCACTCTGGTTTCCTTAGGGGTCCCTGATAATGTTTAATATGAAGAGGGGGCTTCTGATGTGAAGAGGGCTCCTGAAGTGAAGAGGGCTTCTGATGTAAAAGAGGGGGACTCTGATGTGAAAGGGGGGCTCCTTTTTTTAAGGAGGACTTTGATATGAAGGGGAGCCCCATTTTTTTTTTGGGGGGGGTGGGAGTTTTCCCTTAAAATCCATACCAGACCCCTATCTGGGATAAGGGTCTTGGATGTATTTTTGCATTTTTACATTTTAGACTGGTGGTGCCTCGAAATTTTGAATACTTTTAAAGGGTGCCGCGACTGAAAAAAGGTTGAGAAATGCTTGTATAGGGGTACAAGACACTCCTCCTGCCTCCCCATAGAGTGGCATTTCATGTCTGAGCAGCCTATTGCCAGGCAGGAGCACCATCACATGGGGGTAGGGCACATGTATGTGTAAGTATTGAGTTGCTTCATACGTTTTGACTTGCTCCGCAAGTCGCAATTTTCTCTTGAATCTATAATGGCAGCAGAGGGGATGCAGGGAAGGTAAGTACTGGCTACTTAAAGTCCCTTTTGCAAAGTGAGCTTGTTACTTTACTCAATATGGCCAGAGTACAGCTGTGACAATAAATGTTCCGGATAGAGGATCCTTAAAATTGGTGCTTACAGTAAAATTAACACTAATTTTTTAAGCTCTGAAATCACCACGCCAAAATTTCCCGCTGACTTCCGTCACCAAAAACAAATGTACCGCCTCCTTATCTGGTTAGAAGTAGCCCCGGGGCACACGTAACACCAACTGAGAACCGATGCTGTGTTTTATTACATTGCTTATTTTCGGCTATAAAAATAGTGATATTCTCCATAGTAACTACGTGTTTGTTTTTATTTTATTACAAGAAATATGGAGGAATTTGGTTGCGATGGCAGCAGAACATTATATTCTTCCTAACAAGCACCATTTGGTTTTAATGGTTTGTGACTTGTTATTTGTATCGCTTTTTGCTGTTGCTGAGCGTTCGAGGTGTCTGCCCTGTGAAAGAAGACATATCATGTGCAGATGATGGTCTACCCTTTCTTCTATCTAAAATGATGAAAGCATAATTGGGGTCCATCATTTGGGGATGTG
>NW_017306399.1:333155-338909 GCF_000935625.1 Nanorana parkeri | reverse complement strand
GCATGTTATAAAGGGCAACATGTTCTATAGCTTAATTCCCAGCGTTCTGTTAAAGGGGAACACCCAAAATGGTCTTGTAGAAGAAGGATGTAATCTGAAAATGGCCACCTATCTAATTTATTGTACCGATTCAATCATTTCAGAAATCATTGGCAATCATCAGGTTAGTAGAGGGGAGACAATCCACATGGAGTGCACGTTGGTGGTAAGAATGTATTAGCAATTCTGGGAAGGAAAATCATTTCATTACAACTGTTGTATCATTGATTGGTTGGAGGAGCAGTCGTGGCAGTTGAAGGATTGACAGTCATGCTAAGAGTGAGTAGAGTTTGCTCTGTGTAGTAGAAAATGCAGCTGGTCGGTTTTGTGGGCCCACACATGGCTCCTACCAATCGTTTGCCACCTGACCAGCAACCCACTTGCACATTGCATCTTTACCCAACTGGAACCCCATTGTATTGGTGCCATGGTACAACAGCGATCTTTCATGTTACGCAGACTGCTGTCCATTACTAGAAGCAGCCAAGTCACAGAGACTGCTGTGTTACAGAGAGACTGCCGAGCTGCAGAGAGACTGCTGTGTTATAAAGAGACTGCTGAGTTACAGAGGCTGCCGAGTTACAGAGAGTCTGCTGTATTACAGAGAGACTCATAGCAGAACAGTGATTCCTGCGCAGAAAACAGAGTTGTGGGAGGAACCCAACAGGCCCCACCCTCTAAAGGCTGCCTACAGGAAGGGGGCGGAGACAAGACTATGTCACCTGGAACAAGCATAGAGAGCATCAGTGACCGTTCTTTATTACAGGTGGGGGCGGAGACAAGACCAGTCACCTTGCAGAAGGAGAGAGAGCTGCAGTGACCGGTCTTTATTACAGGAAGCTCCCAGTCTCACACTGGATTACTGCACAGATCTGGAAGAATTATACAAAGCTCACCAAGATTCAAGAAGGATACACATAACTTGTATTTATTTAATATTTGCTTGTCCCAGAGTTCATCTTCAACGTGTATTTATAATTAAAACAGTTTTTTTTTTATAGTTTTGGTTGAGGTTGGTACAGGTCAATACCTGGTCATGTTTTTACTGTTGTTTGTAACTCTGCTGGGGAGATTCACCCTCTGTTGCCACCATTGTCACCAAGATCAAAAGTGACAGGAAATCCAAAATGCCTTAAGAGGAATTCAAGGGAAATCTTCAGATGGGGGTCACCTGTTCCAGTGACAAGTGCCTAAGAGGGCAACCCCCCCCCTTCTCACATTAGAGAGATTTCCTCTCATTTCCTGTTGCATCTCCAAGACAGGAAGCAAGGGGGGGAAATCTTGCCCAACAGGACTCAGACAGCAAAAAATAAACTGACTGGGGTTTAACAATCCAATACCGCTTCCAAAACTTTAAAAAATACACTTTAATGTGCCCTCAGTATCACTGCATCCCACGTGCCAAAGGTCAACTGAGTGTTTCTAAGGACATCTCTGAATTGCAATAGACCAGTCACCTTGCTGACCTTTGCACATCTCAGATAATTCTGATGTCAGTGGAATAAATATTGTCAGTGGATTAATCATTGCGAAGATCAACCTCCAGCTAAATAAACTGTGCTGTGATTCAGTAAATTAGAGGGAGTGAAAGTTTTGGCTCTTCTAGCAGCTTAATGACTAACCAGCGAATTGGCACCCTATCACAGGCATAATCACGGGCAAAAACTCTGGTGTGGCTTACACAGCTTCGCTGACACATTCTGTAGTCACATGTGTGACATAACACTTGACAGTCCTGCTGGAAATAAAAAAGAAACACTGAGAACCTATTCTGGCTATATATAAAGAGATTGTAAGCTCTTGAGGGCAGGATCCCTCCATATATTATTTAACTTCCATTATGTTTATTTTTTTCCAAAGTGCATCAGAATATGTTATATTTGTACTTCCCTTACCATTATAATCCAGTGTCCCTCCCAGGGTTGTAAATTGCTTGGAGCAGAGCCCCTACCATGGTCACTCTTTGTAGGCTTATTGGGAGTTTGTCATGTGCATCCCTATATCACAAATGTGTAGCACATTGAATATATATATCTATCTATATATATATAGATAGATATATATATTAGTAATTTAATAATGATAATACTACAATTAATAATAATAGCACATTGAATATATGTATATATTACACATATAATAACATAGTTACTCCACTCATCCTTCATTTAATTTTGAGCACTGTTGTTACATTAGCAATGTTTTACAATCATGTAACTAAGATATACATTTGCAGACAGGGAACTATGCAAAGCCTATATTTTCTAAGCTATATACTTCATAATAGAAACCCTTTCCAAGATTACAACGCCCATTATTAAAAAAAAGAAACAAGTTGTGCCATATTTTATAATTGCTTAATAGAATAATGGACTCATTAGTATATGTAGTAATCTATTAGGTGGATTGACTAATGGAGTAGAGAAATCTTTGCTTTATTAAACAGTAGTTGCGATCACTTTGAATACCTGATCATCAGAGAAGATTCTCAACTCCTTTAGTAAATCAGCCTCTATATGTATGTTTTAATCTCCTAACAACAATTCTGAATGGTAAGCAGTTTCATGGCCTGGAGTGCAATGAACACAAGTGAAAGAAGTCATTCTATTGATATAAAAATTATATGTCTTATAATATAATATCTATATATACATAATAAAACATATTTTTTTTAATCAATGGTGATAAAATACAATATCTGTAATATCTGTACCCACTTCATAGTGCCAGAAGCCTCCATACAGAAAGGTTGTGTGCATTCTGGATTGCCACTTTGTTTCCTATGTATCCTAAAATTGTGTACATGAGCCACCCAAGCATACTATAGTACACTGGGCATAAGTGTTGTGTGGTCTATGGCATTTTATAAATTCAACATACTTAGCTTACACCAAACTACCTGAACCATTTCCCTCTGGCAATTATTGGAGCTAATTTACTAAGAGTCGAGTTTGTTCACTGAGTAAAGTATCAATAACAAGTGATAAAATACAATGAGGGGAATTTATCAAAACTGGAGCAAACTAAATATGGAGCCCAAGGACAAAAATTGCCCAGGACAACCAATCAGCTTCTCTTCAGTTTGTTTAGTTAAGATTTGAAAATGAAAGAGAGAAGCTGATTGGTTGCCATGCACAGCTGCTCCAGATTTTGTCTGCTCCAGTTTTGATAAATTCCCTTCAATATCTGTGTCCCCTTTACAGCACACCATACAAATAGGTTGTGTGCATTGTGAATTGCTACTCTGTTTTATATCTATCCTAAAATTGTTACATGAGCCACCCAAGCATACTAGAGTACATTGGGCATGAGTGTTGTGTGATCTGTGGCCCTTCTTGACTCCTTTTCGCTCTGGCTAATTTGGGGCTACTTTACTAAAAGTGTAGAGTCTGTTCACTTAGTAAAGTACAAGTTCACTTTGCAAAGTGCATGATCACATAGTTAAATAAATAAGGTAAAGCTGTGTTCTCTTTGAATACCCAATTATGTCCAAGGTAAGTTAAAAAATAAAAAGTTTTTTGGCTTGTACATGATTGAATGATTGAAGTGGGCAAAGCTTCACATTGTTCACAAAGTGAACGTTTACTTTGCAATGCATAAATAGAGTAAATCAACTCCATTTTCCCCAGCTCAGTTACTTCTCCCCAAATAACAGGGTGCTATTCTATAAATACCTAAAATACTATCAGGGATCACATTCATTGCTGTGCAGATGTATTCAGCAGGCTGCATAAGTGTAAAATTAAATGTAAGAGAGAGAGAGAGAGAGAGAGAGAGATAAATACCTAAAATACTATCAGGGATCACATTGCTGTGCAGATTTATTCAGTTAGCTGCATAATTGTAAAATGAAATATAAAAGATAGAGACAGGAGGAGAGACAGACAAAGAGAGAGAGAGAGAGAGAGAGAGAGAGAGAGAGAGAGAGAGAGAGAGAGAGAGAGAAAGAGATAGATTAATACCTATTTAAACTATATACCTAAAATACTATCAGGGATCACATTGATGTGCAAATGTATTCAGTAGGCTGCATAATTGTAAAAATTAAATATAAAAGAGAAGGAGAGAGTGAGAGAGCAAAAGAGAGATTGAGAGAGAGAGAGAGAGAGAGAGAGAGAGAGAAATACCTAAAATACTATCAGGGATCACATTGCTGTGCAGATTTATTCAGTAGGTTTCATAATTGTAAAGTAAAATATAAGAGAGAGAGAGAGTAATGAAAGCTTTCAGTAGAAGACTAACATTGTACATTCTTCAATAACTTTTCTCAGACATGCAGAAGGATTATTTTATATCCAATACATTGTTTCCTGTCTGATAAATATGTGTCTCTATTCTTACAAGTTAAATACTTTTTGTGGTTTAACATTTTAATATTATAATGTTTAGAAACTTAGTAAACTCTTTCCTTTGTGTAGCACGTGTTTCAGCATTGAACCCACCACACTGCTTTCTGTTTCCAGTCTGCATTGTGAGCTCTATGTATCTAACATACACGGAAATGTTTCTACCTTTGACTTAAGAAAAGCCATGCCGAAAACAGGTCTACCAATCTGCTTTCCATAAAATATTATTATTTGTCTCTTTTTTCCCCCCAAGCCCAGCAAATTTAAATGACTGATTTACGAGGCAGCCTGGCTGTTGCTAAATTTACATGCGTTCAATATCAGACTGGGAGTCAAGTGGCTTCTTAAAGCACCATTGTGACAGTAATTATTGCACTAATGGTCACAGTTAAAGCACCCCCCCTTCTTTCCCAGCTCCCTGATTCTCAGCCCCAGCAGTGCCTGACTTGCTTCTTTTGCTCACCTTGCAGAGAATTTTCTAACTAGGTTATTAAGCACTCCAGCATGGCAGGCTGCAGGGATCCAGGCAAGGATAGGAATGCTGAGTTCTCTGTGCAAGAAGAAAACAAGCAGGGTAGGGCAGGTAGGGGCCAGGGCTGCAGGATCCAGGGGAAAGGCTGCAGGATTTACAGCTGCTCTGACCCTCCAGCTGTTCCCTTCTGCCCTGCAATGGGAGTCCTGGGGTTTTCCTGCAGGCAGCTCCTGTGTGTCCAGCAGACTCATGGCGGTGTGCAGAGCAGGCTGCTGGGGAGAAAGTCAATGGCAGGCAAAGCAAAGGACCAGCACAGCCAATACAGCACGTCCTGGTGTGAGAGCAGCCTCTATAGACAGCCCAGCAGCAGACACATCTCCCAGTCCTTTGCCCTCAGAGCTGCCCCCACCCTTCCCTGCTCAGATCCTGGGGATCCTCTGTATGCGCCTTCCCTGCCAGGCTGCTCTCTGCTCTGTAACAGCACTAGAGGGCTCTGGAGCTTCAACTGCCTGCCTTGCAACGTCCCTGTCCACCCCAGCTCACACACCCAAAGCTTTAAAAACACAGGTTAAAAAAAAAGACACTTTTTTGTCTTTTTACATTTTTTTTCTTGTCAGCATTCTCCTGCACAGCCCCGCAATAAACCCCAATATATGCCCAATATATGCTGCTGTCCATAGGCAGGATACTTGTCATTGCATTGCTGGCTGTAATGTGAAAGGCAGGTACGATTATAAATGCACGATGGTGATAATTACCAGCAGATGATCAGGGATGATGAGGAAACATGCTGGTTGATTTTGTTACTTTTTCAATGTTACTAATTAATTTTTGTATTCTTACCTGCACAGAGAACTTTGTATCATGCAACTTTTTTTTAACTCTAACGACTCCCTC
>NW_017306399.1:332382-333132 GCF_000935625.1 Nanorana parkeri | reverse complement strand
TTATTCCCCAACAATATTGCATGTATATAATAATATAATATACCCCTAATGTACCCCTTCTGTCCATTAATATACCCCTAATGTACCCCTTCTGTCCATTACCATAGCCACAAACTCTCTCTCTCTCTCTGTCTTTCTGGATCAGTTGTTTTCCTACAATATTACCTACATGTATAATATATGTGAATATTATTTTTAGCAAAATGTTTAGCAAAATAAAGTAAATGGTTTTGCCCCTTGTAATTGTTTTGCTATTTTTTTCTGATATTTTGCACCCCCATTTATTTGCCCCAGGAAATAGGAATCCTGAGTCTGCCCCATAAAGACCCCCTGTCCTCACTAGCCCCTTCCCTCCTTAGCAGCCCAGCAGGGTAAAGCACTCCGGATCGGCCCTGTAGACGGGTCGAACGTGCTGTGTGCTGGTGATGTTTGTCTCAACAGTCCCACACTGACCCTTCCTGAAACTTTTCAAACTTTCCAAGTGTATAATCAGTGCAGCACGGTGCAGGCCAAGATGACTTCATCCCTTGTATATAACACCCCCCAGCAGAGGTATTCTGAGGTCAGGAGGAGGGAAAAAGTCGAGGAGCCTTGCAGACAATGTTTGGGGTTTAATACCTTGGCAGGAAATTAATGACCATATGTACAAAGCTGACCTTCCAGCAAAGAGTTGGGCGAGAGAGAGAGAGGGAGGAGAGGGGGAGAGAGAGAGAGAGAGAGAGAGAGAGAGAGAGAGAGAGAGGTAGGTGT
>NW_017306399.1:331650-332129 GCF_000935625.1 Nanorana parkeri | reverse complement strand
TATGTATTTTTCCCCCTACTTTTTTTTTTTTTTTAACTTTCTATCCCTTTTCTCTCTCTCAATAACTTTAACCTTTTTCTTTGACCTCCTTATATAACCAAGCTCTATAGACAATCTCATTCTCATTTATGAGCATGCATTTTATTTATCATAAGATCCTTGTTCTTATGATAAATAAAAGCTCCGCACACCACAGCTAATGTCCAGGTAAAATCACACAACCAAACCCAAAATGTTTTTACAATGAGTTCTAGGTAACCTTGAATTATTTAAAATTAGAAAAAAAAAATACATCAGTGTTGTATTGCACCAGAATATATGGCAGCCCCCTTGCCAGGAGCGCAGTATTTCCCAGCTCCGTCCCCGCTCCGCCAGGAGCCCAGGGCCATTGTAACCCAATGTGACCCATTTTACATTGCTGTTACCAACAAACTGTGCAATGGGTGTTGTGGACAGTCTGTGATATCAGGATTACCTAC
>NW_017306399.1:330440-331624 GCF_000935625.1 Nanorana parkeri | reverse complement strand
GACCTACAGGACTCAGCTGGCCAAATCAATACATTTAAGCGATTGCAATTAACAAATAAGTGAATTGATTTTCCTATATCATCTCTAATATTGCAGCTGTATCCTATGAACATAAGTATTATATCCATCTAGTTATGTTGCATCCCCATATTTATTACACGTTTTTATTTCTGGCTGTGTTTGTTGACCTTCTGAGCGGCTATTAATAGAGACCAGCACAGCTAAATGGAGATATGAAGATGCTTAAATCATGGTGTTTTGTAAATGAGTAGCCTAAATATAAAAAGAATCACGCAGCCAATGCTTTCACGTATTTACAAAATCTCTATATCAACGGATTGAAAAAGAGAGAAAATGAAAGAAAAATGAGGACGACTGAACTGTTATTTTTCTTTAATTTTGCCTATATATCGTTTTGGTCAATTTTAAAGGATTGAAAAAAAAAGTATGAAATAGAGTGAATTTAGAAAACAAATATGATAAAATAAAATTGGTTTAATGATCTGTTTGCCTCTGAGGGTAACAAAAGCATGGCAAATATATTTGTTGTTATTTAATATATGTATTTGTTATTTATCACAGCAGGTGAGGATATAGCTATCTGATTCCTAATACGAAATATTTATTAGTATTTAATATATTTATTCATTGATCACAGCATCTGAGAATATAGCTATCTGATTTCGAACTAACACGAAATATTTCATATTATTTATTGATTTGTTTATTTATCACAGTAACTGAGAATACAGCTGATTTCTATATAACATCAAACACATTTCATATATATATATATATATATATACACATATACAGTATATACATACTCAGCGGCTAATGAGCTCTTTATCTGCTCTGTGTCCACACAATGACACTTATTAATTGTAAAGCGCTAAGTGAAAGTTTCCCTATCACAGCAGGGCGCTCTATACATTGTAAACAGGGTGCCATTTAACCCCCGACCACAGCCCCCGACTCTCAGATCAGCTCAGATCACAGTCCTCCTTGTTGCGAAGCTTTAGTCATTTTTTGTGTCGCAGTAAGTTCCCTGTTGGCCAAAATCTACTCACACTGCACCTCCTGCTGTCAATGGGGCAAACACCTGAGGGGCTGAGGTGGGTAGAAATGAAAGAATGGATTAGTGAATTATTAAATAAACAGTTTTATTTTTAAATTTTTTTTGG
>NW_017306399.1:316139-330371 GCF_000935625.1 Nanorana parkeri | reverse complement strand
ATTGAAATGTTATTATTATTATTAATACAATCATAGTAATACAATTTCAATCCACCCCTCCTAAAAAAAAAAATAATCAGATTTTCTCAACTCATGAATCAATTTATTCATGTATACCCTCCTTAGATTTGTCCGGGCAATCATAATTGACACATTTTGTACATTTTAGATGTATTGATGGGATAGGTGTAAATTGCGGCAAATTGAAACATTTGTGACAACGCCATTTTGTTGAATTTTCCAGAATTGTCCAACTTACAGTTCAAATCACTGAGGCTGGCGACCGACTAATGGAACAAATAATTTCCCATATTGGATAATTTTGAGCCCATTAGTCAGCCCCCGATAACCCAGCGCCAGAGGCGAGTAGCTGGGTTCCTGTTTATTCCACATCAACATACACATGTATGCAAGGATGGTTCAGTTGTACTTGTTTATAGAAAGATGTTTTAAAAGAAAGTTTACTCCACAGTCTTTATGCTTACTTACTATTATTATTATTATACAGGATTCATATAGCGCCAACAGTTTGCGCAGTGCTGTACAATATAAGGAAGACATTACAATCACAATTGTAGCATGAACAATATTAATAAAAAAACAACTAACACCATATTATATAGCAATGTTCTCTTGTTTGTGGCAATCATGGGTAACCCTAGATAAAACTTGCACTTTTGGCACCTATGCCTCATTGCTGGTATTCCATAGAAACATAGAAGAGTGATGGCAGAAAAAGACCAAATGGGCCATCGAGGTTGCCCCTTTTTTATGTGCTTTTTAAAGCTTTTTGTCTTAGTATAGATCTCTGTTTGTACCACGCATGTTTCAATTTACATACTGCTGACTGACTCATTACCTCTGCTGGGAGTCAGTTCTGAGCATCAGCTACTAGTACTTCAGTAAAATAATACTGTCTAAGGTTAGCTTTGAACTTTCCTCCTGCTAGTTTGAGGTCATGTCCTCATGCTCTTGATCTCAGCTTCATATTGAAAAAAAAAACTGCCCTCCTGAACCTTATCCACACCCATAGATTAGCGTAGGATCAGACTATTATGGGCTCTTGGATTGCGCTGCTTCCTCGTACATAGTGTATTTGCTAATCTCTATACTTGTTACAGTAGAATGGGTCCAAGTCCATAACAATGTATCAGTTTCTGTTCTGACTTAAAATCTTATTCTTAATTAGGCCTCTTCCTTTCTAACAGAACACCGGGGAATATTTAGCCCTCATTCACACGGGTAACGGCCGGCCTGTACATATCCGTGCTGCCTGCAGGGCCGTATCAGGCAGCTCCCCAGAAGGACAGGTGCTGCGTGTGAATTGAACGCAGCAGCCTGTCCTTCTCTATGTGAGTACGCCCCCCCCCCCTACACTCCATGCACGTCCGTGCGTCCGTACTCGTACGCTGACAGGTCACCTGCACCCGTACGGACCTGCAGGTCGGATGAGCGTAGGGCGGCGTATGGCCACATACTCCCATAGAGAAGGATAGGCTGCTGCGTATAAATCACACACGCAGCAGCACGGATCTGTACGGGCCAGCCGTTACCCGTGTGAATGAGGGATTAGGTGTATTAATAATATAAACAGTGGAAGTACCCTTATTTTATTCGGGTTCTCAGCAGTAAAACAAGGTAAGAACTCCGTCCAGCGCAGAGCCGTAGCTAGCTCCTTTTGCGCCCAAGGCAAGAACAGAAAATTGTGCCCCCCCAACAGATGTGTGATGTCACCCGACGCTGCACACGAACAGGAAGTGATGGAAAGCACTTCCAGTTCATTCATAACTGGGGAGACATAGTACTATGTCTCCCCAGTTATTTACAAACACTGGAGTGGGAGCGCTGTCACTTCAGGATGGCCGAGCGGTGAGGCAAGAGCTGCCGGCTGAAGCGGTCTATTTCTCATCGGATCCCTGCTGCCTCTGCCCATACAGGCGGGGGATCCGAGGAGAAGCTGGAGCCTGTGCCGCCCATCTTTTCACTTATGAGCCGCAGCTGTGTTGGCCGCCTGGCTCCCCTGTTTCCATGGCGCCCTGTGCTCGCCAAGCAACAGGGGCAAGGGGCATGGCCGGTCCTGGCTGCGCAACCCTCTCAGCTGCGCCAGAGGCGAGTGCCTCACTCACCCCATGGTAGCTACAGCCCTGGTCCAGCGTAACATATTCACTTTCCGAAATCTGAGTTTCAATGGGTCATGTTTTGTGAGAAGAATTTAGCTGACTAAGCAACAGATGATCTCATACACACACACAACCACATACACACACACACACAAAAGCACACACACACAAGCACACACACAAGCACACACACACACACACACACGCACACACATACACCCACGCTCACACACACACACGGGACACCAGCCAGTGACAGCTCTTTTCAACTAATCGAGACCCATAAACGGAGATTTGATAATGTGCGCAGGATTACTGTATAATTATAGCGTAGTGGTTTCCTTGCCATAATTACATACAAGTGATTTACTTAAAGCCAGTCTGTCACATTTGAAGCCGTGGCACAGTTTAAAAAAAAAAAAACCCATCATAAAACGAGGTAGGAATCTCTTCAAAGCTGAATTCCAGGCAGATATAATAGACACAGATTAATGATGTGCTCTCTTTATTTTTAAATACCAGCAAGTGTTGGTACCTTTTACCTAGTACTAGTACAGTATAAGCCTCTTGCAATTCCTGTACTGCAGAGGTCGGACTGGGAGAGGGAGAGGCAGCACAAGGACAGAATCAGTTGTGCTGCAATGCATGTGCTAATAAGGAATGTGATAGGAGGAGAGAGCAGAGCGATGGAGAGGTGAGCTCAGCTCAGCAGTGTGCTGTTTCTCTTTTCACTGTCCAGTCACAGGCTGGGGTTAGGACAACGTCGTCCGACTAATTTTCTCGGATTCTAGACCACCATGGACATGATGCCTCATGCATCATCATCACCCTGGCCTGGGCCCAGAGTACTCCTGGACAGTGCAGCACTCACATACCATTACATGAGGACAGCACCGTCCAGAAGTAAGAACAACTGTGCCTCATAGGATTCAGGAGCTCCAGACACCACTGCTCCAGCAGATCAAACAGCCACCACCAGAACAAACTTATGATTACATTATAAATTGAATCTGAGTGTTGGACAGAATTCTCTGTACAGTGTTTTTAGATTTAATTAGGGAACTGCCGCCATGCCAAAGCTCAGTTATTTTTCCCCTCCAGGGCCAAGTCAAACCAAAACTGTTATTGCAGTTGTAAGTGTATAACTATAGCGTGAGTCACCCTCTGGCTTCTAATATCTTTTGGGGACTCTTGTGGTCAGATCCCCCACTCCCCCCTCCAAGTTCCTGACAATACAGCAGACTTTCCTCCCTACAGCAGACTTTCAGAAACCAAGTCAGGGTGTCACGTTCCACCTTCTGGATTGTCCCTAATGTGAAATACAGGAATTAATCAAATTCAATGGGGGGCTTGTGGCTTGGCTGTAATCAAAGATGTTTAAAGCGGAACCTCGATAAAGATATCTATCACATGTTGTGTGTGCACTTAAAGTAGAAGCAAGCCCGGTTGCTATAATCTAATTGCAGTGTGGTAACATATGCAGGTTTTGTCCCTCCCCCAGCCTGTGATTGGACAGTAAAAGGATAAGCAGCAGCCTGATGAGCTCCCCTCTCCATCACCTGCTGTACAGGGACTACAAGAGTCACATTCAGCATTATAAAATACATTTAGGGGTCTATTCACAAAGCTGCCGAAGGATCTAGCCGTAGCTTTGGCTGATCCTTCGGCTAGCTTCGACCCCAGGACCCCTTCAGTTTAGTAGAACCGAAGGGGTCCTGTATGGGCTATTCACTATAGCCCCTACAGCTCCCGAAGCTGGCCAAGGGGCTCAGTCGAGCCGAAGGCATATGCTTCGGCTCGACTGAGCCCAGGTGAAAGCCGAAGCTGGCCGAACAGCCGGCCATTGGCCGGCCGACAGCCTGCTGCTGACTGCTGAGATGACGGCTGGCTCCGGCCACTTGCACAGACAGATCAGCGTCCCTGGTTACCAGGTAACCAGGGACGCTGATCTCCAGACAGCCCAACTCTCCCTGACGCTCCGGGAGTCTCCCGCTATTAGATAGCGGCTCCCGGCCGCCCGGTAGAGAAACACTTTCTCTCGGAAAACTTTACTCTGCTTGATCGAGCATAGTAAACCTTTCCCTGCTCTGTTGTCTTTTTTTTTTTTTCTTCTGACATCGGAGCAGTTGGCTGCCGTCAGAATAAAATAAAATTTCGGCCGAACATGCTGAGCATGTTTGGCTGACCCGAAGCCAGCCGCAGCAAGCCGATGTACGGGTGAAAACAGCCGTACAAGCCTGAAGTGTATAGTCGAACAGCGTTCGGCTCACTTCTCTTTGGGTCGGTTATTCACTCGGCTGCCTACGGCAGCTTTGTGAATAGACCCCTTAATGATGAATTCAAAGAGCTGCATTATTGTGCGTGTCTTATATATCTGCTTTATGGGAACTCAGGTGTGTTAAAAGTGCACTTTTATGTCAGGTCTGGGACTCTGGACCAGCAGACCTTTTAACAAGTCAACATTCTGTTACAAAAATAAACTTTCTTTTAACCTGACTGAGTCTCAGAAGTTTCTGGAGCGACTGAATTTGGCCGCCTTTCCCCCCTCGGCTTCAGCAAACAAGAATATATATATATTTTTTTTCGATCCTTCCAGAGAAAATAAATGAACTAACTTCACACGAGCTGCAGCCCTGCTTTTTCCGAGAAAAAGGGCAGAGACGCATACGTTCAGCGGTGTTGGGTTTCTGTGTTACCGGAACTGCGTAGTAGGCGGCCTCTCCTGGGTGTAAGGGCTGCCAGGGATCGGTCTGCGCACATGTGCACAAAAACCTGCTCAGTCCCCTTGCCTGAGCGCAGCCAGAGGGAGTACGTCGGGGTTGGTTTATTAAAGGTGGAATTTTTACCTGTTTAATTTAAATTGTATCCGAATGAGAATATAATATGTCGTAGCTGACCAGTCCTTAGAGGGTGTGGCTGCTAGGCATGAGCTTTGCGTTTGGGTCGACCGTGATTTGGACCGAAACCCAACCTGTTTGCCAAATGGGAGAATGATTTGGCCAGTTTGTCCACCAAAGAATGTTTGTCCTGTGCAGCCTGTACGGTGTCATGGCTTGGTTGGTTGCTGAACCCAACAGTGCCACTGGTTGCTAGGATGCAGTGGGGCACACCATACAAACATATGAAGCTGTAAGGCCACCAGCATCTTAGCAACCTTATGATGATGGTTGCTAAGATGCTGGTGGCCCCACAGCCTCGCTGGTTGTTATGGTGCTCTCACCTGCATCCAAGCAACTAATCGTGCTGTGTGGCCCAGCTAATAGTGTCCTAGTAACCTATGATGCTGTGATGATTGCTAGGACACCTTAACCCTTTCCCATTCTACTACAAATGTGGTTTTCCCTGAAGAGCCGTCAAAGAGATTTTCTATCACTTCCTACCCCTGGATGGTTGTTACAATGCTGGTGGCCACACAGCCTCATTGGTTGTTAGGGGCCACCCCCCTGCATCCTAGCAACCAATGGTGCTGTGTGGCCCAGCTAATAGTGTCCTAGTAACCTATGATGGTGTGCAGGTTGCTAGGACACCTTAACCCTTTCCCGCTCTACTGCAAATGTATTTTCGTCTGCATGTCCATTGAAATGATTTTCTATCACTTCCTGTCCTTAGATGTTTGATAAGATGCTGGTGGCTCAACAGCCTTTATGGAGCACCCGTCTGCGTCCTAGCAACCAATGATACTGTGCTGCCCATGAGCTAGTGTCCTAGCATCCAATGGTGGTGAGCTGGTTGTTAGAACGCTGTAAATCTTTCCCACTTTACTACAAATGTGTTTTTGTCTGCGGCTCCGTTGAAGAGATTTTCTATCACTTCCTGTCCTGGCAGGAAGTAACGAGCAACCTTCACAGCAGGGACATAAACCGCGAATAAAACCATTCCCTGCTCTATTTACAAGGAAATAAAAAATGGAGTTGGGCTTTAACTGGCTTCTTTGCAGACCCTTACCTGGTTGTATTCCTACCCTCTCTACCCCTCGGCCCGGCCCTGGGTGTAACTGCTTAAAGCGCAACTCTGGCACAAGACAACAAAACCCTTGCAGTGCCCCTCCTGACCCCCTGCACTCCATTTTATGTCTTGGGGTGCAGGGATAAGGTATAATACTTACCTTACTCCTCGCTCCAGCAGACTCCCTCCATCCATGCAACCGCTCCCAGGAAGACTCCTCTGTAAGGGATTCCCTGTTGTGGTCACACACTCGGTCACCTCCTCCACGCTCTGCATTGCACTTGATGACCACCCACAGCCTGAAGTGTCAGGCAGAAGAGGAGGGTGCCAGAGCAGTAAGTGGAGTGGGGCTGGGTAAGGTAAGTAATATCTACTCTTCATGTACTCCCTATGCGCAGGGCCAAAGCTGGGGGGTCAGGGGAGGCATGTGGCGGGGGTGCCGTTTTAGGAGGGGTGCCACTGGGTGTGTGAATGGAGAACTTTTCTGAGCCTTTTCTCAAGGTGACAGAATGTCTAGCTTCCTCACTGCATATACCTAATGGGTGATTGTTTAACCCCTGCAGTGCGGGGAAGGTGTCACTGCAAGGGTTTCAATCTGGAGGTGGAATTTGTTTGTCGTTTACTTAACATTTATTGAAACCACATGTCCACAGGGTGACAACGCTGCTGTGTAATTTTACTGCAGAGCAAGTAGCTCATAAAATCAAAAACCGCTGTTGATGCTAATGACTGACCGCCACATTTCTGATTTTTCCCCATACTTCAGCTTTAACTAGGCGAAGATATATTGATAATGATCCTGAATCAATCACTTTGCTGGTTTGTACCCATTTAGCTAACTGGGACCACTAGAGGGCATCCTGTAAATACAAATATAAATCACGCGGTTGCTCTAGTAGCATCGGGCGCGCTCGTCCAGGAGAAGCCGTGGTAAAGAGGCCTGATGAATATCAGCCTCAGCCGGAGAGCTTGCGGGATAATTCATCGCAGGCACCCCTCGCTAGACGTCTAATAGAATGCACATTGAATTGCTGCACAGCTAAATGCCTTTTCTTTCTGCCCGCTTTCCTTTCAGCGCGCATTCAGTTTAACCCCGGAGAGCATTTTGCCTATTACTTTATTTAATAGATCTCCATTCTGTGCAATATTTGGATTATTATAATTATACGGAGGGCATTAATTGTCCCCACGTAAATGCAGTCATTACGGGAGCAGAATGGGCCATTTGGACACGTCTTGATAAGATGCACCTGTCCCTGATTACTGGGGTAATTTGGGTGGATAACAAGTGTCACACCGTACCGATCTCCCCTCAGCTCTCGACTTGTGGGAACCAGATGGTAAAAACAATGATACATTGAGCCCGTAAACAAGGCCTCGAAGGCTGATTACAAAAGCCGCAGCATGCACGGGGAGCCTGGGAAAGCCGGGCCTGCTCAGCTGCTGGCGGACTACAATACCTAGCATGCTCTCTGGGTCCGTTGATGAGATGAGACATAGCCCCGGGGCTGTACAAAAAGCAAGCACCGGGTCGGTTTTGTTTACCGATAAGCAACGTGGATGCACAAGCAAGGGCCTAACTGGGAATCACGGGGCCCCGTAGCAAGATGGCACACCCGCCTAAAGGTGCCCATACACCTGCCGATTATGGTACGATAATCACGGGCGATCCCGCGATCGTACGGTAATCGGCAGGTGTATGGGCAGCGTGCAACCTCTTCTACTGTAAGGTCGCGCGACATTCGTCTTCCGGGCACGCTTGAAAACCTGCCGAAAATTGTACGATTTTTGGCGGGTTAGTGACGTGGTTGGGAGACGAATGCCGCACGGGCCGGTGTGCGCAAGCACTGCAATCATCGGAAGCCCTCCCCTCAGCGGGGGCGCGGCTTGCGAGGATCACAAGTACGATCTGCCTGTCCAAGATGGGCAGATCGTACAAAATTTTAATCACCTTACAACCATCGCACAACGAAAGTCATGCGATGGTTGTAATGTGTACGGGAAGCTTAACTCTCCCTGTGGCAGCTGGTAGGGTCAACTGTGACAATATACGTCAATATAACATATATAAAATAAAGTACGCCTAAATCAAGGGCAGGTAGCAAGAGAGCTGTCAGTACATGACAAGGGAGTAGTGCATTGGATAAAAGTTATAGTTGTACTATTAATAATAACAATAAACATAATAATATTTTATATTATGACAATATTTGCAACATTGCAATGATATGCCATTGCAATTGCACGCAATTACTCTATAACCCGAATACAAACTTCTTTAAAGTTTTTTTGTAGAGCTACAAACCTCAATTGTCCTATAGTAGTAGTAGTAGTAATAATAATAATAATAATAATAATAACCATAATGATATTTTATATCCTGACAATATTTGCAATTTTATTCACAATGTTTCACTTGCACACAAGTAAAATTTTTTTAACGGATGCACTGATACCGGTTTTTCGGTATTGAGTACGAGTACCGTTACCGGAAGTCCCATTAAGGAAGCAAGGAGGCATGTTATAACTCACCACCTGTCTTCCTTATTAGCCGGGAACCCGGGCGACATGTAAAGACTCGCCACCCGGCTTCCTGATTAGCATGTAAGCCGTCTCTATGCTCCCTCGTCACCAAGTGACAAGGAAGCATGGAGCTGGCTTTCTGTCCAATCAGGAAGCCGGGCAACGAGTCATTACAGGGCACCCGGCTTCCTGATTAGCATGTAAGCCGTCTCTATGCTCCCTCGTCACCAAGTGACAAGGAAGCATGGAGCTGGCTTTCTGTCCAATCAGGAAGCCGGGCAACGAGTCATTACAGGGCACCCGGCTTCCTGATTGGCCGGGCCAGGTGACGAGGGAGCATGAAGTCGGCTTTCTGGCCAATCAGAAAGCCGGGGAGTGGGTAATGAATCGAGGTCTGGCTTCCTGATTGGCCAGCTTCCCAACCAATCAGGAAGCTAGGCGGTGAGTCATTACACCCTGTCGGCCTCCTGATTGGCCGGGGAGCAGGCTCCATGCTCCCTTGTGACCGTGTATTGACTTGCTGCCCAGCTTCCTGATACCGGAAGCTCAGGTATCGTGCTAGGCATCGGAGCGTTTGGGCGAGTACGAGTATCCATTCTCATTGGGTGCTCAACATGTGTCAAGTACAGCGCAAGTGCAAGTTTGCTTACTCCTTGTATGCTTATTTGGGTGCCATTAAAAACGCTTGGCAAAGCAATATGCACACACAGCGCAGTATAGAACCACGCATGATAATGCACATAAACACATACACAAACATGCGGGCAGCAGCGTGCATATGGCCTAAGGGTAAGAATGTTGGCTGCTGGTGTATATTTACTAACAACAGATACTGGTAGCATTAGTATTTATTGTTATCGATGTGATATACGTCTATTTTTCTGCCGTTGATGCGCATAAAAAGTTTATTTTTTTGCCCACGTGGCCCCCTATTCAGCCCAGGCTTCGCTTTTTGTTGAGGCGGCCGTGACCACACTGCGCCAGTGTTTATTGATTGTTTATGAAACCAGATCACTTTGGAATTGTCTGCGGTGCTCAAAGACAACGGGAAGATAACGCTCACACAGATGGGCTCCCATTCCGAGACGGCTGCACGATCTTGGACACAGAGAGACTCAGAACTCTTGGCAGAACAAGAAAAAAATCTGCAGCTTGACACTACGTTGACTCCGTACATTTAATTAGATTCCAAATTTCAGATTCCCCCGCGGCATTCTGGGATAGCTCTCTCCAGCTTGTGTGATTGATGAACGCGTGGAGTTGGCTGTTATGTGCGGGTGAAGAAAATGATAGTCCATCTTTCTTTGAGGAGACATCTCAGTCAAAAGGAAACAGACCTTGTCATGTAGTTCTAATGGGCGCTGGCTATCTGTGAAATCATATGTATCAGCGTCCTCCCTGTTCTATTCCTGCCTTACCCCGAAGGCCGAGACTCCCATTCTCTGAAATAATTTCTTTAAAGGGTCAATGTATGATAATAATTCAGTGTTTGGTAGTTAAAGTGGAACTCCAGCCATCTTTTCTTTTTAATAGAGTGGGGTGGATTTAGGAACTTTAAACCATGTAATGCTTTCTTAGTCCTCATGGGAGATTCGGGTCTTAAGATTTCTGTTTGAGGTACAAGGACAGCACACCTACCATGGCCATTGTGAGTCTAACATTACTTGCAAGGTGAAAAAGGTTGATATAAAACATGAGATCTATCAGGCAGTATCTCTCATACAGATATGGTTTGAATGGTTTGATGTGGAGAAACTTGAGTGGTCTGCATAGAGCCCCACCCTCAACCCAACCGGACACCTTTGGGATGAACTATAATGCCAATTATGAGCCAGGTCTTCTCACCCAACATCACTACCTGGTTTCATAAATGCTCTTTTGGCAGAATGGGCACAAATTCCCAGAAACACTCTCCAAAATCTTGTAGAAAGTCTTCCCAGAAGAGTGGAGGCTGTTATAGCTGCAGAGGTGGCCAACTCCACATGAATGTCCATGGTTCTGGAATGGAGTGCCCAACAAGCTCCTGTAGGTGTCATTGTCAGGGGTCTACAAACCTAATGGTGAAGCTACCATGACATTGTGGAAATCCAGACCAGTGAATATACCTATATACGCACATGGTTCTAGAATGGGATGTATGACAACCTCATATAGGTGTCATGGTCAGGAGTCTACAAACCTAATGGGGAAGTTCATGTGGCAGTGTGGAAATCCAGACCGGTGAATATACCTGTATACACACATGGTTCTGGAATGAGATGTCCAACAAGCTCATATAGGTGTGATGGACAGGGGTCTACAAATCTAATGGTGAAGCTACCATGACAGTGTGCAAATCCAGACGGGTGAATATACCTGTATACGCACATGTTTCTGGAATGAGATGTCCACCAAGCTCATATAGGTGTTATGGTCAGGGGTCTACAAACCTAATGGTGAAGCTACCATGACAGTGTGGAAATCCAGATGGGTGAATATACCTGTATACGCACATGGTTCTGGAATGGGATGTCCAACAAGCTCATGTAGTTGTCATGGTCAGGGGAATAAAAAAAAAACAAATGGTGAAGTTACTATGACAGCGTGGAAATCCAAAACAGTGAATATACCTGTATACGCACATGGTTCTGGAATGGGATGTCCAACAAGCTCACATAGTTGTCATGGTCAGGGGTCTACAAACCTAATGGCAAAGTTCATGTGACGGTGTGGAAATCCAGACTGGTCAATATACCTGTACAACAGTCCACTTCATCTAGTGGCCTTCAGGCTGAGATGCCATGATGCATGCCCTGATGTTTCATCAAGAAAGTCGATATTAGAGGGGAGGAGGACCAATAATCTTGACCCAGCACTGCACCTGTTGAGGATTACCAATGATTTACCATTATCTCATCATTCCAAGAGATTCCTTCGTTACGTTCTCTGGGATGAATCTTGGAAGATCCCAGGGTCACCGACCCTGTCACTATGGCCGCAGCTAATTCATGCAACTCTTTCTTTGTATAAGTTAACCTAAATGAGGTCATCCCAAAATTCCCTAAAATGGGGCAAATGGACATCATCATCAACATATACAAACCACCTCATCTCCATGGACTAAGCAGCAGACACAAACCCCCTTCCTTTTTATTGTCCGCTGTGCATTGTGCGGACAACTGGTTGTGACTCTGGTATTGCAAAAATATATATATTGAGTAGTTCAGTTTATGTTCTTGATTAATAAAGCAATATTAAAAAAGGGGGTGGGGGGGGTCAGGCAATATTGAGCATATCTACAGATCCGCCCTGCCACCTCCTCCTTGCAGTAAACCAGTCCAGGTCGCAGATTACATCTGTCGGAGAATTAAAGTCAATCTGATTCATTTAACTGAACAGCAGAGTGGAGATTACCGACACACTGCATCCTGGTAAGGAGGGGCGGATAAAAGGATATATATCATTAACCGTGCACAGCCCCCCCCACCGCTCAGAGCAATCCTCCCCGAATTATATAAAGGGATAGAAGCGTCAGGACATATGGCCGTAATCCCGATCCGTATCATTATTACATTACAGCCCGTCTGCAAGGAGATCAAGATGCCTCATTTGGGGGGGGGAAGAAGAATTAAGGGAGAACTCCGGGCCAAGCACCTCATTTCCTGTGATTTCTCCTATCAGTGATACTTAGATTGTTAAATAAACAAAACCATTTCTTTAAAGAATTCTGACTATCGGTGAACAGTGCGCAAGATGACGACCCGTCCAATTATTATTAATATATTATTATTCAATGATTCCGATGGCAAAGATGTTTGGATTTCAAAATTAAACTTTTTATCAATGTCTCGTTTTAAAGTCATATTAAAGCCACAATGTTTTTAAGTTAAAGTGACATTAAACCCTCAGATTTTTTAACATAAACCAATACTGTAATGTGCTTACTGTAATCCATGGTTGTTTCCCTTCTCTTTGCTGCTCTTCCTTTTAAATCCTCATCTCTTCTCATGCTTGGGGAGAACTTCTGTTTTGCAGCAGACTGCCTTGTCTCTGGAATGGATACATGGTGTCTGTGTGCAGGTTCACAACCTGAGCCAGCACTACAGGAAAAGGCACTCAGCTGCAAAGGGAAGTTCTCCCCCAGCATGAGAAGAGATAAGGATTTAAAAGGAAGAGCAGCAAAGAGAAGGGAAACTACCATGGATTACAGGACGGCACACATTACAGTATTGGTTTATGTTAAAAAATCTGAGGGTTTAATGTCACTTTAATTCAAATGCTGATGAAATCACTGACAATGGATGCTGCTCCTTGATGTTTACAAGTTGTAATTTAATGCAGAATCAGCTGGTCCCCTGAGCACTGGACCTGACATCATGTTTTAGGGTGACTTGCAGGGTCCCATGGAGTCACCCATGTGTGTGCTAGTAAGCTGTGTGTGTCCCCACTAACATGTTCATAGTCTTTTACTGTCTCCTGCGGCACGTCCAGTCTGACAGTTTCTAAAAAAGTCGGGCACTCGGTCATGGACTGAGAGCCCGACAGTGTCAGGAGAGCGGAGGGGACCCGGCGGCATACCTCATCCCGCCGGGTGAATGTCCCCTCCTCTCTCTGCCAGCGTCCATCACTAAGAAGGTCAATTAAATAGCCGCGCCTGTGTGATGATGTCATGGCGGGGTGTCACCTGGTCCCCGCTCCTGAGTGTCCGCATACTCTGACAGTCCCTTGTAGTATGTTTTTGGTCTCCACATGTTCCCTGCAGCTTGTTACAGGCTCTGACAGTTCTCTACTCCATTGAGTACACTAAGTATAATGTGCTGGCCTTTTGGTACCACCAGGGACTGCATCTGAGATCCCTCAGCCGGTAGCACACCATAAAGTCCAACTGTTGTAAAACGTTATTATTCCAGGACAAGCACCACAAAGCCCCACCTGGGACCGCCTCTTTGGACGCGTTTCACCCACTACCACTTAATCAGAGATGTGAGGATAAGGACGGCCCCTTGCTTGGCATTTGCACCCAGACAGCTGAGGGAGTGATCCAATATAGAGGGCCTGGCAGAGGGCCTTCGGTCGCCCCTCATTTCTAGTTATATGGCCACCACTCCTCTAACTGCTTGCTGTATAGGTCAATGTAAACTGATAGGATGCCTGTATTGAAAAATAGTCTCTTTTAATTGGTCCTCTGCCCTCACTATATCCACCAATGGGGAATTACAATCTCAGCAGAAACGTCTGTGCTACTCTCAGGCCTGACTTTGGACACCCATTAAAGAAGAACTCCGTGCATTTTATAACCCTTGCAATGGGACTACCCCACACTGCACTGTAAAGGTTAACTGCTTGTTTTGGTCTAGGGTCTAAAATAAAGCAGATATACTGACCCGATCCTCTATCTCACCTCTCACGCCCTCCGCTCCGGCTGTGGGATGCCCCTCAACATCGTCACTTCCAATGCAAGTCAATGGTCCTGCATAAGACGTAATGAGCTCAGCAGGGCTTAGACCACCGGAGCACGGAGGAGAAGAGGCTGTGGGGACCGGTCTAGAAGCTGGACGGGGTCGAGTATCGGGTGACTATTTCTTCTTTATTTTAGCCCCTAGGCCACATTGAGCAGTTAACCCTTGCAGTGTGTGTTTGGGGGGGGGGGGGGTGGCCCCCCTCC
>NW_017306399.1:315802-316120 GCF_000935625.1 Nanorana parkeri | reverse complement strand
AAATGGCTGGAGTTCTTCTTTAAGCCCCCGGTCCACGCCATTCCACCTTTGCCCGTCGGTCTGGCCGCTGGCATCCCTGAGAGTTCTAATAAGCCAACACAGGGAGTCAGCATACCAGAAACCATGCAAAGATGACATCTAAGTTTTGGGAGGAACTGCTCTGTGATTGGTCGCTCTGCCATCTCCTCCTCTCAATGGCTTCCATCAAATATGGCATCCGCCTGCGTCTCCATCCCGTGATCTTCCCGTCACGTGTCCGCTGAGCTATCTCCATTGCCATATGCCGATTGCATAACTTTCCATTCGTCTTGTGCTGAT
>NW_017306399.1:306098-315328 GCF_000935625.1 Nanorana parkeri | reverse complement strand
TCGTCCACCACGTCCTCAGCAAAGTGAAGGGAAAATATTTGGAAGAAGCGACTCTGCTCACTTTCAGTTCAGTCTATTAAAAGGCGCTCCGGTGTCCCGGAGGACGCGCGTCCATCTCAGTATTGGCTGTGCCGAAAAAATAAAATAAAACAGGAATGAGAATTACAGACTCGCTGTGTGGATGGGATCCCAGAGTCTGTTTATTCCTCGGCAACACTTAAAGGAGAACTATGAGGTGAGTGCTTTTCACTCACCTCATAGTTCTAGCCGACCTGTGACAATGAGACTGTCACAGGTCGGCTCAGTAGATCGGGAGGTGAGCGAACACATACCGGCGTTCGCTCACCTCTCCATCCTGTCACGCCTCTCTGCCGAGATAAGGGAGGGGCTGGATTCCCCCCTCCCCGCTCCGATCCGCCAGCGCTGACTGGCGGAACGGACGGGGGAGGGGGCTGGTACAGCTGGCTCTGCCTCTAGATAGGCAGAGCCAGCTGTCAGTCACGCAGCTGGGCGGATCCCGGCACAATTGTCGGGATCCGCTTCAGCTGCGGCGTCTCAGTATACCGCGAGCTACAGCTCCCTATATACTGAGCCTAGGGTGATGGGAGGACGCTAGTTTGTATTCTCCCTTTACCCTAAGGAGAACTATGGGGAAAAGCCTTAACCCCATAGTTCTCTTTTAACAAAGGAACACAGGGAAATGTTACTTTTTATTCTGATCTTAAAATAAGCTGAAAGCTAAAGTTTCATCTGCTGATATTTTGCCTTCTCTGGTCCCCCCCCCCACAACATGATAATGAAATAAACATTTTCCGTTTTCATGACATATCAGATTCCATCACCAGGTCTCTGTGCTTCTCTGTGCAGTGCAGACAGATCATTACTGGTGGGAGGGGCCGGCAGTGTCCTGTATACAGCTTGCTGAAAACACCACAGCACCCTGCTTCGGTGCTCCTCTCAAGAGCCCTCAGCCCAGATGCAACAAGTTGGCCGGATCTTGGGAGGAGTTATGCAAATATCAAAATGCCTTGATGGGTGGATGTCAGTCTGGTGGCGTGGGTTTCCGTAGGCAGGGTGTATTTGCATGCAGTCCATCCTAGATGCTCCACCTCTATTATTGAGAGAAAGAAATCAAATGAAAGAAAGGGACAGGCGGTCTGGGGAGAAAAGGGCTAGATGATCATTGCTCCCAGTTCTCTTTGTGAACTACAGCGCACTTCTCATCATGCAAATAAGGAAAGTGGGAGGTGTTCTGCAGTCATATCACACTTCCTGTCTTAGGATGGAGGAGCAACAACATTGCTCCTCCATAGATATAGCACTTGAGTGAGCGTTGTCACCCTGGTACAGGAAGTGTGTTACTGGCAGGATCACCAGGGAAGGCCCCAATTACAGAAATGGTGTAAAATATCGATTCCCCTTCTAGCGGGGAACAAGAAATGCGTTGAAATGCTTCTCAGGCAACAAATACAATTTCATAATTTGTCTGAAAGAAAAATATCTATGGAAATGGAAGTCGCATAAGTTTAACCTTCGGCGCTTGGGCCCGACCTCCGGTGTTGGAAAGTCTGGCTGCGCCCGTCCTGGAAATGACAGCGAAAAATATTCATTCTTAAAGCTGTAGGCGAAAAGCTAAATAGGTGAAAATACACATACATGCAGGGGAGTCTCGAGGCTGGGTGTCACCTGGAGCAGAGACCGGGTGACACCCCCGCCGTGACGTCATCGCGCATGAGCGGCCATCTAATTGAAGCCTGGCGGCGGCCATCTTGGTGATGGACGCCGGCAGAGAGAGGCAGGGGCGCTCACTCGGCAGGATGAGGTACGCCCCGGGCATGGGTGTCCCAAGGCTGGGTGTCACCCGGGGGCGGAGACCTCATCGCGGATGTGCGTGACGTTGCCGCGCGTACGCAATGACATCATCGCGCATGTGCAGTCGTCTTATTGATGCCTGACACAGAGAGAGGAGGGGGCGTCCGAGTGCCCGACTTTTTAGAGGGGGTGACACCCAAGTGACTGTCAGTCATTTTGGTGTCACCCCTCCAATAGTGTCACCCGGGTGCGGGCTGCACCCCCCGCACCGCCACTGTATATATAGGAGCTGTTTTATTTCGGTCCATCCAGTCCTGAGATTTACTTAGCTCTGCCACACAGCACAGCCTTGCCTGGCAGGGGAGGAGCACCTGATTTTTTTCTGCTGCAGTTAAGTAACACTTATAGGTCTTGTCCCTCCCCCACCCTGTGATTGGACTGTGAAAGCAGAAGCATAGTTGTACCTAACTAGTCCTCTTCACCGGGGCCAGCCCTACCTTATTCACCACCTGAGGCGGCCAGGGGAAGGGGGAAGTGGTGGGTTAAGCTGAGGTGTCAGCCGGGTGGGAGGCAGCGGGCGGTCAAGCTGTCAGCTGGGGAAGGGGTGTGCTGTTAGTTGGTCATGCTGCCACCCCCCAATGAGATGCCTCATTATGGGGACGCCCCTGCTCTTCACACTTTCACTGTAAGTCTACCAGACAGGAGCTGTCTGACTGAAAACAATAAGGACACCAAGCACTCCTGTATTCTTTATCCCTTTGAACACTTAGGGCAGAGGAAGTCAAACTTTGGCCCTCTAGCAGTGGTGAAACTACAAGTCCCATAAGGCATTGCAAGACACAGGCATGACTTCCAAAGGCATGATTGGATTTGTTGTTTCACCACAGATGGAGGGCCTGGGTTTGTCTACCCTGATTTAGGGGCTTTTATCTATAAAACTTTCATTACTGACACTAGAGGGAGCCGAGGAGCGTAGTAATTTCCTATGCTCCTCAGCGCCACCTAGTGGCAGTAATATTGTGCGAACGGCATTCGCCCAGCGGGGGTTGTATACGTCAGCCCCTTAGTCATAGCAAAAAGTCTCATTGTCATCAGCGGTGGCACCAAATGTCTTAATGTCTTCCTCAAACATGATCCCCATTGCCACAAACCTTACCCCTCGCTGACCATTTGGGCTTTCCAATGTCGTAGTTGCCGGTGTGACCGGCCCATTGATATAAAAGTGTAATGTTTTATAATTAGACGTATCAGATAAACATTTTCTCCTTTAGGTCGCACTTCCCTCATTTCCTTTAGATTGTGGGCTGTGGTGGGCGGGGCTCTGGTCTTTTGTTTGATTGTTTCTTACGCTACGTTACATCTTGTATGTTTATTCTATGATTTCCCCCGGGCTGGAAAGTGCTGCAGAATATCCTGGCGCTATGTAAATAGAGTGTAATAATAACTCTCATTCCGTCAGTTCTTATTTCCATCTCCGAGGGTGAGGACACTACCCCGGCCATGTGCATCTTGTGCTCACTTGGGCTGCACATGGATTTGATGGGGGTCCAACATGCAGGTGGGAACCTAGTGTCCTGGGTCTGATGGCCTCTCCATAAACATGAGCGATGAGAGATTGGGTCAACAAAGCCTACTGAGAGGGGAGGGATAGGAGCAACTACACAATGGAAGGGATATATAGTACACAAAGGGTTTCCAACCACCCCAAGATTGAATTCTATTGGACCCATGGGCAACTTTGTACAATCCTATCTCCTAAATGAGATGAGCGAGAATAGAGATGAACTCATCAGGCTGCCTCCTCTCCTTATGCTATACATTCACAGGCTGGGGCAGGGGCAAGGCCTGTAAGTGCTATTGAGCGTTAGAGAAAAATCAGGTATCTTGCCCTGCCAGACAGGAGTGCGCTGTGTGGTAGAGCTGTGTATATCTCAAAACTGGATGGACAGAAACACAAATCTTAAAAAACAGCTCATGTGTATGTATTTCATCTTTGTATATTTAGCAAGTAGCCTGAGGTTCAGCTGCAGCTCGATATCTGTATCCAGCTACAGATCTCCAGAGAAGACAAGCAGAGAGGTTTGTAGCTGCTCCAAACCTTTGCTACAAAGTTGCAACTGTGATCTGACCCCAAGAATAAAATAGTCACTGTCAGAAAAAGAATGGCAGAGGGTTAGCCCTCGTTCACACCTAGGCGTATTGCAAAAGCGCGTCTGTCGCGCGACCGTCACGCGTTTTTTTTACCGCGATTCGCGGTAAAAACGTCTCGCGACCGTCGCGCGATTCCGAAGGCTACTTGGCTGTATTCCAATGGAAAACGCCCTACAAAACGGCCCAAAGTAGTACCTGTACCTTTTCAGAAGTGGGCTGTTTTGTAGCGCGTTAGGGACGGGAGGAAATACGCCAAGGTGGGAACCAGACCATTGACTACAATGCAATTTATTTTTTTGACCGTTTTGTATAGCGTTCGTCGAGCGTAGAACGCGCTACAAAACGGTCAGGTGTGAACGAGGGCTAAGTGATTTGACTGCAAGGAGTCACTTGTGAGCAGTGTTGTAACAATAGTCATAGCTGTCCATGCAGCTGCTATGGGGCCTGGGGGTGGAAGGGGGCCCCATTAAGGATTTGCAGGGATTGCTGGTGACACTGACCCTGTGATATTTCCAATCAAGAAGAGCTGATGTCAGGAGTAGACAGACAGCTGCTACCTGTTCTTGATTTAGACTTTAAGACCATTGGCAGTAGTGAGGTACCAGGGGTGGGGGCCCATCAACGTTTTGCTATGGGACCCCATGATCTGCAATTACACCCCTGCTTGTGACTCATTCTCTATTCTAGAGAAAATGTTCCAATGTAAAGTCAATCAGCAGTGACCCTCAGCACAGCGGGAGCACTCGCCTTCTTGTTTTGAGCCGCCGGTTATTTTGGCAGCGAGTCACGTCAGCGCAACGATCCATCCGCCATTTATCACACGCGGAACGTTCCGGAGAATGAGCTGAGCTTATAAAATATATTATAAGTCTATTGACTCAGCTGCATCTTGCAAATAGTAGGTGAGCGGAGGTTTTTTTTTCCCCGGCCGTTTACAGGAAGATTAGCGAGGTGAACAATATCGTTATTGAGAGCTCTGAATTCCCCATCCAATTGTTGCTCGCACACTACGCCTGCCGCAGCCGTTCGCGGTTATTTAAAGGAGCATTCCAGACAACAAACAAATTTCCCTTCATACATTTTAGATGTCAAGTTTTGCACATTATTGTGTATATTTTTTTTGTAATGTTTTTTGTTCAGTGCACTAGTCTCCATGCTGAATGATGATGGTGCACACAAGGCCGGATTTCCCTGTGGCAGATGGGGGGGGGGGCGTTGAGGAACCTGGCCTTGGGGCAGCAGAGAGAGTAAAGCCAGCCCTGGGTACATATCCAGCAGTTGTCTAACCTTTTGCAACATGTGGGAAAGTGAGTGTGGCCTACTGATCATTACAATGCATTAAAAGAAAAACTAATTAAAAAAGTAAAAAAAAAACTGATCAGGTGGAATTCCGCTTCCTCATATCTGGCTTCCACCCAGTTGTCTCCCCAGTGCCTGAAACATGACAGTGAAAGTAATATTTCCCGGTGTGTGTAAAACAGAAATGCAATTCATTTACACAGCAGAAGAACACGCATTTGGAATAAAAACACAAGAACTGCCCTGAGCTGCTTTATAAATATCCCCCAATATATTGTATATCCCGGGGACAAGAAGAACGCCGGGGCCTGCAAATATACACAGAGAGCCTGCCGAATACATGTCCTGCCTTTCTCTGGTTTAATATATTTTAGGACACCGAAGTTGAAGAAGAAAGATGCTGATGTTCCATATGTCTGCCTCCGGGGCACCAACGGATATAAGTAAATATTAATGGAATCTCGGATCTTAAATAGATATTGAGGAGGAATGTGACCCCGGGGGAATTTGCACGATATTCTAATTATTCGAGTTTCACCTGTACATTTATACAGTATACATACAGTACATACATACAATAATATTATTGGAGATGAAACCGTTCCCGGAGCTCTGAATGGGTAAAGAACACAGAACCCGAGGGGTGTCGTAGTTTAAAGAGACACGGCCATGTGCAAAACTGCAGAATCATCCAGCAACCAGACAGAACTGATTTTATTGCTGGAAGGTCAGCAAAAGATTCATTCTGATTGGTGGATTTGAGTGAATGCAATTTGAACAACGGTATCGCATCTTGCACTGCCAGTCCTTGAGTTCTGTTTTCTTGACCAAAAAATGGAAAGGGTTTCCATGCTCCGGGAAGGGTTAGATAAGCCTGCTAGTGTTGTCTGCACAGACTGCTATTTAGAAAATGACTCTCTATCTATCTATCTATCTATCTATCTATCTATCTATCTATCTATCTGTCTGTCCTCCTATATTTCTTTCTACCTATTGTCTCTCTGTTTGAATCTATTTCTATTTATCCTGTCGTCCATCCATCCATCTATCTATCCCTCCATCTATCCATCCTCTCTCTCTCTCTTCAAAGTTTATTCTTAAATATACACATGAATAAGATGTAAAGTAAAGCTTTGAACACAGTAAGGATGGAACCCAACAGGGTGGAGCGATTTGATGTATGAGGGTGATATGAGCAATATGAGGGTGGAGCGATTTGTTAAATACATATACACTCTCTGCTTCCTGCTTAGTTGTGCTGTGTCAGCGGTTGTGCTGCGTCAGTCCTCTTCTCTCCCAGCGAGTCTACGAGTTTGATCTACTAAAGGAGTCTGCTGAGTGTCTATTCCCGGGTCATAGTGAATAAGATGAAGCTGTGTTACCAATCAAATGCAAATTAAGTTCTAAAGTGAACACAGCTTCATCTTATTCATTTAGCAGTTTGCTAAGTGAACATTCATGACTCCTTTAGAATATATCGGCCTCAATCAGTCTGCCAAGATGGACTGAAGACTTTCTATGTGGTCTATCCAATAAAACAGACTATGCCGCCTCCTATAGAGATGGCCACTAGGGGGAGAACTTACAAATATTTATGAGTAACCCAGTAAATCCTCCTTAGAACAGAAGGTATTCACATTCCATTATATATCCCAAAAATAAGAGGATTATGTCTGATTTCCGGACAGTCATGCAAATCATTTCTATATGCCCCATCAGCCAGCTGTACATCTAGAGCTGCTGGTGTATAGTGCAAATATATCCTAATATTATAGAGCCATGTATTCCAAACTGCATACAGCTGCTTCAGGCTTCCTATCATCAGTGCAGTGACTGGAAACCATGGCTTCTTGGCTTCTATGGCGTAGGGCTTGAGACCCAATGAGACTGTCTATCCATGCCATGGTTACACTGTCTTGTTGGGTCCCAAGCCTTGCTTCATAGAAGTGATCCCATTACAACCCATCAGCCAAATACACATCCAGAACTGCTGGAGCATAGTGCAAATACAACCTAATACTAGAGAGCCATCTGCATACAGCTGTTTCAGGCTTCTTGGCTATCAGCAGTGCAGTGTATGGAAACCATGGCTTCTATGGAGGAGGTCTTGGGACCCAACGAGACAGTCTAGCCCTGCCTTGGTTGGACTGTTTTTTTGGGTCCCAAGCATTACTCCATGGAAGCCATAGACTATATTTACACTATACATCAGTGACGCATTGATTCTGTTGGAGGGTTTGTCTAATCCTTTAGTCCCTTCCTGGTTAGACTGTCTTGTTGGGTCCCCAACCCTACTCCATAGAAGCCATGGTTTCTATACACCCCACAGATAATGGCCATGCAAATCATTCCATTACGCCCCATTAGACAAATGCACATTCAGAACCGTTGGAGCATAGTGCAAATACAGCCGAATATTATAGAGCCATTTATTCCATTCTTACCATAACCTGGTACTGTCTTATTGGGTCCCATGACCCTACTCTATAGAACCCAAGCTTTCCATGCACTGCACTGATGATGGGCGAAAAAACGGAAACTGCTATATGACGTTTGGAATAAATGGCTTTATAACATTGGGTCTCAACTCTTACACCGTAGGCCAGGGGTAGGCAAATTCTGGAGCTTCAGTTGTGGTAAACTTCAAATCCAATCATGAATCTGCCTCTGAGAGTCATGCCTGTGACTGTCAGAGTCTTGCAATGCTTTATGGGATTTGTAGTTTGCATCACAGCTGGAGGGCTGGAGTGTTCCTACCCCTTCCATAGGCTATATTTGCACCTCCAGCGGTTCTGGATGTGCATCTGGTTGATGGGGTGTAGAACATGATTTGCATGGCTCCACCCACTGTCTTGAAATGAGCAATAATCCTTTTATTTTTGGGGAAATGGGATGAAATGGCACATTTGAATACATTCTGAAGCAGGGACATGAGGTCAGGGGAGGCAGATGGGGCAGAGCCTCACCTAGTATTATGCAGGAAAAAGCTGTCAGCTTCAACTCTGAGGCTAACAGCTTTTTCTCCATTCAGATCGGCTTGTACAGGCGGCGCTGCATCCGTCTTTTGACAGGTAGTTAGGTTACACAGCAGAGGGCTTCCCCACTGCTTGTGTAACCTAACTTAGTGAGGCAAGAGCTGTCACAGCCTCTACTATGTGTTAGAGGCGTGAGCTCTGTGGATGGCTTGGACCAATAGCAAAGCGCCATTGGTCAAAGCTGTTCAATCAAAAGAAGAAACAAACAAAAAAAACCCAGTGAGAACATCGATCTCAATGCTTCACCAGTGGCAAGCAAGTGAAGGAAAGGGAGGCTCCTCCCCACACAGCTTGGTTAGTGCGCTGGGGACGGAGGTTTTGAAGAGAATTTATCAAAACTGGAGCGGACAAAATCTGGAGCAGCTGTACACGGCAACCAATCAGCTTCTCTCTTTTCATTTTCAAATCTCAACTGAGCAAACTGAAGAGAGAAGGAAGCTGATTGGTTGCCATGCACAGCTGCTCCAGATTTTGTCTGCTACAGTTGTGATAAATTCCCCTCTCTGTTTTTAGAAGGCTTTACTGTCCTATGCACTGATTCGGTCGGAGGGTTTTTTTGATCTCTTTAGTTCCTGAAGTGTCACATGGTTTCACAAAATGTATCAACAATAGGTAACAGCAAGCGATGAAATGAAAAAGTATCAAAATGTATCTGAACGTAAACAATATAATAATGACCCGAAATACAAACCCGTCGCAGAGAAGAAGAAGCTCGCCGCAGTTCCCCTTTAAACTACTGCGGCCATTTTGTTCTCATCGGATTCATTGACGTTTAAGTGACTCTTACGGATCGCAATAATCCTCGGGGATAACAGAGTAAAAAGAAGGACGGATGTTATGTTAGATCCTCATAAAAAGTAAACACTTTCTTAGGTTTTAACGACATTCCGTAACTTCCATAATTTATTACCTCCTGTACCGAACAACAAAAAC
>NW_017306399.1:288609-305970 GCF_000935625.1 Nanorana parkeri | reverse complement strand
CCCCCCCCCGGTCTTCCTTAACGGCCGCCGGTGATATTTGTCATTTTTATGAACTGTTTTTTTTTATATATGCACGCTTAGGTAATACCGCGATTTAAAATATTGTTTTTTTTTACGAGCGTTGCCGAGGAACATTAAACTTGAAAACGTTTTACAGCGTGGAGAGGGATAGCTGAGGATCCGGGATTGTTAATTAGCATCGCCGGTATGAAAATGAGGCAAGATCACCACCTACTGTAAGAGAGACTCATCTGCACTTCGTACGGCTCGGAGTCACCAGGAAGTGGGAAATGAGTTCATATACTGGCAGAAAGTGGACCTGTCGCACCTGTTTTCAGCACTTTTGGACCTTTTAAAGACCAAGGAAAACAACGAAGTATATGCAAACCCGATCACTAAAAGCCCATTAAAAGCTTTAAAATGTAAAAGTAATTTCAAAAGTAATATTTAAAAAAAATTAAGATAATACAATGTATCCCACCATGGAAGTCCTTGGTCAGGCACTTCCTGTTATAGGGTGACAATGCTCTGTCCATGTCTCCTAATTGTGCTCCTGAGTTGTCACCATGTCACACGGGCTTCCAATGAAGACTACAAGTGGCCTATTCAACACACATTACATTGACATGATCTACTGTTGTAACCGTCAGGAAATCCGTCCTGAGAAATGCCATGTTCCATGGCCAGAGTGCATGTAGACAAGGTATTATAAGGTGACAATGCTCTGTTCCTGTCTCCCACCTGTGCCCCCTCTGTTGTCACTCTGTCACACAGGCTTCTGATTGAGCCCACAGGTGGCCATCTCCACACACATTACACAGGCATAGTCTACTGTTGTCAGTATCAGGAAACCCGCCCTGAGAAATGCCGTGCAGTAGACAAGGTATTTATAAGGTGACAACGCTCAGTCCCTTGGATTTCAATTATGGAGGATCAGCATCACATGTTGGCATGGGATGGTCACATGCCCAGGGTGGTCTGCATGCAAATACAGCCTGGGAACACCCACTCCTCCAAACTGACATCCACCCATCAAGGCATTTTAATATTTGCTACCCTGCCAGCTATTGTATTCTGAAAGCTGGCACCTCAATATTGACTGCAGCTGATTGGCTGACCCGGCTCCATCAATGTTTCAGCAGAACTTAATTGAGCCGGGTGGAACCCACAGGCCCACCCACCTCTCAAATTCCGCAGATTCAGCAGGAATTAGCCAAAATTCAAGCCGTGTATGGCTACCTTAAGTGCAGATATTCCCGCTGTTACCCGCACAGTATGTACCCAGAAGGTCCTCTTCTGTGCACCTCTCTGATTTAGTTTCACAATAAATGGGGCCTGACTTCCTCTGACTTCATGACGAAGACATTGCAGGCATTGTGTGGCGTCTGCTGCTCGGGCAGGCATTGTGTGGCGTCTGCTGCTCGGGCAGGCATTGTGTGGCGTCTGCTGCTCGGGCCGGCATTGTGTGGCGTCTGCTCCTCGGGCCGGCATTGTGTGGCGCCTGGTGCTTGGGCAGGCATTGTGTGGCGTCTGTTGCTCGGGCAGGCATTGTGTGGCGTCTGGTGCTCGGGCAGGCATTGTGTGGCGCCTGGTGCTTGGGCAGGCATTGTGTGGGGTCTGCTGCTCGATGGGGTGGTTAATGTAAAACATTTTTTGGGGGGGAACAGGGATTAAAAAAAGAGGAATCCAAGGAAAATATGACTATAAAAGTAACATTTAAAGTAGCTGTGGGTGTGTTTGGGAACCCTTCTCCTGCATCACAAGCAAGGGGTTCCAAGATTTCCAGCCTACAGACAGGGGACAAATACACCATAGCAACGCCTGCACTGAAGCCCTGAACAAGGTGACTGTGTGTCCCGAATGTATATCAATGTTATATGTCGTGTTCCCCAGAACCTTGTTCCCTCCACTCCTTTTACATCCGTCATAAACCATAGCGAAAATAAACCAAACCGAAATGGAGCTCCCGTTGAAATAGGTTCTGACCGGGGAACCCACGCGCAGAAATTGTGCTCCCCTGAAAAGCATAAATAGAGCATTGGGCAACTTCAATCTCCACCACAAATCGAAAACAAAGAGGTCATGTTAGAGGCGGAGTGACCCTTTAAGCTTGGCGCTTATTTTTAACCTTCCGCTTTAAGTTAATGTGTTTTCACTCCGAGAAATTCCTGTGTAATCCGGCCCCAATTAACGCTGTTATTTTTGTAATGCGGTATACCGACCCGGGGAGGACGAGTTAGTGTTATTTTATTTGTTATTTCTGAACCTCCAGATGAGAGAGAGAGAGAGAGACCGACAGCGCTGGGGCTAACACCACCATCAGGAACCATTTAGGGAGATGAGGCCGTTAATGTCACATTTACCTTGTGCTAATCCCCCTAATAAGCGCCACGGCGCTGTAAAAGTCAAGGAAGATATCGCATGGCAGCAACTTATGGGGATCCAATTTATTTACTCTTACCCTACTGGTCGGCACTTCCGTCGGCACTGGACGGGCGCCGACGGAAGCTTTTTCCAGACTGATCCACAATAGGAATATATTTTATAGTGTCTTAACCTCCCTGGCGGTCTGATGATTCAGGATTTTAGCATCCCAAAGCGGTACATTGTTTTTCATGGAAATTTGTTGTTTTATATTGTAGGCCCGTAATTCTTAGTAAATCTTAGGAATAACTCACCTAAATCTGTCCAGACAAGGGTGCAGTAGACACCCCCTGGTATGATAAAGTTGGAAAACGAAATAAAAAAATTATAATATAATTAGGGCTGTGCAAATTAACGATTAATTTATCGATTAATCGTTAATTTTTTTGATCGCTAATGAAAACACTCGCCTCTCCGCCGGCCTATGTTTTCACTTTTGAATTTCCCGCCGGCTGTGACGCTCGAAAACGAAACTAAAACTCAGATGCGGGCATCGGCCGGCCGCGTACAGCAGTGGACACACCGCGGGCTCTTGACGGGTTCTCTTTATTGACCCTGTCACCTCCAATACACGAGTTCCAGCACAGTACTGTGCTGGAACTCCTGAGAGAGGTAGGTGCGGGGGAGGGGACTGCACACATATTACAAGTGATCGCGGCGACATCGCCGCAATCACTTGTAAACGAACGGCCAGATTCCCCACTTACCGCCCGGCGCCCGGAACTACATTTTCCGGGTGTCGGGGGACTCCACGGCGCTGCCGTCCCTCTGCTACATGCCGCCCCGAGGCCGGGCCTCAGTGGCCTCATGGGGAATCCGTGCCTGACCCCGAGCCAGACTTGGGAATACCGCCAGGGAGGTTAAAGCTGAACTTCGGGAAGAGCAATACAGAGACCTCCAAAGAACACAGACACAACACAATACCCAACAGATACCAGATATGTCAAACCATAAAATTGAAAGTTTGTTAGTGAAACAGTAAACGACTTAGGAGGTTATTCGCTAAAGAGCCGAAGTATCCAGCCGTAGCTTCGGCTGATCCTTTGGCTCTCTTCAGCCGCCTCTGACTTTGGTTCAGTCGAACCGAAGGGCTGCTGTACGGGCTATTCACAATAGCGGAAGGCATATGCTTCTGCTCGACTGTGCCAAAGTGACAACCGCAGTGCGGAGAAAGGTGGGCCGAAGCCGACCGATCTCCACGCAAATGACTGCTGGGCGGAGCCAGCCATGATCTCACAGCTCGCTCCGCCCAGTAGTAATGACAGATCAGTGTCCCCAAATGACCTGGGCACGCTGACCTGTCAATAAACAATAACAACTGGATTGAGCCGGCCGCTCCGCCCAGTCGTTATATATTGGCTTGGACCTGCTAGAAGACTCTGGCAGGTGCCCGAAAATAGGAAACAGTTGGGTGGAGCTAGCGGTTGGGCGGAGCTAGCTGGTTTTCTTTTTTCTAAATATATATATTTTTTTAATTTTCCTATTTATTTGTATTTTTTAAATAATTTTTCAACTCTTTTTTTTTTAAATTTAATTTTACTGAAGGCAACCAATGTACAGCTGAAATTAGTGGTACTGAGCCGGAGTGAAAAGCCGTACAGCGTTCGGCTCACTTCTCGACGGCTGGCTTTTCCACTCATCGCCTCCAAATCCGAAACAGCAGAAAATTTGTTTTCTTTTATGAAACGAATGAAAATGTTTTTGGTTTTCATTTGTTTTATCAGAAAACAATTTTTTTTGCTGTGCACATGTCTAGAAGCTACATTGTCCTCCTGCCCAATCAGCTGAGGGTTGGGGTATTCCTTGCGCGATGCCATCTTTGAGTGTATCTAGGTATACACCATGATGGCGGCGCCTGTATGTATCTAGGTATATACCAAGATGGCGGCGCCTGAACATGGTGTATACCAAGATACATTCACAGATGGCGGCGCCCCTGTGCAGAACGCGCCGGCGGCCGATATGGCCACCGCTCGTTCAGCGTGTGACGTCACACTGACAATGCAGAACGAGCGGCCGCCATGTCGGCCTCCGGCGCGTTCTGCGATTGCGCTCCAACATCTTTGAGTGTATCTTGGTATACACCATGATGGCGGCTCCTGTATGTATCTAGGTATATACCAAGATGGCGGCGCCTGAACATGGTGTATACCAAGATACACTCGAAGATGGCGGCGCACCTGCGCAGAACGCGCTGGCTGCCAATATGGCCACCGTGCGTCCTGCAAATGAATTTATGTAAGCCCGAATATAGTTTTGGTATATTCGGGCATACAATAAATTTGTTATTTCGGATGCGGACGAACCACCGAATCAACTCAATTTCGTTGATTTGCAGGTTCGTCCGAATGCACATGTCTGGCAGCTTCTATATTTGGAATTTGGCTCAGGTTCAAACCGGGTTCAATCCAAACCTGAGCTGATCCCTACAGACCAACAGAGACATTTATCGGGTTTGCGTGCGCTGTAACAGGTCACATTATACTGCCCTGCCTCCAGAGATGTTAGATAAAGATTTTGCTCAGACCGGAGTTCCTCTTTACACAGCAGTGATTAAAAAGGAAATAATAAGACTGCATCGAATCCCTCCTGCCCATTGTTCACCCTTAGTCACTCATCTACGCCCTGTCCAGTCATTGAAGGGTAAGGCTGACCGCGGTCTTGGTGGATGGGTCACTGCCGTTTGCTTCCTCTCATCAGCTCTAATGAAAAGCATATGAGCCCCATAAATCTTCTCATCTCCTTATTACGCAGGAACATGTCCTTTATCACGCTCTGCACTCTGGTGGGTGCGGATCAATAACACGATTTGCTTTCTTAAACAACTTTCCCGTCTCATATTTACCTTGAAAACCAGCGGAGGCGGAGTCTGCGCCCTATGCCTGGGGAGCGAGACGACATTCCAAATGAAAGAGAGTGGACCTACGTCAGATATAGAGTTTCATTTTAAGTGCGGCATACTCAGCCATGTGTCAGTGTGACACCTCCAGGTATTTATTACCGCTCACTGAGATCACAATGCACCAGGGGAGCCCCGAGGCTGGGTGACACCCGGATCGGGGGCAGGGTGCCACCCCGCCGTGACGTCATGGCGCTTGACGTTGCAGCGCGGGTGCGTGATGACGTCATCGCGCATGCGCGGTTGTCTAATTGACGCCTGCCAGAGACGTTCACCCGGCGGGATGAGGAATGCCGCCAAGTCCCCTCCTCTCTCCTGACACTGTCAGGCTCTCGGTCTGACTTTTCATAGGGGGTGACATCAAAATGACTGTCAGTCATTTTGGTGTCACCCCTCCAATGGTGGCACCCGGGTGCGGGCCCGCACCCCCCTTGTGACGCCACTGCAATGCACTCCCTGACAATGCCATGATCTGCTTTTCTCAATAGAAGGGCGGCACCATCTTTGTTCAGCCATCAGGGTAAGCATCTACTTCCTGGACTGAGATGCCGGCTCAGAGATTACGCAGTCATGTCTGTCTGTGCAGTTCTTGCCTGCGTTCACAAATGTCTGACAGACATCAGTCCAGCCACAGCCTCTCACCTTGTGATTTGGTACAAAGATACAATCAATGTTGCAAATGGGAGGGGAGACTGAGGAAATGCTTCCTCCTTCCCGCAGCAGACTGATCACTGGGGGAGGGGAGGCTGAGGACATGCTTCCTCCTGCCTGCAGCAGACTGATCACTGGGGGAGGGGAGACTAAGGAAATGTATACTCCTGCCTGCAGCAGACTGATCACTGGGGGAGGGGAGACTAAGGAAATGTATCCTTGTGCCTGCAGCAGACTGATCACTGGGGGAGGGGAGACTAAAGGAAATGCTTCTTCCTGCATGCAGCAGACTGATCACTGGGGGAGGGGAGACTGAGGAAATGAAATAAGAGACATTTTTGTTCATAATTAAGGTACTTGAATGTATTTTTAAGATGTAACTCTGGAATTTGGTGTCACTTTAACAGGCGTTCTTGAAAGGTTCACTGGATAAAAACAACAGATACTGCCAATGCCTTTGGGGAAAGACCTCCCTCTTGTTTAGGTCTAACATGCTAAAAGAACAATATAAGGTATCCTCCTTAACACACATCCAAGAGTTGATCATCCGTTGAGTGAGACGTTTACCATGATTAGAGAGGTCGCAGCCTAAGACCAAAACAAAGTCCACATTCACCGTACTTTCGCCTCTGATCTGCGTCCTACAAGGAAAACGCACACCTGGTATATACATTAGGACCATTTTCCACTTTTAGCAGTCCAGGGGTATCACACAGACAGACAGGAAGTCAGAGGAAATCCCTTCTTATTTGTCACTGGAATCAGTGTCCACATTGAAAGATTTCGATATTTCCCATCACTGTCAGTCCCATTGACGATGGTCATCGGGACAATTAGGGAAGGTGATTCTACCCAGCGGGCACGTAGACAGCTATAAAGACTCTCCGCGGATTTAATAATCCCCTAAATACTAAACACAAGTTATTAGCGATGCACCGGTACCGATACTAGTATCAGTATCGGTGCCGATGCCGGGTATTTGGGCAAGTACTCGTCCAAATGCTCCGATGCCTAGCCCGATACTTCAGCTTCCGGTATCAGGAAGCTGGGCAGCGAGTCATTACACGCTGCCCGGCTTCCTGATTGGCTGGGAAGCCGGCTCCATGCTCCTCGCCACAAGTGATGAGGGAGCATGGAGCCGGCTACCCGGCCAATCAGGAAGCCGGCCGCCGCGTCATTACACGGCGCTTGGCTTCCTGATTGGCCAGAAAGGCGGATCCATGCTTTCTCGTCATCTAGTGACGAGAAGCATGGAAAAATCTTCTTTGCTAATCAGGAAGCCAGGTGGCGAGTCATTACACGCCGCCTGGCTTATTTAATAGAACTTATATTAATCTGGAAGAAGCGTCATGTGACCGACTTACTAATCTCAGTTTACCGAGAATTTCCTGTCCAAGATATTTGGTATCGGCGAGTACCGAGAAAAAAATATCGGTACTCGTACTCGATACCGAAAAAACGGTATCGGAGCATCCTTCACATCAAACCTAAGGGTGCCCACACACCTTACGATAATCGTACGATAATGGAAGCCGTGCGAACTCTACTACTGTAAGGTCACACGACTTTTAACTTACGAACATGTTCGAAAACCCGCCGAGCATCGTACGATGTTCGGCGGGTGTGTAGCATGTTCGTAAGATAAAAGCCGGACGGGCCGCAGTGTGCAAGCGCACACTGCCCGTTCGGCATTGCGGTCATCAGAAGCCCGCCCCTCAGGGGCGCGGCTTGCGATCATCGCAAGTACGATCTGCCTGTCCAAGATAGGCAGATCGTATGTTTTTTTAATTACCTTACAACCATCGCAAGACAAAAGTCTTGCGATGGTTGTAAGGTGTGCGCCCAGCATAAGACTGAACTCAACCAAAAGAAACAGAAGTCATTCATCACTGATTAAAATGTCAAACAATGTAACACTCGCGGTATTGTTCTGTACCATGTGACCCACTACAAATATTGATCTATCAGCTGTAAATATAAACGACCTAATAAAAATGATCGCTTCATCGATTTGAATTACAATCAGTTCTTCAGACACACGCAGATATTTATTTGATCGATCGGAAGCGAGCTGAGAAATTCCGCCACAGCCTTTCGTTTCGGCAGAGTCAAGATCAATCACCATAGCGTCGAATGGAAGATCTTCGGTTTGTCATTTCTATTCAATATGATCATTTTGGTCGCATTGAATGATTGATTGCATAGTTACATAATTACATAGTTACATAGTATTTGAGGTTGAATAAAGACACAGGTCCATCAAGTTCAACCTTTGTGTGTCTGCTTGTGATTGTGCATGTGTGAGTATGTACACGAGTCCCTGCGTGACCTTGTTTTTAAGAGTACCTGTACACCTGTATGTTACGGTCTCTGAGGAAGGTATCTAAATGTTTTTTGAATGATTCAATACTCTCAGCTGATATCACTGCTTGTGGCAGCGAGTTCCAGACTTTCAGGGATAGCAGAATATAAGAAGGTTAGAGTTTAGCTTTAAGGATATTATAGTGCCCCCATCACCCCCTAGATACCTGTCGCCATCTTGTAATAAACGTCTCGGCATCTATTGCTGATTTTTTTTTCCTCGTCATATTATTATCTCTAATTTTCCCTCTAAAATTTTCCCAGAAAAAAGGAATCATTCATGTCTGACCAGAAGGAATCGGATTCCTTGGATATTTTGGGTTTCAGGGAGCTGCTATGACAGATCACCTTACAGGCCGTTTCTCCCACCCCCTGAAAGGGTGATTTTCTTTTTTATTATCATTGTGCGCGGCCGGACGCATAAGAATCCCCTGTGTGTAGAGACACAAAGCTCCGACTGTTCCTATCACAAGTTAATACTCACCCTGGCACACAACGCACACATCTAATAATAACGACTGATAACCAGCCAACATTTTCCAGCTCATCTGAGATTTCAGAATTATTATTATTTTATTGGACAGGAAATTCTCGGTAAACTGAGATTAATAAGTTGGTCACATGACTCTTCTTCCAGATTAAGATATACACTCACCGGCCACTTTATTAGGTACGCCTTGCTAGTACCGGGTGGGACCCCCTTTTGCCTTCAGAACTGCCTTCATTCTTCGTGGCAAAGATTCAACAAGGTGTTGGAAACATTCCTCAGAGATTTTGGTCCATATTGACATGACAGCATCACGGGCCAAGAAAATATCCCCCACACCATTACACCACCACCAGCCTGAACCGTTGATACATGTTGTTTATGCCAAATTCTGACCCTACCATCTCAATGTCGCAGCTGAAATCGAGACTCATCAGACCAGGCAACGTTTTTCCAATTTTCTATTGGTCCAATTTTGGTGAGCCTGTACGAATTTTAGCTTCTGTTTCCTGTTCTTAGCTGCCAGAAGTGGCACCCGGTGTGGTCTTCTGCTGCTGTATCCCATCTGACTCAAGGTTGGACGTGTTGTGCGTTCAGAGATGGTATTCTGCATACCTCGGAGTGTTTATTTGAGTTACTGTTGCCTTTCTATCATCTCGAACCAGTCTGCCCATTCTCCTCTGACCTCAACAAGGCATTTTCCTCCACACAACTGCCACTCACTGGATATTTTCTCTTTCTCGGACCATTCTCTGTAAACCCGAGAGATGGTTGTGCGTGAAAATCCCAGAAATACTCAGGCCAGTCCATCTGGCACCAACAACCAGGCCACGTTCAAAGTCACTTCCCCATTCTGATGCAAGTCGTCTTCACCACGTCTAGATGCCTAATTGCATTGAGTTTCTGCCATGTGATTGGCTGATTAGCAATTTGTGTTACCAAGCAATTGAACAGGTGTACCTAATAAAGTGGCTGGTGTGTGTATTTATATATATATATATATATATATATATATATATCCATATATGTATATACACATATATGGATATATATATATATACTGTAGTGCTTGCAGCATTTTGATCGCACCGCACTGGACCGAACTGCAGGCACAATGTGCCTTGCGATCCCATGCGGGCGATCACATTGCGGCCGGAGGGCGTGGCTACGGTGATATTCACTTCAATGGCCCGCCACGCCCCCTCCTCCCCACAAAAAAGTGAGCCGGCCTGAATGCGATGCAGTGCGTTCCGGCCAGAATCGGACCGGAACGCACTGCATATGGTGTGAACGTAACCTAAATGAATGATGTTCAGTTTGCTGAAGCACCATTTATTATACACGATTGCCATTGAAATTAAAAATAAGATTCTTGATTTTTTTTCATGCTTTGTACCATCTCTGGTGTCCTGCAGCCTCTTTGCAGCTCTTGCCAACCTTTACACTTGTGATGGCTGCATGGCATTTCTCAGGACTGTTTTTCTGATGGTGACAACAGCAGGCCATGTCTGTGTAAAGTGAGTTGAAACAGCCGCTTGTCGTCTCCTTTTGAAGCCAGTTTGACAGGGTGACAACACAGGCACATAACTGCGAGACAGGGACAGAGCATTGTCACCCTTTAACAGCAAGTGCCTGAGCAAGGACCTTTATGGAAAGATCACCAGGATTATTTTAATGATATTAAAAACAAATCAATGTTAAAGCTCCTTTACATCAGTTGAACTCCAGGCAGATATAAGACACTAGAGATGCACCGATACCGATACTAGTATTGGTGCCGATGCCGAGTATTTGGGCAAGTACTCGTACCCGCCCAAATGCTCCGATACCTAGCCCGATAACTGAGCTTCCCGTATCAGGAAGCCGGGCAGCAAGTTATTACACGCTGCCCGGCTTCCTGATTGGCCGGGAAGCTGGCCCCATGTTCCCTCGTCACTTGGCTAGGGATTGGTTGGGAAGCTAGCCAATCAGGAAGCCATTGCCCACCCTCCGCCTTTCTGATTGGCCAGAAAGCCGGCTTCATTCTTCCTCATCACCTCATCTTCCTTAATGGAAGTTCCGGTATCGGTAATGGGACTTCCGGTATCGGTATTCGGTATTGGCGAGTACCTTAAAAAAATGAATGCAGCTCTGTATTCATTAATACGCCATTAACGAACCTGAATGTCACCTGGTTTCAGCATCTTTCAGCCCCTGTCTAGCAGAGCTAGAGTGTGAGAGGGGAAGCTGCACAAGGAGCCAATCAGGTCATGTGCTAACAAGAAGCATGCTGATAGGAAGAGAGAGCAGAGGGCATAGGTGAGTTCATTGCTGTGCTGCTTTTCCTTTCACTGTCCAGTTACAGGGTGGGGGCATGTCCGGGATTACCCAGTTGAGAGGAATTGGGTTGAATGAAGTTGACAATCAGACTAAGGACATCTAGTGGCAGAAGAAAAATACTGCGGGGGGAATTCTCTGGATCGAAGCTGAAAATTGCAGTAAAAGCTGTATTTTTTTCTATAGTTTAGGTTATAATGGGCTAGTTATTAATTTTTTCTTGTTATTTTTGGCTGGAGTTCTGCATTAAGTTGAGGTTCCACTATATGGGGAGAAGACCAACGCAGCTGTTCAGACGCTTTACAAACTATTCTCAGCACATCAAATAGAAATGCGACTGATCCTCTGAACTGCCACTTTATCGAAGTGTCTCTAAGGCTCCCTAAGGGTGTGAGTCCGACAGCACGCATGCGCGTATGTGCGCCTATGTGCATCCTGTACAGGACAGCCTATTCATTCCAATGCACGACATTTGGGCCATTGAAGTCCCTGCGCCTTTTGTTAATTTGTCACCCTTCCTATCGGTGCACTTTCCCGCACGTGAAAATGCACCGGTGCAGCACGGTGCTTGGGGGTGCCGTTAACAATGGGGCATCTTTGGCGCGCCCGCAAAAACGTTTGTGTTCGCCCACGGATGTTTAATGCTTTCCCTATTGGGCACGAAAATTAACGAAATAAAAAAAAAATACAAGAAAAAAAAAAAACATCCTTCCTGCGAGACACGCTCATCATCCGCGGAGCCTTTTGGCTCCATAAAACGAGGTCCTCCAAAATTCACTCCACATAAATGTTTCATGGCGTTCTCCGGTGGTGCCCCGGCTTCCAATATTCAGCTGCGAGGGGTGTTTATATTTGAGGAAATCTCTTGAACATTTGCTGCGATCCACCAACAGCTGCTGCTCTGCAGCTCTGGGAATAGCACAGTCATAAATATTCAGGTGCCGGGCCGCCGAAACCAAGCAGCCATTAACGCAATAAATGCCTGAGCCCAGCGCAAAAAAAAAAAGGATGATTGGGTCCTGCCAGAGCCGGGGAATAATAATAAATTCCCGCGATGCCAGCTCTCTCTGCTACCCTTAGTTTAAACATATTGACTACCTTTCCTTTTTTTTTATTCCTCCCACAAATGCCGTCCCCCCGGCAAAACACCTGGAAGGCTTGGCACCCACCCCGACACTTGGCAAGGCACCATCTCGTATGTTAACGTCCCGGAATTACGGACTCGTTTATTGTGTTAGCTGTCAGGGTCATCAAAATCGCTTAAAATCTGGAGCAGGCGTCGAGGTTTCCATTTTGAGAACCTGTCGTATTACCGAGCTGTTTTGTTTTTACAAATGCCAGCTTTAGCGAGCGGAGAGGGATGCCAACCAGAGGAAGAAATAACACCCATAATACTGTAAACAGACGCAACTCTCCAGTTAAAATCTGTCGCTGCGAGCGCGCTTAAAGTGTATGTAGACCCTAAGTGAATGACATTCCATTTTTAAAGTGCTGTGTATCATAAACATTTGCCATTTATTTCAGTACTCCTGACATAATGCAGCCTCTATGCATCCACTTCCTGTCTACATGCACTCTGGTGATGGCTGCATGGGTTTCCTGATGGGGACGACAGCAGACCAGGCCTGCATAATGTGCATTGAAATGGCCCTTTGACATAGGAAGCCCCGTGTGACAAGGTGACATCACAAGGAAACGATTAGGAGACAGGTACAGGGCATTGTCACCCTACAACATAGATATTCATGATGGGATCCCTGGGGATAATTTAAGTTAAAGTTGCAAATTTAAAATATTAAAAATTACTTTAAAAATGTCATTATCATTTTAAGCTTATGAGATTGTTTGTCACGCTGTTCCCGTGTTTTTACTCCTTTTAAGCAGATGAGTTTTAATCACATTGGGTCGTTTCCAGTAATGGACTGACAAAGCTGCTAGTTCACCGCTAAAATTTCAGCAGTGTTGTCACCCTCTCACCGCAGCGTGGGCACATCTTAGGCCAGGCACTGTCAGCCTATATGCCTATGTCTGGGTTTGGAGGAGGAAGTGACTTGGTGACCTGGAACTTACAGGCCCCGTGCCTCGGTGAATGGAGCTAGAGTCGTCACATGACCTCCAGAAAATCTGACCAAAAAGGTATTTTTAAACTTTTTTTGGCTGCACAATCAGGATAAACTACACTGACATCATTTCTGTATCCTAGCATTTACATATATTTAAATGCCTCAAAGTAGAACTGTGGCATCCCTGTAAAAATTTTTTTTAAATGTGTATATATATATTATGAAAATGACATCCAAACAGTAGCGCATTAAGGACGCAGCCACTCGCTGAAATCTTCATTTAAGGGCTTCCTTACCCACTTTTATTAAATGAAAGATCACAAAAACAAAGCAATTGCCCTTGCAGTGGTTCTTTAGCATCTTTTGGCAACACATGCACATCCAGCCTCCTGGCTTTGCATTTGCAGCACCGCTGCTCCATCCTCAGACCTCAGGCCACGGTCTGTTCCTCCAGACAGCCTCAGTCTTGTGCTAACCTGCACACTTTGTTTTTTCTCAATCCGCAGCACCCTTCTGCGCTGGACTCCACTCTGACTCCTGGGTGGAGCTTTCCTATCTCCCAGGTGGAGCCCTGAACCCTTCCCAACACCTTTATTTTAAAGGCTGGACACTCAAAATCCGGACACAGGAATGGAAATTACACAGTGGCATTGCCACACACTGCCACAATATATATATATATATACCTGTATATATATATATATATATATATATATATATATATATATATATATATATATACAGTATGTACACTGCACTGCAGCAGTTAATTATAAGGTTATCTGCACTTACAGTGTTCTTTGTGACTTTGTATCCCATATGTACCCACGGTCTATGTTTATTGTGCCAGCACTTAGGTACTGAATAGAGATCAGTTGTCCAGAAAGTACCTAAGCATTTCACACATCAGAACTTAATTATAAAGTAGAGGCCGTGTGTCTCATATGTACCTCCACCTTTCATGTGGGAATGCCTAATCATAGAGTACAGACTTCTCATGTGTTTTATATATCCGTACAATCGAAGAATACAGACTCTATGATTACCCGCTAATGAACAAAACGCGTTAAAGGTTCTTGTCTTTCAGCTGGTCGCCTCCAGATATTTTGAGTGCGGTTGTCATCTGTATGTTGTCCTTATACATTCTAGAAGCAGGCTGGGCCAGGAGCTACTATGCAGTACTATACTATGCTATACTATATAACTATGTATTTCTATGAGTCTATGGAAAGAACCAGATGCTAAAGCTTGCTCAGCCTTAATGCCTCATGCTAACTCAGAATGTGTGAACTACTGGGAGATTGTCATCCTCCAGAACCAAATATAACAGTGTATAAAGCTCTGAAGAAGATGGTCACCTGTTATCTTCTAGAACCAACTATTCCAGTGTATAGAGCCCTGAAGAAGGGAGGCCCCTGATACCCTCCAGAACCTAATATTCCAGAATAAAGCTCTGAAGAAGGAGGTCCCCTGTTGTCCTCCAAAACCTAATATTTCAAGAATAAAGCTCTGAAGAAGGAGGTCCCCCGTTGCCCTCCAGAACCAAGTATTCCAGTGTATAAAACTCTGAAGAAGGAGGTCCCCGGTTGTCCCCCAGAACCAAATATTCCAGTGTTTAAAGCTCTGAAGAAGGGGGACCACTGGTATCCTACAGAACCAAATATTCTAGTGTATAAAGCTGTGAAGAAGGAAGTCCCCTGTTGTCCTGCAGAACCAGATATTCCAGTGTATAACGCCCTTATAAATAGGGTCCTCTGTCATCCTCTAGAACCAAATATTCCAGTGCATAAAGCCCTGAAGAAGGAGGCCCCCTGTTACTGTACTCTATAGAACCAAATAATATAGAATAAAGCTTTGAAGAAGGAGGTCCTCTGTGATCCCCCTGAACCGAATTTTCCAGTGTATGGCAACTGCCAGACTTCAGGTGACTGCTGACCTCTGACCCTCAAGCAAAAGACAGAGGATGCAAGGAGGAAAGCACCAAAAGCAGAATGTATAAAGTCCAGATTCTATTTTTCACAGACTCTTATGTCACAAAAATCAAACATGTTTTGGGGGGTTCATAGGGTCCCCCTTCATCGGGGCTTGGTACTGTTAAACAAAGTACTGATAAGATTGGGGGTGTTCTTAGGGGTAATTTGTATGATCGCTTCAGATACCAGCTAAGCAATTGATTCTGGACTTTATACGTTCTGGTTTGACAATTCCCTCCTTACACGCTCAGTCTCTAGACGGGCAAAGAGCCGACCTCCGGCCACCACTCCTCGGAGAGCTGCCTAAGAAGAATCATTGCCTCTATAATTATTATTATGATTATTTACGAATATGTGTGCATTTATTAGTTTATGTATTCATTTATTTATTTTGGACTATGCCATTAAGACAAAATAGTCAGATTCCTGAATAAGCCGAATCAAGGCTGGGCTTCTTTACAGAATAAATCTACGTCCCCTCCAGGTATACTATATACATTACATTGAGTTTTAACAAGCCTTTTTTTGCATATTAACACCTTTCTCTGTCCTAAATAAATGACTGTTGGTTTTGCTGTGACTGATTCCTGAATGGGATTGTCTGCCTTCGTAATGAACACCTGAGCAATCTGAGGCAAGTTGCAGTGTCTGCAACCCCTTAGGCGAGGATGGATCTTAGCAAGTGTCTCTTGCTCTTTCTGCAGTGGATGCCTGGAAGTTGACTTCCTCCATGTTGAATACTGATGAGCCAACCACATGAGCAGGAAATTACAGTTCTGGGGAACACTTGCAGGTTCTCATAGTGCAAGGAGGCAATTTTCTAAAGCTTTAGAAAATGACGGTTACTGCAAATTGGCACGGAAAGGTAATTTTTTTATAGATTACAGAGTGACTTGTGTAGCAATTACACATAAGCAATATTAATCTTTTTTTTGGAGTTGTTCCTTTAAGAGCCGTCATCCAGAATTAGCTGTTGTCACTCGTCACTCTGCCCGAAGAGGGAAAAATGAGTGAAACTCCAAAGCAGAAACTGGGGTCGGGTTTCTCTGCCCAGTTAATGATAAAGTACAAGTTACAGCGGATGACAAAACATTGTGTGTATTGTGGGATCAGAAGCCAAGCGCCGCTCAAGCACAACAGGCCGCATTGACTCTGGGAGGAAGTGATTTCCGCCCTCGGACCGCTCAGGAATTGCGTGTTTTCAAAGCAGATTAGGGCGATGTGTTGATATGCCGAACACATGGACATAATAGTCCAGGAAAATACCTTCACTCCGTAGCTGGAATTTAATCTTCACAAGAAAAAAAAATAAGATGCAGGAAAGCAAAGAGGGGGAAAAAAAATTGTTGGCCTTTCAATCGCTCTGATTCAGCAAGGACTGGCGCCAAGAGTTCCTTACTTCCCCTTAGTCATGATAGTGCTGGAAGAGGACGGACTGAAGGAATTTGGAGGGCAACGTCGGTGTCTATCCAAAAATAATCACTTAAAGGCTGGACAAGTCCCCTTTTGCTTAACCCACGTGCAAGCGCAAACTAGATCCAAGCTGATGTTTAATCTTCTTATATTTGCCTTCCATGGTTCTTCCCTATTCTTCAACATGCTAAATAAAACCTTTCCGTTTTAACTGCATTCCTCATTTTAGTCCCTGAGATGTCATCAATGGTGCTTCTCAATGCAATGCAGGCAGATCATGGCTGGCTGGAAGGGCTGGCAGGGTGCTGCACCTAGCTTCCTGAAGACATAACACCACCCTGCCTTACTACTTCTCTCATGAGCCCTCAGCCCTGATCCAAGCAGTGGGTTGGCTCTTGGTCACATTGGGGATATGTCCCTTTACTTACTCTTTGGTAGACCCAACAGGAAGTTAGTTGAAATCTCTGCAAAATAAGGGAAATCCCCTACCCTTAAACAAATGTGACTGTAATAAAGCTGACGATATACCTTGCAATCTAAATGCGCAATCTCTGGTCAATCTTAGAGCCAACAGAATGAGGTAGTAGAAGCCTTACCTGAGTCATTCACTCAATATGTATCTAGCCATGTAGGTTCTTGATGTCCCTGGTTGCCAAGAGCTGGGCGGGGAGATGTGTATGGCTCTTACATACATTATCTCCCTGCTTGGATCTTAGTAACAGGGACATTCCAGCCAGAAAGTGGCCAGCAGGCACACTGAAAATATTGTCTTCC
>NW_017306399.1:273167-288571 GCF_000935625.1 Nanorana parkeri | reverse complement strand
TTGACCCAAAGAGATGCCGCATGAGGCAACAGCTTCAGGCTGCCTCATTATAGAGAAAGCCCTGATAATTGTTGGTGGATTGAAGATTTTCCAGTCAGATTGCAAGGTGCATGTCAATATTTTGGATTTTCCTCACTACCAGTCCCAGTGTCAATAATCACCAGGACAAGGGACATCTCCCCAGCAATAAAAACCCTGTCAAGGTTACTAACCCCACCACCATGCCATCCAAAAATAAAATAAAACGTTTGGGCTTCAGATACACCTCAATGTCATCTGGTTATGAAGGTTACAAAGGGAGATGCAACCAGCGGAGGACTGAGAACCTTAAAGGAGAATTATGAGGGGAGTGCTTTTCACTCAGCCTCATAATCTGAGCCGACCTGTGACAATGAAACTGTCACCGGTTGGCTCAGTAGATCGGCAAGTGAGCGAACACATACCGGCGCTCGCTCACTTCTCGATCCTGTCACTACAGAGAGCCGTGACAGGGGAGTGACTGGATTCTCCCCTCCCCTGTCCGATCCTCCAGCGCTGACTGGCGGAACGGACTGGGGGGGGGGCGGGTAAAGCTGGCTCTGCCTCTAGATAGGCAGAGCCAGCTGTCACTCACGCAGCTGGGCGGATCCAGACATAATTGTCGGGATCCGTTTCAGCTGCGGCGTCTCAGTATACCGCAAGCTGCAGCTCCCTATATACTGAGCTTTGGGTGACGGGAGGATGCTAGTTTGTGTCCTCCCGTTATAGGAGGACCCCCCGTTAGGGGGAGGCTGATGAGCTATTCACCTAGAAAAGTAGAAGGCACGTGGAGACCCACTGAAAATGGGGTCGCAACCCACTTTTGGGTCACAACCCACCAGTTGAGAACCAAGGCTCTAGAGGAGGGATAGGCAAGAGCAGGGATTGGAGCACCTTCTCCTCTTGAACATTTGGTAGGAAGACCCCCTTACATCAACTCTTTCTCAAGCAGTGAGAAGAGTGGTAGAGTCACTGTGACTGCAACTTACTACAGGGAGGAAAATTGATTGGCATTGCATTATGTATAAAGCTTCCATTGCATAAAAAGCACAGCTAAGGATGTCATATTCCATACAATAAATTCTCGTCTGGCTGCAGATTAAAACATGAAGATTGTTTTGTGTTAAACATTGAGTTACAAAATCTGCAGCCATTAAGTAAAATAGTGTTTAACAGAACGGAGCTTTTCTCGCAGAAGACTTATTTTCACCCTCCCAGTATAATCTGTCATTCTTTATGTATTCAGCTAATTAAAAGGTCAGGCCCCAGGTAACATTATTATTATATAACAAACATGATTATAATTGCACATAATATGGGATCGCAGATGTTTGCCTACACGAGAATAAATTCGCCATCCGGAAATGTTACACCATAAATTAAATACCAGCTACATTTTGGATTCCCCAACAACACAACACGGCGTACGCCATACCGCATATCACAGCCACTACAGCTGCAAAAAATTAAATAGCTATCGTTCACATCCTGATCCAACCTGATTACATTCTGCTGATACTCTAAAGATTAATTATCTGTATTATTGCAGCGGCTCTTGAATTGTGAGGCCTCCGAGACCGAGGACAATATGTTGATTTTGAAAGTGACAACATCTGGATGATTACTGTCATTTCGTTCCATCAACCCTCCTGCACAGCTCAATTTATCAAGGAAGTCTATGAAACAGATAATGTTTGCTTTCGAGGGACGCGAACATTAATATTTTTTGTTTTATAGGTGTTGTTTTTTTTTTTTTCTACCTATGTATTGTGCTTTACTTATAGCAGAGCTCTTAACAGCAACAGGTGAGGTCCCAGGGCTTCCAACCGTTCAAATCTTACAGCTCGACCATTGGGACGCCATCTCTCTTAAGGTGCCTATACTGTACACCTGCCGATTATCGTATGATAATCGCGGGTGATCCTGCGATTGTACGACAATCAGCAGGTGTATGGGCAGCGTGCGACCACTTCTACCGTAAGGTCGCACGACTTTCGTCTTCCGAGCACACTGGAAAACCTGCCGAAAATCAAACCATTTTCGGCGGGTTAGTGGCGTGCTCGGAAGACGAATGCCGCACGGGCCGGTGTGCGCAAGCGCACACTGCCTGCTCAGCACTGCAATCATCGGAAGCTCTCCCCTCAGCGGGGAGGGCTTGCGATGATCGCAAGTACGATCTGCCTGTCCACGATGGGCAGATTGTACGAAATTGTAATCACCTTGCAACCATGGCACAACGAAAGTTGTGCCATGGTTGTAAGGTGTATGGGCAGCTTTAGACTAGGTGAAAGAAATGTGTCACCTGGAGAGGTTGGAAAACTTGGCAGCTCAACAATACGATATATATTATCAAAACCTACCACATTTAGGTTCATGGCTACTCAATACATGTTTGAACACTATTCATATGATGATATGATAGCATTGACCTTTGAGGCTATTGAGTCCTTCTGGTACATAGCTACCAACTGGCTCTCTTTTGGAGGGACGGTCCCTCTTATACCTCTTATGGAACCAAATCCTTCTTTCCCTTGTCCTCCTCAATTGGCCCACTTTTTGGCCTTATGTAAAGACTTCTATACAAAAAATTAACTGTTATAATACACTAAAGCTTTCATCCATCACCTAAATCAGCTTTTCTCAACCAGGGTTCTTTGAAACCATGGATCCTCTAGAGCAGGGGTGGGCAAACTCTGGCCCTCCAGCTGTGGTGAAAATCAAATCCCATCATGCACCTGCCTCCTGGGAGTCATGCCTGTAGCTGTCAGAGTCTTGCAATGCCTAATGGGATTTGTAGATGCACCACAGCTGGAGGGCCGGAGTTTGCTCTAGAGGTCACCTGGGTTCCTTGAGCTATGGCTTACTGACCTCCCCTTTGATGGTGCCTGCAAAGTCAACAGTATTTGGCAGAACCAGCTGCATGATACCCGTGATCTTTTTAGCTGTCTGTAAGCATGGCATTCTGACCACCATTGCAAGGGCGGCATTCTTCCCCTTGACCACCACTGTAAGGAGGGCATACTTTCCATTGACCACCAATGTAAGGGGGTATTCTTCCCCTTGACCACCACTGTAAGGGGGGCATTCTTCCCCTTGACCACCACTGTAAGGGGGACATTCTTCCCCTTGACCACCACTGTAAGGGAGGCATTCTTCCCCTTGACCACCACTGCAAGGGGGGCATTCCTCCCCTTGACCGCCACTGTATTGGGGCATACTTTCCACTGACCACCAATGTAAGGGGGCATTCTTCCCACTCACCACCACTGTAAGGGGGCATTCCTCTCACTAACCACCAATGTAGAGAGAATTTTTCCCCAGTGACCACCAATGAATTATTTTAGCAAAGGTTCCTCAAGACCTGTCTGAAATTTTTTTGAAGGTTTCCTCTGTGGTAAAATGGTTGAGAAAGATGCTCTAAACCGGGGGTAGGCGAACTCCGGCCCTCCAGCTGTGGTGCAACTACAATTCCTATTAGGCATTGCAAGAATCTGACAGCCACAGGCATGACTTCCAGAGGCAGATGCATGATTGGATTTATAGTTCCAGCACAGCTGGAGGGCCAGAGTTTTCCTACTCCTACTCTAAACTTTTGCATTTCTTTATTTTGAAAAGCCAGTATAAAGGAAAAGTAGTAGTCAATCAAAGCTTATGGGGTGTGTCCCCTGCCTACATACTTTTTGATATAAGGTGTCCCTTTTTCCCATCTCAGGGTGTTGAGAGGTATGCTGCTAGGTTTCCTTAATTTTACCCTACCATAGAGCTGGGGGTACCATAGGGTCTGTCTTACATGTGTATTCTTCCTAGAGGCACATAGGAAATATGGACATGTGACTTGAAAAAAAGCACTAATTAAAACGCATATAACATTTTTAGCACATGTTCAATGTGTCCATGTGTCGCCATTGACTATAATGTAACCCAGTTGTGCTGCGAAGTTTTACGGCACCTCGTTGGGTGGAAGTAAACACCGTTCCGTATGTATTTTCTTTTTTTTTATTGCGTAACTCATTTGCTCTCCAGCATCTGCTTCTTGTGATTTCGGTCCCCAATTATTCTATCCAAATCACCTGCGAGCACTTTCCTGAAGCACCATCCATTCTAATGACAAAATGATTCAGCTCTCTCCAGGAGCATTTGGAAGGAATCGGCAGGTACCCTCACGCTACAAAGTAAACAAAATTAAAAGGTTTATTTGTCTCACCGTGGTTGGCAACGGACTGCGAAACTCACCGCGGGCGTTTAAAGGCGACCCAGAGTGTTTTTAAAAAAAAGAACCTGTGCTTTACCCAAAGCAACAGGTTCATTTAAAGAAGTCCTGTCATGAGGGAACTATTGAAGCTGCCATTGCTGCATTGGCTTAGAGAGTAGACATTTAGTGAATGGGCGCCAGACCAAACGGGTAAAAAAGTCCAAAGAGTCTTTAATTATTCAATTACAAAGGAAAAAGAGCCAGCACATTTCATGGGCAACAACCCCCCCGCCCCCCTTCATCAGGGCATACAACTGCAATGTGGGACTTAAATAAACTGAAAGGACTTAACCTAGGGAATCTCTTAATTGCTGTGGAAATTATTTTTCGTACTGTAATTACAAGAAGTGATGAAGTGATCAGCAATAGCTTGCTGCAATGGCAGCCACCATAGTTCGCTCATAACAGGGTCACTTTAAATGCCACCCTCCGACCAAACTCACTTTTCCTTTGCTCCTATGCTGCTCTGTTTATCGATCAAAATAAAAAGTGAAGGCCTGTGTAAGCTCCAGACTGATTTGCTCGCAGCTTACCCAGAGTTACGGACGTTCTCCTCCCTTCATGCGAATGTGTAGGGTCTGAGAGCTGGCCAACTGAGCAGTGGCATATCCAGGGCATGGCACATATGGTACATGCCTTGGGTGCCACTTAAAGGGGGTGGGGGTGCGGCACTCCATGGGTCAGCAAAAGTTCGCCAAGGCAGCTGACTTTTTTTCACTCTGGCAGGCGTCCACTGAGCTCCTGGCAACCGTTGATGTCTCTGCTTGCCGGGAGCTTGACGGGACACCAGCCTAAATAATCCTGCCCAGCAACCAGTGACATAACTATTTTCCAGGAGCTGAGCGGGATGCCAAACAAAGTGTCCCACCCAGCTCCTGGCAACCAGTGACATCACTATTTTCCAGGAGCTGAGCGGGATGCCAAACAAAGTGTCCCACCCAGCTCCTGGCAACCAGTGACATCACTATTTTCCAGGAGCTGAGCGGGATGCCAAACAAAGTGTCCCACCCAGCTCCTGGCAACCAGTGACATCACTATTTTCCAGGAGCTGAGCGGGATGCCAAACAAAGTGTCCCACCCAGCTCCTGGCAACCAGTGACATCACTATTTTCCAGGAGCTGAGCGGGATGCCAAACAGAGTGTCCCACCCAGCTCCTGGCAACCAGTGACATCACTGGTTGCCAAGACCTGGGCAGGACGCCATAGGCACATTTTATAGTAGATACCCCTCTGCACTGGGGACCCAGGGCCGCATCATATTGGGAAAGGGAGAGAGTCGCATATTTTCCCAATACCTGGAAGTACTAGGTATTTGTTTTCCAATTTTGGAGAACTGAGCAGGAGTTTTGAACCACCACAATTATTTGAATGTGATGTCTAACGCATTAAATGCACCAAAAGAGGTGCATGCTCTCTGTCTCGGCGCACCACAAACGCACAGTAGATGCACTGAGATACCGGTAAGAATCAATGTCACCACAGCACACCAACGTGCAACAGTGTGAACTCAGCCTAAATCAACGGCAGCACAACGCAACACACATAGGACTGCACATTACTGCCCTGCATAGGTAACGATGTGGTGATGTGCAGTCCCATGTGTGTTGCATTGTGCTGCCATTCACACTAGTGCACGTTGGTGTGTTGCGGTGACATTGGTAACTCCATCAAATTCGGTGGTCCTCCGCGCTATGGATTTAATGCACTCACAGAATTTCTGAAACATTTTACGGTGAGCGTATAAAAACCTCTGTGATCCCGCTAAACAAGGTTTCTGCTCAAGTGACACTTTGCAAGGAGAGAGATGAATCAGCAATTTGCAATCACTTCAGCAGCCGCCAGAAACGCTTCCACTCTAAACTCCACAAGTGTCCCCATTTAGCTCATTTACCTCTGTAATTTGCACAAAGGGAAAAGATTAAAGGGCGAGTCGCTCTGTGCCCCCTAGCTTGGCTTCCAGAGTTTCAATAGCTTCCTCCATTGCATTAAAAAACGGCCCCGTACAGGCAATGCCCTCCAGTTGCTGTTGCTGAGGTCCACATCGCTCCAGCCGCGCACCCAACTGATACATTACAAGGAATTTCTGCCACTTTCTCTGAATTTAAGAAATAGTTTAATGTTTTCAATGAAAACGGTGCACTATGCATGTTTACATTATGATACAATATAACAAATAGAGACATACATGTAGGCATGTATAGGCATCCCTATAATGAGGCAGCCTGAGTCTATTGCCTCAGACGGCATCTCTTTGGATTACAAAGGGGGGCGGCAAGCTGAGCTGTGCTGCACAATGCTTGAAGTGTGCCTGCTGCCCCTTTTGTAATGGCCACATACATCTCCCGGCCCGGCAATTAGCAACCTGGGACACTCTGGCCGGTGTCCACCCTAGTTTCTGCAAACCATCCCTCACCCCCCTCGTAACCTGCACCACCAGCACCCCCCATCCCAGGGACATATTTCATATGAAATAATAGACCGAAAGTAGTTTGAACTCTATGCTCTTTCCCTTGCCGCCCAATCATCTGTGGCCAGGGAATTCCTTATATGCAGCTGCATGTAAGCAATGGGGTGGGATGCAGTGACGTCATTGACCTAATATGTAATAGCAAAAATGTGCACCATGCTGTAAAGCTGGTAACAAATTGATGAGTGCGTTTGCCATTTGTTTTGATTGACCTAATATGGTCACATGACTATGTGGCCATATACCGGCAAGTCAGATGCTGTCAGATCTGCTGTCAGGTACTTAATTATGGGGCGGGAGTTCGTCGCGTGCGGTCGGGTCGGCGTGCAGCGTTTTTTTTTCTTCTTTTCTTTAAACTATTTTTTCTTTTTTTTACATTTTCCTATTTTTTAAAATAATTTTTCAACTTTTTTTTCCCATTCACTTTCTGTTTTCCTATTCTGCTCAGTACCTCAGAGGTAGCAGAATATCCGAGCCGCTCTTCATTATGTGAATAGGGGCAAACGGCAGCGAATGAACTGCCAGGGCTTCGGCTCAGCCGATCCAGCATGTTCGGTTGACCATAGGCAGGCGATGTACGGCTGATATCAGCCATACAAGACAGAAGTGAATAGCCGAACAGCGGCTCCGCTCATTCACTCGGCTGCCTTCGGCAGCTCAGTGAATGACGCTGTCACAATTCTAAGGAGCTGCAGCCGGAGTAGAACAGTCTCTTGAGGTTTGTCCTGATATTACATAGTTCTGGTAACAATAAAGGAGATTGTACAATCCGATTGCATAGTAGTGCATGGCCAGCGTAAGCGCGAGCTGCCAACACGTTGAATATTTTCCGCCTCTGAACTGCAAATGGTTAAAACAATCTCAATTTTCAGAGCTTCTGTCCCGAACGTCCACAGAATCATTCTATATTTCCTATACAGTCTCTGGGAAGTGGAGGAAACTGCTTGGAGAGCAGCCAAACCATAATGATTTCGGCTTTGATAAAATGAAACGAGGACTGAACTGACTACATGCTGAGGTCAGCTATGTTTAGCATATCCTATGATGAGTCTGCGTGATACAGAGCGACTACAAGCAGGAAACCCACCCAAAGATTAAAATGAAGAGCCCATTCAAAGTCAATACAACAAAACCAGCTTCTGCTACAATATTCACCGTCAACCCAGAGATTTCCCCAGCAGTACATTTTTCCCACCACTAGATGTCCTCAGTCTCATGAGGGTCAGCATCATACAACCCAGGTCCAGGTCGTCCTAGACCCGCCCCCAGCCTCTGACTGGACAGTGAAAGGAAAAGCTCAACTCTCTGTCACTCTGCACTCTCCTATTATCAGCATGCTTTTAGTCAGCACATGAACTGATTGGCTCCTTTTGCTGCTTCTTCCTCTCAACCCCACTGTACGGGTCAAATTCAGGTACTTACACTACTTGCACACACACACAAAAAAAAAATATAATGTATTAATTATTACAGAGATGTGCTAATTTGTGACTTATACAGTATATCTTTCTGATGCTCAGCTTTAATTCTGTGTACTTACAGTGTATGTGTACAGTTTTATTTTTCTTGTGGATAAAGGAGGGCAGGGGTGTCCCGAGATTGGGTGACACCCCCGCAGTGATGTCATCGTGGCCATTTGATCGACCCCTGCTGACGGCCATCTTGGTGATGGACGCCGGCAGAGAGAGGATGGGGGGGGGGGGGGGGTGACACCAAAATGACAATCATTTTGGTGCCACCCCTGCAATGGTGTCTCCCCTTCCCGCACCCCCCTTGTTACACCACTGTTAATTATTACAGAGATGTGCTAATTTGTGACTTATACAATATATCTGCCTGATGCTCAGCTTTAATTCTGTGTACTTACAGAGTATGTGTACAATTTTATTTTTATTGTGGATAGAGGTGGGAAGCTTTTTATTTTTATTGCTGTGCCACTGCTGGAAAGATTCACCTTCTTTGTTTGTCTGAAAGCGAGATACACTCTGATTATTACATGCAATCAATAAAACAAGGATTGTACATAGAACAATATCGGACCTCTGAAAAGTACAAGCATGCATATGTACTCAGTACTTGGTTTGGGCCCCTTTTGCAGCACTTACTGCAATTACTTTTGCACGATATTCTAATTATTCGAGTTTCACCTGTACATTTAGCTCTTCTTGCCCAAAGCAGGGCTACATGTAGAAAACAACTACCCGCCCGGTGCCCGGAACAGCATGTTCCGGGCATCGGGAGATGAGGAATCCCACACCCCTGCTGCCCCTCTACTCCCTGCTGCCCCGAGGCCGGGTCTTGGTTGGCCTTGTGGGAAATCCGGCCCTGCGTGCTACTTGTTATATCAGCCATGTAATTGCACTAACCCATAGGTCGTTTATTGAACAAGCCCCAAAATATTTTTTATTATTTTGCTATATTATTATACTAATCCAGAATTTTTTTAATGTTCTAAATTATTATTAATATTTTTATTTTCTAAAAAATATAATTAGCGATGGCTTTTTGGGCCTGTTTACATGTTAATAACGCTTAGCGGCATTTTTTTGGTTTTACGCTCTTTCGGACGATAGATTTGGTAACAAGAACGCGCGTTCCCGTCTATGAGGTAATGACCGGCTTCCGTCACGGCTGGCTGGAAAAGGATGCCGTCGCAATTGCCGATATTTCCGAGTCGAGTTTAAAGGGGAATTGTCCAAATCACTCCTAACTATGATGGGAAATCCCTTTAATCTCCGCGCTGTAAGCAAAGATCCCTCCACATGAAGGGAATACGTTAGGGTTGCGTCTGCGCTGGGCCTGTCACACCGGTTTAGAATCCGACCCTGACCACACAGGAAGATAAATTTAAACCAGATTTTATTCCGCATGTGAACTGAAAAGGTATCAAATGATACACGGAAACCACTGAAATTCTATGTTTCCTCCACGTGAGCCAAAAATCAGACCTTAAACTGGCCTCTGTCGTATGTTATGCACATCTGGGTTCCCAATATAGAACTCAACTGACCTGTCCTTTTAAAGTGCACCTGTCCCCTGCAGCAACCGCCCTGTGATCACATACCAACAATGGACAGAATATACCCATTTGATACTTATAGGAAGTCAGTGGTGGCACATATGGCACATGCTCTGGGCACAACTTGCATGGGGGGCACCGCTTCGTGGGTCAGTGAAAGTTCGCCAACCCACAAAGACAATTTACTTTTTTTTCGTTCTGGCAGGCGTCCCACCCCACAGTGATCAGTCTGCTACAGGCAGGAGGAAGCATTTCCTCAGGGCCCGTTCACACCAGATGCAGTGCGTTCCGGCCCGATTCTAGCCAGAACGCACTGCCTCGCATTGCGGCCGGCTCACTTTTTTTGTGGGGCAGGAGGGGGCGGTCCATTTAAGTGAATGTCACCGTAGCCACGCCCTCCGGCCGGAATGCGATCGGCAGTACGGGATCGCAAGGCACATTATGCCTGCGGTCCGGTGCGAACAAGATGCTGCTGACACTATTTGGTTCACACCAGACCGGACAGGACCACAGGCATAATGTGCCTTGCAATCCCGTGTGGCGATCGCATTGCAGCCGGAGGGCATGGCTATGGTGCCATTCACTTCAATGGACCGCCACGTCCCCTCCTGCCCCACAAAAAAGTGAGCCGGCCGCAATGCGAGGCAGTGCGCTCTGGCTAGAATCGGGCCGGAACGCACTGCATCTGGTGTGAACGAGGCCTCAGTCTCCCCTCCCCCAGTGATCAGTCTACTGCATGCAGGAGGAAGCATTTCCTCAGTCTCCCCTTCCCAGGTAATCAGAATGTAACATTGTAACTTTGTAGTAACAGGTGAGAGGCTCCAGCAAGGGCTGATCTGTGTCAGACATTTATGAACACAGCCAACAACTGCACGTCTATGTGTCATCTCTGAGCCAGCATCTCAGTCCAGGAAGTAGAATGTGACCCTGGATAATGCCTGAACAAAGATGGCTCCAATCCTTATGGAGAGAAAACTAGATAATGGCACTGTCCTGCGAAGTACTGTGATCCCAGTGAGAGGTAATGAATACTTGGAAGTGTTACACTTGCACTTTTCCTAACCTGCAGCCTGTAGTATTGGATGACGGGGCGGACATTCGGCAGCCTGTCCTCCCTTATATACGTTTATATAAACCGGCATCCGGCAAGACGCAGGAGAACAGCGGGCCGAGTCTTTACGGAAAGTCCTCTCGGTGAAATATTCCCGGCCGCATGAGCTCAGCAGAAGAAGTGCTTGTTATATAAAGCTTATTTAAGCATGCTGAGTTTTAATTAGATTTGCCTTAGCCACAAGTAATCCCAGCCGTGCCAGAGCTGGCATTCCAGCCTCCGCTTCATGCTGTGTGCCCACCTGTCTCTGTCAGCCTCGCTGCCCTCGTGCCCCTTAAAACGTTCGCGCTAGTCTGGTGGCTTCCAGCGGGTCACGAGGGGAAGTGGCACCAATGCCAAGGAAAAAAAAAGCACGCCGCAGTGCTCTGATATTCCAGGGTGTGCCAGGACACATCTGTAGTATCTGCTGATCTTCTGTTCACGTCAAAGAGCAAATGTTATTTATAATCAATGTGTGTTAAAGGCCCACTCCACCCAAATCGGGGTCTTTTAATTATAGAGAGAGCGAGAGTTATGTCCTGCTTGTAGGGGGAAAATAATGGACCTTGTTTATTAAGGCTCCGCTCACACTTTGCATTGTGTTCACGTATGGTAGAGCGTCCTATTTATTATGAATGTGCTGGCAGCAAAGAAAGAGATGGGCATGGTCACAAGGGGCTTTTGTTCCACCGTAGCACACCACAGTGCATGGCATGTGAAATGTGGTTCAGTGTTGGTGCACCCAATATCATATCAATATTTCCCAATATCATAATAATGATTTTTTAAAGAACCTTACCGTAATGGAAAGATGTCAACAGACTCTTATGGTCCAGTACATCCACAATGACAGTTTAGTTACAAGTGGAGACTGGTTGGTAAGGTCATGCTATGCTACAGTAAGATGTCCCGACCATTATTCCTGACTCTTTTGGGTGTTCCTCCTGTTGCATCCTCTATAATATAAAATACATAAAAAATACAGCAGGGATGGTGGGGGCCCCTGATAATGGGCACAGCAGGTGTACAGACCCAGGAACTCAGCACAGGGATGGTGGGAGCTCCTCATATTGGGCACAGCGGGTGTACAGACCCGGGAACTCAGCTCAGGGATGGTGGGGGCCCCTCATAAAGGGCACAGCAGGTGTGCAGACACAAATAATTACCCCAGAGATGGTGGGAACCCCTTGCAATGGGCCCAGTAGGTGTACAGACCCGGGAACTCAGTACAGGGATGGTGGGAGCCCCTCATAATGCGCACAGCAGGTGTACAGACCCGGGAACTCAACACAGGGATGGTGGGGGCCCCTCATAAAGGGCACAGCAGGTGTGCAGACACAAATAATTACCCCAGAGATGGTGGGAACCCCTTGCAATGGGCCCAGTAGGTGTACAGACCCGGGAACTCAGTACAGGGATGGTGGGAGCCCCTCATAATGCGCACAGCAGGTGTACAGACCCGGGAACTCAACACAGGGATGGTGGGGGCCCCTCATAAAGGGCACAGCAGGTGTACAGACCTTGCTTATTAAAACACGAGTTTTAATGCACATTACTATGCACACATAGGTGCAGATACAGCCTGAGACCCTCTTTACACATATTCCACAAGTTACTGAAACATAGGGTGACACTGAGCATGTTGGCAATGCCTTAAATGTATAAGTACTATAGATGGGGTGGCGAAGGACCCCACCTCTATAATAATCATTATAGAGCAGGACTGGTGTGGATATGTACTGCGGAGCACATTGTGCGTATTACTATAGGTTAAAATTGCTGGCCTATGAATGGGTTGCCTTATTGCAATGAACAGAAGCCCCCATTAACACTAGGCGTGTGCGTGAAGGTGCTACACGCTTTGGTGCATTTTGATGTGTTTGTCACGTGTCACCATTTGGCAGCCCCTTCATATCAATCATATGTGGCAAAGAAGCTCATGCAGCAGTTTGAGCTGCAAGCTTTGTGCATTTTTGACCGTGCATTATTTGCGCATTAGCTTGCCACCTTTTGGGGTGCTGTTAACAAATAATGGCACAAGCAGGTGCAAGACGTGCTTTTCATCCCTTTGGGTACTCGTGTGCAGCAAGTGGGAATGGGGCTTAACGTGGAAGATTCTGCACGTTTACATGCGTTCGTTAACACACTGCAATGGCAAGCGCGGACAAGAAAGGGTTCTGGTTTACCGATGTTCTGTCGAGAATGCCGACCCAGTCGAATTTGCCGACCTGACCATCTGCGCTTGCGTACACACCGGGATGAGCGAGAAAACAGTAATATATTTACAAAGTATTTATTTCGAATTGTTAATTGTGACCGTTCATAATATGCCATCCATGGCTGTAAATGATGGATGGCATTTTATGCACATTCACAATTAATATCATAAGCAATTACATAATAATAGGTCAGGTCGGCAAATTAGACTGGGTCGGCATTCTCGACAGAACACCGGAAAGATTGCAGATTAGATTTCTACACCAAGTAAAAATAAATAAATAAATAATTCCAACCGAAAAGCTGAGATATTTTTGCAGTCGAGGAACTGCGGCGAATGGCGGACTGAAGAAAACTAATTTCAGATACGGGGGAATAGAGGCTCGCGGCGGCCTCCTGGAGCGTTAGCCAATGATCCTGAGTATTTTTATTTGTATGAGTGGGATTAGAGCGACAAACAAACCCAGCTTGTGTATTTGTGGTAAATATTGTTTAATTGTCAGAAAACAAAACAAGATAAAATCTGTCCCGCGCTCGTGTTTGTATAGATACCGACAGCTGCAAGATGGTTGTACGGAGGATTAGTGGGGGAATTGTTATGATTTGGAAATTGTTATGATGACAAAAGTACGGGGAGCGGCGGAGACAGATTTTATCGTATGGAAAATGTGTTTGTTGTGTGTTTTACAGCCATAAAACAAATGTTCTCCAATTATTGGTAATGACTTGCCGGTCTTTTCTCCAAGATGTTTATTTTTTGCTAAAAAATGTTTTATTCCCTTTCAATGGCTGGTTATGGCCGTTCCTATCTCTGCCCGCTTTTTGCTCCAGAACAGTCTCGCTCAGAGGCCGCTGCAAAACAGCTAAATACCCCCCCGCCCCCCTGCAATACACAATATTTGATGGTTTACTGCCACTGGTTAGATTAGAGCAGGGGTGGCAACTCCGGCCCTCCAGCTTTAACTACAAATCCCAACATGCAGTGCAGGAACTATCGACCCAGGCGGCCGCTACGGTGCCCGGGCACAGGGGGACACGGCTAGAACGAGGGACAAAGGGGTCCCCCTGATGCCGTGCGGGGTCGCTATGGCATCTCAGGCTGCTGGCTGTCACTGGCGGCTGTGAGGAGGAACGCGCCGCTGTTCAAATCACTGACAACCTGTCAGTGATCTGTGCAGCGGCGCATCCTCCTCACAGCCAGCAGCTGCAGAGGAGGAGGCTGAGCCCGGCGTCGGCAGCAGGGGAGGAGGCGGGGCCCGACGTCGGCAGCGGAGGAGGAGGCGGTGCCCGCCAGCGACCGTGGAAGAGGAGGAGGCGGGGCCCGGTTGTGGAGGAGGCTGACAGCGGATCGGGGCTGATAGGTAAGAGGTGTGCAGGGGTGTGACCAGCCCACCTGAGTTTGTAATATTTAAAATTATTCAATTAAATGATTATTAAAATGAAAAATATATAAAACAGGAACGGAAAAACGTATAATAATAGGATCCCTTTAAACATTGTGAGGGGAATTGATCAAAACTGGAGCAGAGAAAATCTGGAGCAGATTTGCACCTCAGCCAATCAGCATCTCTCTTTCATTTTCAAATCTTCCCTGAGCAAACTGAAAAGAGATGCTGACAGGTTGCCAAGGGCAACTGCTCCATCTTTTGTTTGCTCCAGTTTTGATAAATTCCCCCCTGTATATAATTCCTTTTAGTTACAATGTATCTATTTCCCACCCATCCACAAAGAAAACAGACTGAGGAGCCGTTATACAGCGGGGACAGGCAGTTACATTGTAATGCTCTCCTTATTGCGCAGTCAATACCTCAAATTGCTAAAGTGTTTTCAAGTACTCATTTCCTTTTTTTTTTTTGCATTAGAGATTTGCTTAAAATAAACAGTTTTAACGAGAGTCAGATACGTCTCTCAATACGGCTTTGCAATTTAAGGCAAATTAATAAGAGCTGTGCAAATGAGTTCTTGGATAAGGCTAAGGATACCGTAATCGTTACAAATCCCCTCCTTGCCGGAATCAATCTTTTTTTTTTTTTAAACCTAAATATCCTGATTGATTTTTTTTTTTTTACCCAATAAGCTTAGTTTGAGTTCATTTGCTGACATCTGCAATCCTGCAAAGTAGATTGGTTTAATTTGGTTCCCATTTAGAGGTTTTTTTTTTTTACTTTCTAGAGGGACGATCAAGGCCGTCGCAATATTTCTCTCGCTGCCTGGGGAATGACACAGTATGGAAATAAAAAAAAAAAAGAAGCTCTGCCATGGATCTTACGGGCTCTCACCTTTTCTTGGCAGTGAAATTTGTGAGGTATAGTATAGTCGCTTCTCACATTCCCTACCCAGC
>NW_017306399.1:254730-267135 GCF_000935625.1 Nanorana parkeri | reverse complement strand
CTCGGCCGAGGCCCTGGAAAAAGGAGAAAAAATAAATATATATATATACATTATATACATATATATATATACTGTTGTGTAACGTCTACAAGAAACGGATCTCCCAAAAAGTTGTTTTGCAGAACAATATAACAAAACAAAAACAGCAAGTTAACAAATTGAATCCAATCACTAAAATCTGAAATGTTAATGTCATTTTAAGAATCATTTTTAACCTTCTTAAAGCTGCAGATTTTAATAAAATGATCCCAGGAGATCTTGCTGTGAAGGTCCTTGTTAAGGCACTTCCTGTTATGTGGTGACAACACTCTATCATGCTCTTCAAAATGTCAGTGGGAAGAATGCTCCTTACATTGTAGGTCATTAGAATGAATGCTCCCTACAATGGTGGCCAGTGGGAAGAAAGCTCCTTACATTGGTTGTCATTGGAAAGAATGCTCCTTACATTGGTGGTCAGTGGGATGAATGCTCCTTACAATGGCGCCCAGTGGGAAGAAGGCATTGCATTGGTGGTCATTGGAAAGAATTCTCACAATGGCGGCCAGTGCGTAGAATGCACCTGGCATTGGTGGTGATTGGGAAGAATGCTCCTTACATTGGTGGTCAATGGAAAGAATGAGTCCTTTACAGACAGACATTTTGGTGTCAGTTGTTAATTATCAGTCAGAAACTGTGAGGTGCCCAAGAAACCCCTGGAGACCTCTGGAGGATCCCTAGGGATCCATGGAACCCTGGTTGAGAAAAGGTGGATTAAGCTGACATTGGATTAAATACACACAGTGTCCTGGATTTAAATATCATGTGTAATGTAAATAAAGTTACCGGATATTTGCTTGCATTTGGCTGAATCGTTAAGCCTTTTACAGCCAGTCATAGCTAGAGTGTAATGAAGAAGAAAACGATGAGCTGATGTCCAGTATGACCCATTAAATTAGTGCACAGTGAGAAGGAGAAATCGTAACTTTCTTCCTGCAAATATACTTAATATTAAAATTAATCTTTCTGCTGTTTGATTACAAGGGACAAGGCTGAAAAAATATTGCTACCAAATACAACCCATAAATGTGGTCTGATATAAGGATCATTTTGTCTCTGAGATGTTTTTAAATAATATGGCCTTGGACCAGTGATAGGCATAGTTATCAAAGGGCCCCTGTGCAAGAACAATGTTTGGGCCTCCCACCATTTATTTACTGCCAAGGTACAAATACTTAGTCACTGTGTATCCCTAGACAGAGAAATTGATTACATCTCTGCCTCTACCATTCCCAGGTCATCCTCTCTGCCTCTGCCATTCCCAGGTCATCCTCTCTGCCTCTACCATTCCCAGGTCATCCTCTCTGCCTCTGCCATTCCCAGGTCATCCTCCCTGCTTCTATCATTTCCATGTTATCCTTTCTGCCTCTATCATCACTGCCTAATCCTATCTAACATTTCCAGGTCATCTTCCCTGCCGCTACCATTTCCAGGTCATCTTCCCTGCCGCTACCATTTCCAGGTCATCTTCCCTGCCGCTACCATTTCCAGGTCATCTTCCCTGCCGCTACCATTTCCAGGTCATCTTCCCTGCCGCTACCATTTCCAGGTCATCTTCCCTGCCGCTACCATTTCCAGGTCATCTTCCCTGCCGCTACCATTTCCAGGTCATCTTCCCTGCCGCTACCATTTCCAGGTCATCTTCCCTGCCGCTACCATTTCCAGGTCATCTTCCCTGCCGCTACCATTTCCAGGTCATCTTCCCTGCCGCTACCATTTCCAGGTCATCTTCCCTGCCGCTACCATTTCCAGGTCATCTTCCCTGCCGCTACCATTTCCAGGTCATCTTCCCTGCCGCTACCATTTCCAGGTCATCTTCTCTGCCGCTACCATTTCCAGGTCATCTTCTCTGCCGCTACCATTTCCAGGTCATCTTCTCTGCCTCTTCCATTCCCAGGTCATCTTCCCTGCCTCTACCATTCCCAGGTCATCCTCTCTGCCTCTGCCATTCCCAGGTCATCCTCTCTGCCTCTACCATTCCCAGGTCATCCTCTCTGCCTCTGCCATTCCCAGGTCATCCTCCCTGCCTCTACCATTCCCATGTCATCCTCTCTGCCATTCCCAAGTCATCCTCCCTGCTTCTATCATTTCCATGTTATCCTTTCTGCCGCTACCATTTCCAGGTCATCCTCCCTGCCGCTACCATTTCCAGGTCATCTTCTCTGCCGCTACCATTTCCAGGTCATCTTCTCTGCCGCTACCATTTCCAGGTCATCTTCCCTGCCGCTACCATTTCCAGGTCATCTTCCCTGCCGCTACCATTTCCAGGTCATCTTCCCTGCCGCTACCTTTTCCAGGTCATCTTCCCTGCCGCTACCATTTCCAGGTCATCTTCCCTGCCGCTACCATTTCCAGGTCATCTTCCCTGCCGCTACCATTTTTAGGTCATCTTCCCTGCCCCTACCATTTCCAGGTCATCTTCTCTGCCCCTACCATTTCCAGGTCATCTTCCCTGCCCCTACCATTTCTAGGTCATCTTCCCTGCACCTACCATTTCCCAGTCATCTTCCCTGCCGCTACCATTTCAAGGTCATCTTCCCTGCCCCTACCATTTCCAAGTCATCTTCCCTGCCGCTACCATTTCTAGGTCATCTTCTCTTCCACTACCTTTCCCATGTCATCCTTCCAACCTTTGCCATTCCCACATTATCCTCTCTGCCTCTACCTTTCCTATGTAATTTTCTCTGCCTCACTGCCATCCCTCATCATTCTCCCTGCCTCTACCATAACCACATCATCCTCTCTGCCTCCACTATTCTCATGTTGTGCACCCTGCCTCTACTTCCCACATTATTCTCTCTGCCTCTACCATTGCTATGTCATACTCTCTATCTCTGCCCCAGATCATCCTCCCTACCTCTACCATTCCATTGTCATCCATTCTGCTTCTATCCTTATCTATTTCATTTATTATTTTAAAGGGTGAATATGAAGGAAATAAGTGTGAACTGCATGAGCTAATTGGCTGAGTCAGCAAGAAAAATGCATTGGGTCTCCAAGGTATTGTGATGGTTCCAGAAAGCACTGTTATCTGAACCATCATCATTCTTGGTGAGAAATTTACTAATCTATGGTCAGTTTTTGATCCCATATATTTTCAGTCTTTGATTCCACCTATGGCCAGCCTTTGTTCCAAACCATAGTCAACCTTTGGTTGACTATGTCTTTGATTCCATCTATGATAATCCTTTGATCCCATCTATGGTCAGTCTTTGTTCCCATCTGTGGTCAGTCTTTGTTCCCATTTATGGTCAGTCTTTGTTTCCATCTATTGGAAGTCTTTGCTCCCATCTATTGGAAGTCTTTGTTCCCATCTATGGTCAGTCTTTGTTCCCACCTATGGTCAGTCCTTGTTCCCATCTATGGTCAGTATTTGTTCCCATCTATTGGAAGTCTTTGCTCCCATCTATGGTCAGTCTTTGTTCTCATCTATTGGAAGTCTTTGCTCCCATCTATGGTCAGTCTTTGTTCCCATCTGTGGTCAGTCTTTGCTTCCATCTATTGGAAGTCTTTGCTCCCATCTATGGTCAGTCTTTGTTCCCATCTATGGCCAGTCTTTGTTCCTATCTATGGTCAGTCTTTGTTCCCATCTATTGGAAGTCTTTGCTCCCATCTATGGTCAGTCTTTGTTCCCATCTATGGTCAGTCTTTGCTCCCATCTATTGGAAGTCTTTGCTCTCATCTATGGTCAGTCTTTGTCCTCATCTATGGTCAGTCTTTGTTCCCATCTATGGTCAGTCTTTGTTCTCATCCTTTTTGATTTGTCTTCAGGTTTATATCCCCCAACTACATATTTCTGTTGTTGTCATCTGAAGCTCCTATCAAAGACAGCCATCGCTTAGATCACCCCCGATCAAGTGACTGATATATTATTTACACCAACATGTCCCAATGCAATGGTAGAGCCGCCGATTCATCAGGATGGCACAACTTATAGGGCACGGCTTTTTGTTATCTTAGAAAGGGGCCCTGCAGAGAGAGGCTGGTTGCTGAGTGACGCTTCGTAGGCTCGGCAGACACTTTCTACAGAAGCAGCTGCCCTGGCAGGTAGCCGACAAGCAAAGAGATAGCTGCCAAAAATTCTATACAAAGGATGCAGTGCCAGAGAGAAGGGCAGGCTTTGCATGGAGGGACCTCTGAACCCAACGCCAGCACAGATTCTATATTCACTGCCTCCAGACAATCGCATCTTTCATCCCACAACCAACAATGATTAGAAAGGGAACATTTGTGCGAGTGTTTGTTAGTTTATGCTTCTCAGGAAAATGATGGCTTCTCTGTGGCCAACTCCCCCTCTATCTGATTCACATAAGCTCCTTCCCATCTGTAGTGTTTTGTTTTTTAATCATTACACATTTTGTATGCATTCAATACAGATAGTAAAGAACACGTACCAATAATATCTATTTATGATATCTATTATGGACCCTCCCACCATATGTTTATGTGTTCACACTCACGCAGCATACCTAAAAAATATTATTTTTTAATATTCCTTACCTTTCTAGTTGTTTTATTGTAGCAAGTTCATAGTTAGGACTCTATAGACAGATTCTAGAGCAGTGGTTCTCAACCTATGTAACCTCAGGACCCACATTTGTCCTTTGTCTTAAGTCGTGACCCAAGTCACACTGCAATAGAACACACAACATTGCGGTACCGCACGTTCCGGTGCGGGCGATCGAAGTGTGAGTGGGAGGTGCGTTTGGGGTGCCATTCAAATGAATGGCAATGCAACACACATCCCACACCAGAATGCGTGGTAGGCACGGTTGCGTGGTACAGGGCGTTAATCGCATGGGAGTGCGCGATTAACGCACTGTACTAGTGTGAACACTGACAGTCACACACAGCCATGGACACAATGTCATGCATTCACAGACATTCTCACACACACATACACACTCCAAAAACAGTTTTAATATATTTTTAAGATCCACCCAGTTTCCCTATCTTATGAGAACTGCAGTGGATCCTCAGCCTGGGGTCCGGTGTGGGCTGCTGTGCCGTGACGGAGCTCCATCCATATGTGCATTTGTTGTACAGCTCCTTTGCGTGCCCGGTAGAGGTGTGCCGTCACTGCGGTCCAGGCACCTCTACAGGACACGTGAGGGAGCTGTAAGCAATGCACGTATGGAAGGAGCTCCCTCGAGGCCATAGTCCCATCCCACCCACCTCAAGCTGACACTCGGGGACGGGCAGCAAATTTTGAATGGCTGTTTGGCGTGAGAACTGACAGTGCTGTGGTAGGGAGAGGCTGAGGAGCCTCTCACCTACAAAAGTGGAAGGCATGTGGTGACCCACTGAATATGGGGTTGTAACCAACAGTGGAGAACCAAGGTTCTAGAGTTTAGGGTAGCCTCCACTGTGCAAATAAGGGACAGGCTGAGGGATGGTTTCTTTATGTGCATTACCATACCATTTAACACCCAACCCTTAAGATCTTTACCCCTTTTATTAGAACAGACAGTGTGCACACCTAGTTTACATATGATAATGCTGCCACAGTACAGTACAAGAGTAATTATGGAAAATATGACTCCCCAGCCCCCCCTTAACATTACAACAAAGGAGAGAACTAAGTAAGACTTTTCAGCAAGTACCAAAGTAACCAGCAATTGAAATATGTTTATTTATGTTATGCTATGTGAATGGTAACAAATAACAAATATAAAATGGTTGTTGTTCCAGTTTGGCTGCAAAAGTGGAATTACCTTTTAAAGAAGAACTCCAGGCAAATAAAATCTAAACCCTTGCAGTGGGGCTAACTCCACGCTAAAAGGGTTAAGTGATTGTTTTGTCTAGGAAGTTAAAATAACAGATTTATACTCACCTGAACCATGATCCTCCGAATCCTAGACCGGTCCCTGCAGCCTCGCTCCCCCTTCTCTCCAGCGGTCCAAGGTCCTGTGAGTCATTACATCCTATACAGTGTATACGACGTGAAGATGCTGAGGGACAAATTATTGTTCCTTTGTTGCAGCTTAGGAGGAGAGAAGCTGAAGAGACCGGTCTGGGAGTCAGCTGAAATTTAAGTTTGAGGGTATAACTCTGTTTTATTTTAGCCCTTAGACAAAACAAGCACTTAACCCTTGCAGTGCAGGTAGCCAGTGGCGTCACAAGGGGGGTGCGGGGGGTGCGGCCCGCACCCAGGTGACACCATTGGAGGGGTGACACCAAAATGACTCACAGTCATTTTGGTGTCACCCCCCTCTGAAAAGTCGGGTGCTCGGTCATAAACCGAACGCCCGACAGTATCAGGAGAGAGGAGGGGACCCGGCGGCATACCTTATCCCACCGGGTGACTGTCCCCTCCTCTCTCTGCCGGCGTCCATCACCAAGATGACCGCCCGCAGGTATCAGAATACTGCCGCGCGTGCGCGATGACGTCATCGCGCACGCGCGTGTTGACGCCACGCGCATGCGCAGTGACGTCTCGGTGGGGTGACACTCAGTTACCGCTCCGGGTGTCACCCAGCCTCGGGACGCCTCTGCAGGTACCCTCACTGCAAGGGTTAAGATTTTATTAGCCCAGGTAACAAAGTATGCTGATGAACTTTAAAAGAGACAGTTCTATAGAATTGGGCTTTAATAACACTGTAAACAGATTTGCATACCATAGACCATAGTGTGGTGTAGAAGGTCAACATTTGAGGGTGGTTGAGTTGCTTAGAAGAGGTGCGAGGTGTTAGGGTGTGGCTGAAGTATTAAGAGGTTAGGTAGGGTTGGGAGGGCCACTAGATAGTAATTGGGGCTGTGGGAGGTATCCTGAAAGGGTCGTCAGGTGTTGCTCCGTAGAAAAAGTGGCAGGGTGGAAGTGTAAAAGCACATGGGTAAGGCATTGGGTTAGTTAGGGAATGGAAATTAGGGAAGGGGAGGTAGAGGGGTAAGGGAAATATTTAAGGACTGGAAAAGGTATGAGAAGAGGGGGGAATTAATAAAGAGGGAAAAAGAAAGAGAAGTTAAAAAAGGGTTACAAAGATAAAGAAGATAGTGGTAGTGGTGATGGTGTTGGTGTTGGTGGTGGTGGTGGTGGTGGCGTCATTCGGGTGTGAGAGTCCAGAGGTTGTCTACCATCATTCAAATGGTCCGCATGAAGATATTGGGAGAAGTCAGATGAGTATACAATATTCAAGGCTGCCATACTTTTCAAAAATGTTTCCTGCATGTCTGACAGGATGGCCGTTACTTTCTCAATGATCTATTTTTCTAAATATGTATCAAAAAGACGCAAGTGCAGCCAAACAGGCCGAGACAATATTATCCAGTTTTTGCTTTTTTGTTTCATTGCTTAACAGTAATATTTAGAAAGTAACTACGAGGCACAAGAACCAGCTTTAACACGGGCAACCAAAAATACTAAACTCAGGGTTTTGCTTTGATAGAATCTATAAATCTGTATATCTCTAATCTTTAGCTTTTTCCAAAACTTCGCCATTTAAACCGATACATCAAGCTGGCCGCAGGGGAGGAAGATACCCAGCGCACACAAATGTGAAATTCCCATCTTCTGCTTCTGGAAATGTTGTGCCGCTTTTTTCTTTTTTTCGGAAGGCTCTTCATTTTAAAACATATATGGAAATAAAAGAGACGCCACAGAGAACGTAGGCGAAATATAGACATTAACCAGGGCACGGCACAAAGGGGAACGACAAATGAGATTCACAAGATTTAGGATCAAAGGCGGAGTAAGTGGGGGTAGATGTGCCAAGTTTGGAGTCTGTCTAAACCCCCATTATATGCCTGTTATACGCCATATGTCCAATTATATTTGTTTAAAAATGCCTGAAAGTCTCACTGTTTGGAGAATTAAAATGCTTAGGGTGCAAAGAAGGAAATTTCCTGCAAATAAATCTGCATTATACCGGGCAATGCGGTAATATTCAGCATTATAGAAAGTGAACGTGCAATGTATCTGAATTTTGGAACTGACGTGTTTGAAGACCTTTTTTTCAGTAGTGTTTTTGTCGCCTCCTTTGGTGCATGTATGAAATCTGACCTCCAGCCTTCCCTTTAGTCTTATATCTGACCTCCAGCCTTCCCTTCAGTCTTATATCTGACCTCTGTCCGTCCCTTCAGTCTTATATCTGACCTCTGTCCTTCCCTTCAGTCTTATATCTGACCCCCGGCCTTCCCTTCAGTCTATCCGACCTCCGTCCTTCCCTTCAGTCTTATATCTGACCTCCAGCCTTCCCTTCAGTCTTCTATCTGACTCCCGGCCTTCCCTTCAGTCTTCTATCTGACCTCCGTCCTTCCCTTCAGTCTTATATCTGACCTCCGTCCTTCCTTTCAATCTTATAGCTGACCCCCGGCCTTCACTCCAGTCTTATATCTGACCCACAGCCTTCCCTACAGTCTTCTATCTGACTCCCGGCCTTCCCTTCAGTCTTATATCTGACCTCTGTCCTTCCCTTCAGTCTTCTATCTGACCTCCGTCCTTCCTTTCAATCTTATAGCTGACCCCCGGCCTTCACTCCAGTCTTATATCTGACCTCCAGCCTCCCCTTCAGTCTTATATCTGACCTCTGGCCTTCCATTCAGTCTTGCACAGTTGTACCAGCTCCTCTACTGGACTGAAATTGCTTACGTACTTATTTCTCTGCACACTGTGAGCTTCTCACAATGTGCATTAGAAATCAGACAGAGCCCTCCTCATTTATTGGCTGGAGGACCAAGCATCCCAACATTGTCTAGCTCTTTACTTCCCATCATGACTGTCCCTGGCCCGCCCCTTTTATTCATTGGATTTCAGTTCTTTCAATCATGAAGGCTCAGCGTCACATATGGGTGTGACATAGGGCGGTCTGCATGCAAATGAAGCCTGTCTGGGCCATGGCCACTCCTCCAGACTGACATTCACCCATAAGGCATTTTAATATTTGCATAACTCCTCCCCAGAGCAAGCCTACTACTTACATTAGGCTCCATTCACACCTCAGCATGCCGGGAACACGCACCAAGTTCACCTGCATTTGTGCACATTTTTTCCACGTTTGCCACGCAATGGTCATTGATTTCAATGGGTGCTGCATGCACGACAAACATGGAAAGGTAGCTCAGGTAGCAGTTTCTGGTGTAGGCATACCACAATTGTTTCACCACATGTTTGTGAGCATTTAGTGCACGTCAATGTGCCGATAAAATGCAAATTTTTCCAGCCGCGATTAGGTTGCCATTAACAAGTAATGGCCCCACAAATGCGTTGCACCTTTTTGAAACGTTCCGTGAATGTGCGTTTTGTGTGCGTCTGGTGTGCATTCAGGGAACGCAAAGGTGTGAACGGGGACTTAGGGCTGAGGGCCCTTGAGAGGAGTACTAAGGCAGGGTGCAGGGCCGGATTTCTCACAAGGCCTACCAAGGCCTGGCCTTGGGGCAACAGGGGGTAGAGGGGCAGCAGGGGGGCGGAATTCCTATCTCCCGATGCCTGGGACATGCAGTTCCGGGCGGGTAGTTGTTTTCTACATTTAGCCCTGCTTTGGGCAAGGAGAGCTAAATGTACAGAGGGGAAGTCGCCGCTTGTTTTGTACAAGTGATCCCGGCAAAATTGTCGAGATCACTTGTATGCAGCCTGCAGGTCTGTCATTCTGCTTGGGGGGCTTTGGTGGGTAGGGGGGCGCATTGAGGAACCTGGCCTTGGGGCAGTAGAGAGAGGGAGCCGGCCTTGGCAGGGTGCTGTGATTTTTTTCAGGAAGCTATGTACCGCACCCGGCCGGCCCCTCCCACCAGCCATAATCTGCCTGCATTGCATAGGGAAGCACAGACACCATCTTATAAAGGTATTTAATGACAACAGAGAGGTTTTATTTAAAAATGTCATTATCATGTTGATGAAGGGGATGAGGAGCAGCCAGGGAAGGCAAAATATAAGCAGATTAAACTTCAGCTTTAGATTGTATATGGAAACATTTAGGAATTTGGTTTTCGGAGCTTGCACTCGGCAAACCCTGACAATGCAGGGACCGTGAGTGAAGATAATACATCCAAGGGATTAGTAATTGAATAGTATAATGATACGAGCAGTCATTTATCAATCTTCATGTGTCGGAGAGACAGATGAAAGGTGTGCCTGTGCTAATCCGGCCCAGCCATGAAGCGGTTACAGCGCCCTTTGTGTGTACAGAATGTAATCAATATCTATAGGGCCGTCCGTACACAGATCCCCCTTGATCTGCCTTGTGCGCTGCGAGAGAGGTGAACACCTGAAGAGCGACATTGAGGGGACACCTGGCTTGTGACAGAACCTCGTCTCTGCTTTCACCCCATAGGACGCTAATGGAATTCTCAGCTGATTAAGCTTGAATATAATGATACATCCCGTGACCGCAGCTGCGTGTACTCGTGTACTAGTGTTTCCTTAGAAAGATAAAGCAAGCTTAAAGCTGAACTCCAGACACAAACACTTTTATTTAAATATATCCCTCAATAGACACAAAGGAATATAAACCCACTGTGTGTGCACCGAATGCCTTTGCAAGCCCAAGTATTACCTTGTAATAATAGCAGTGACATCATCACTGTGCTGTACATAGACTGTGCAAAGAGGAGAGATGTGGGAGGGGCCCATAAGGCTCCACCCACTATAGGAAACTACAGGTGGGGGGCGGAGACATTCACCCTGCACAAGAAGAGAGAGCAGCAGTGAGCGGTCTTTATTACAGGAGGGAGCAGAGACAAGACCAGTCACCCTGCACAAGAAGAGAGAGTAGCAACAACCGGTCTTTATTACAGGAGGGGGTGGAGGCAAGATCAGTCACCCTGCACAAGGGGTGAGAGCAGCAGTGACCGGTCTTTATTACAGGGGGGGTGGAGACAAGACCAGTCACCCTGCACAAGAAGAGAGAGCAGCAGTTACCAGTCTTTATTATAGGAAGCTCCAAGTCTGACATTGGATTACTGCACAGATCTGGAAGAAATATACAAAGCTCACCAAGATTTAAGAAGACTACACAGGACTCTTGTATGAGGAGTCCCCCCTCCATTGGGGCGCTGGTGACTACACAGCACTGCGCTGGAGCCCATTCTCTTCAAGTATGTAGTATTCCAGGAAGTAGCAATGAGCTACACTGATGCCCCCATCTCCAGGAGATGATAGGGGCATAGTCCACCTTTTGGACCATGTTTCATGTTGTACCCATATTTAGGAGGTAACATGAAGCACGTTAGCATACACCATCCCCAAAACAAAACGCCATTCATCCATTATCGGATGCGAGGGGTGCCTCTTGTTTCAGCCCACACAGCCATTTCATCCATTCACAATGAATGGTCAATGAAAATACTGCAACTCCCATCTGCCTTACAGTGGGAAGGTGACATCACTGCAATTGTAGTCCAGCCAGACGTTTCTCCAGCTCCATAACAGAAGATCTGTAACTCCTTAGGGAACTGGGGCTGGGGGTGCAGGAGCCTGTGCAGTGCCCTCACAAAACACTGATCACCATTGCAATGCAGTGCAGACAGGGCCATCTCTGTCGTGAGGCAGCCTGAGGAGGTTGCCTTAGATGGCATCTCATTGGGTTATGAGGGCCAGAGCTCTAGCAAACAATGATGCTTTGGCCGGCGTCCTGCCCAACTCCTGACAACCAATGACGTCAGTGAGCTGGGTGGGACGCTGGACAGTGGTACCGTGCACCCCCAACCCACAGTAACATGCACTGCCAACACCCCTCCGTAAAATGGACCGCCAGCACCCCAACCCCCGGCCTCCCTTGTCTGCAGGTTTCAATGCAAACATTTAGTTAATGCACATTATTTTTCAATTCATTTTATCAATGTTGGTTCATTTACTGAAATTTTGAAGACTATGTTATCAATTTAGCTATTTTGGGAAAGGGGGGGCTCCCAAAAAAGCAGCATTTTCATACAAGGTCCGCTATAGTTAGAGAGCTCTGTAACTGCTACAACTAAGAGCAATTTTTTTCCATTACGAAAAATGTAAACACATTTTGTAAAATTCAACAAAATTTGTGATGGTTCAAATGGGTCAGCAACAACAATGAAGCAACAAAGACTGAGACCCCTTCCCAGTCCCTATCACAAACCCTACACGAGATACCCATAGGGCGTTTGCCTCTTGCCAATCCCAAGATTGCGTTGTATCTGAAACAACGTCCTGAGGTTTTCGGAGACAGTGGAAGACAAGATAATAGATTTCATGTAGGAACATATGTCACCTACTTGCACATTTCCTCAAACAAAAGCGGCTCGGCTGTGTTTTGCTTGTCACTTTGCACCGTGTATACATTGCTGACAGCGTTTTATGAATTAGATCCTTCACATATGGTATCTTTAGACCATGAAATCTGGCATCGCATTCTTACTTCTTTTCTGAATCATAATATATTATTAACGGATAATTGAAAACATACT
>NW_017306399.1:212189-254716 GCF_000935625.1 Nanorana parkeri | reverse complement strand
TGCACACGGGGTCAGACGGAAGCTGATTGGGGATGTTGTGACAGGTTATATTAATCTATTTGGGTTCCAGGTTTGGTTTGGGCCATATCCGTAATTGAATTTCCTTAGCGGAGGCCTGGAGACAGCGGTGGGGTGACATGTTCTGCCACCTAAGTCCGAGGTGATGAGATTTCATCAGTGGGGGTTTTCTTTTTTCTTCCTGAAACTTCTTGAGCCAGCCATCAATAGGACCTTAACAGACTTCCTATATCATAACCTTATGGGGCCTACCAGGATCGCTCAACAAAAGTGAGGCCAAAAGCTGTTCTTGTTGGTCCTGGTATATCGCTGCTGAATTATCCATGGACAGAGCCTATTCATTTGGTGCACAGGCTTCCATTGCAGGGTGAGGTGAGCATGCAACAGAACAGGGGTTAGTGTTAGGGCTTAATGTATGTATTGGGTTAGCATTTGGCTCATTCTAGGATTTTGTTTAAATTATTTATTTTTAACAAAGGAAGCCCATTAGTACTCCCCTCTGCTGTACCCTGCAGACTCTGAGATCCAGTGCCAGTTGTCTTCCCACTTCCTGTAAGTGCAGTGTGTCATGGACCCACCCCTTGGGAAGCCGTTAGCATTAAGGACCTTGTGTGTCATGTGACCAGTCAGGAGACATCTTAAAGAGAATGAGGAAAAAATACTTGGAGGCCTTGGGGGTGGGAGCATTAGCATGTGGAATGAGGGTGTAAGGTTTAGGCTATGTGTTAGAACTTAGGGTGACAAAACAGGAGCACAACTGCGAGACAGGGACATAGCGTTGTCACCCTATATTAGAAAGTGCCTTAACCAGGACCTCCATGGCAGGATCTCTGGGAATTATTTTAAAGAAAGCTGCAGATTTAAAAAAGATTAAAAGTAACTTTTTAAATGACATCAACATGATACAGCTTCCGTGATATTTTAGCGATTGGGTTTACATCTACTTTAGGCTCTACAACTACACCGCAGACAACATTACCGAAAAGAAATGTGTCAATTTCAGGCTGTCACCAGCGTCGCCGGTCTCTTACCCACACGCTTGGCCAAGTTTCAGGAAACATCCCATTAATAGCTTTCCATTAGGGGACAGGCAGGAGATCAGGACTCAGGACGTCTCCTAGTCTATCTCCATAAGTGAACATATGTTTTCATTTCAAACACATAAAATAGGAATCATATTAAACACTTTCAACCACAGAATCTATTTTTCTTCCTTTTCCTTTTTATCTCCCATTAATCTTGAAAAATTTGAGGACATTCTTCCATTAAAGTATCACAAGTTCCCTGGGTGGCTTCATAAAAACGCCGCTTCTGACTGTCATGATGTGCTGAGACAAATGGCGTCTGAGATCCAAAGTTCACCAAGAAAACGTTTTCTTCCTGCCAAACAAACTTTAGCAAAACACAAGACACTTCTTGAATAAGACCAGACATCTGTTGGCTTCGCCAGCGAGTGATGTCACTGGTATCTAGTGAAGGGATAGGCTGCATTCTCAGTGATGTCACCGGTCTCTAGTGAATGGATAGGCTGCATTCTCAGTGATGTCACCGGTCTCTAGTGAATGGATAGGCTGCATTCTCAGTGATGTCACTGGTCTCTAGTGAATGGATAGGCTGCATTCTCAGTGATGTCACCGGTCTCTAGTGAATGGATAGGCTGCACTCTCAGTGATGTCACCGGTCTCAAGTAAATGGATAGGCTGCATTCTCAGTGATGTCACCGGTCTCTAGTGAATGGATAGGCTGCACTCTCAGTGGTGTCACCGGTCTCTAGTGAATGGATAGGCTGCACTCTCAGTGATGTCACCGTTCTCTAGTAAATGGATAGGCTGCACTCTCAGTGATGTCACCGGTCTCTAGTGAATGGATAGGCTGCATTCTCAGTGATGTCACCGGTCTCTAGTGAATGGATAGGCTGCACTCTCAGTGATGTCACCGGTCTCTAGGGAATGGATAGGCTGCCTTCTCAGTGATGTCACCAGTCGAAGATATTGGCTGCAAATTTAGGCTTTACAATATAATGAGAAATAGTGAGACTTAAAACACCATCTACACTATTTGGTTTGTCGACACCCATCTAGATATTTGAGTTCAGGTGATTCCAGTGAATGATACTGTTAATGCTACAGCATACAAAAACATTTCTGATAATTGTACTGCTCCAATCTTGTGGTAACCGTTTGGGGAGTTCCTTTTCTGTTCCAGCAGGACCATACACAAAGACAGTTTCATACAGACATGGTTTGATGGGCTTGGCATGGAGGAACTCAAGTGTCCTTCACAGAGTCATGACCGCAACCCTACTGAACACCTTTGGGATGATTTGGAATGCTAGTTGTGAGCCAGGTCTTCTTGTCCAACATAAGTACCTGATCTCCCCAAAATTTGGTGGAAAGTCTTCCCAGAAGAGTGGAAGCTTTTGTAGACACAAAGTGGGCTAACTCCATGTGAATCCATGGCTTGGAATGAAATGTCCAACAAGCTCATGTAGGTGAGATGGTCAGTTGTCCACAATTCTTTGCCCATATAGTGCGAGTTATCTATGACATACAGCCAGAAAAATGTTGCATGCTTTCTCCTCCCAGGAAATCTCTCATCCAGACTTGTCACACAGGCTGCAGCTAATTGAGCAGTTGCATTGAAGCTAGCGCACCGTTCCCTATTGAATACACATATGGCAGCACACATTTACTGTACGATCCCCCTAGACTGTGTGCTGCCCATTCCGGTAACTTGATGTAAGTTAAATGAAACGATACAAAGAAATCTGGCATTGATAAACAGCAACTTGTTATTGAATTCCCTCTATAATTCATGCACTAAAGAGCACCTGTCACCCACAGACAATAGAATTTTGGGCAATGTGCAATTTATGACTAAACATATCTCAATTCTACTGTGAGTAATACTCCTACTGGTGCACTTTAAGGACAATGTGAGGCAAGATTTCCTTTTTATGGGCCTCATGGCCCCTTATTGCTGAGGTGACTTTAATCTCTCTGATTAAGCCCCATTGTGGGTGAAACGCATCAGACAGAGAGGACCCCAGGTAGGGGCGGTTGTACACCATTCATACCAATAAAACTGATTTTTAAGATGGAATTGGTGTGTAGTGTTTGCCCCTTTCTGATTGTGCAGTGACTTTGTCTAGGCTGAGATGATGTCATCAGTCTGTTGCAGGCAGGGGGAAGCATTTCCTCGGTCTCCTATCCCCAGTGATCAGACTGCAACATTGTAACTATGTATCATGTCGTTTATGACAACCTCAGTAATGTGTCATAACTCAGTTGTCCATCTTCTAGACAGGGATTTGCCTCTTCAAAACATCATTCTCAGTACAATGTGAAGCGTGCAGGCATCTGATTTTGGATGGGGCTAATGGCAGGGGTTAAAAATACTAGACAATGTTGTTCTCTAAATTCTTTTAAGCAATACATTAGTAGAACTTCTGCACAATATTTTTTTTTCTCACAAAATTATTTTTATTTTGCATAGTAGTACATAGAGAATATTGCAGAGAACCCAAAAAAAGTGAACTTTGTATATATACATGTAACATACTGAGTATGAATATTCACTTGATCATATTATGACTTATGTGCTCGGACTACAGTGAGTCCGGTATGCGTATGAACGGCGCGTGGAACTGACTACGCCTATGACCCAAACTAGCATGATAGGATAGGCTCGTAGCGAAGCCGGGCCCTTCTGCGGTAGTCTTATATACCTATATTGGGTTTCCATAAGTATGACTCTGGTAGTCAGTAGGATAACACAGAAAGAAGGTCAGAAGACAGAAGAAAAAACAGAAAAAGAAGGGGAGGGGGGGGAGGGGGTTGCGAGAGCGACGACCTCCAGACCGATGAGAAATAGGTGCTAACAGTCTCCTGGAGACTCAATCTGTCCTGAAACAGCAGATCGGTCCTGCACATACGATCTGCGATGCCGATCTACCCTGGAACAGCTGAGAAAGAATTGGAATTCTTCACCTTTTGCCGTTCACATATTCCACCGCCGAAAAACTGGGCGGGATTACGTTAAAGTGTGTGACCACGTGACCGGTCACACATTCCAACCCAGTCACAATCTTTGATAGAACACCAGATCACTGGGCTCCACATTAGGAAGAAGTGCCACCAAGGGATGTATGACAGTGCACTTAGGATTTGATTGGTGAATGGGTGGTGGGGGAAGCAAGGGAAGCACAGGGGTTTTAACTTTGCAGAAGAAGGGCTTTAATTGTAATATATTTACCCACATTTTCTTTGGCTTCCATTTACTTTTATTAGGTGCCCTTGCTCTGAGTCCATGACTGAGTTGATGATCTTCAAAGATAGGATAAGAAAGGATGATAAGGCTGATAAGAAAGGATAAGAATGCCAGTCAAGTGGCTAGGGTTTCTAAAAAGAATGGCAGCCTACATATCTCCCTCATAACAGGTTTCCTTTTAAGTGATAGGTTTCCTGCCCCACCAATAATTACCATCCCCACACTACTCATCCACAATGCTCCCTGGCAGAGGGCAAAGTCAAAACCGATATCAAGCGGCGTGGAGCTTGCACAGGATTAGAGACCTTCTACCCGATAGAATTAAGGCCAGGCCATTGGCAGCTCCGGCCTGAGCAGTGCTTCATGGTAGAAAGGGAAGATGGTCACATGCTCTTCCATACCTGCAGGTATCAAGCTTGAGCTGCAGAAACTCTTGCAGCTCCTTTCACATCCATCTCTGCTGCTGGATTCATATGCAAGCTGCCAATGAAGGCAAAAAAAAAAAGACAAAGGCAAACCAGAAATGTTAAAAAAAAATTAAAGCATTGCCCTATCCTACCCTGACTAATGGTCGCCACATGGTCTATCGCTCCCTGCCTGCAAAGCTGATATTTACCATGCTTTGCCTCAAGTTCCTCAGGACTAGCGACCATCCGCAAAGGGTTAAACGGACTCCAGATGGAAAAGTGACATAATTGGGTTGGACGTTTTCACTCCGTGCCAGCCTTACCGCTGCAATTAGCCGATGTCACAGTGGTTTTGTACCGCAGACACCTATGAGTTGGACGTCGACATCGAGCCCATTAAGCATTTTTTTTCACAGAGGTAACGGGACAGTTATCAGATGGCGCGCTCACCGAGGGCGCGATGGCAGTCTGCGGACGTGCTCGGAGGTTGTGGGTTACGGGAGACAGACAGCATCTGGTTTAAGTGCTTTCAAGACGCCTCCTTGCTACATGGCAACTGTTGTGCTGGGAACATACAATATGGGCTGCCATACTGCACTGTGCCCGCTCGTCGTGTCATCTTATGCGGCTCACAATCCAACTTGAGCGAATAACTGCTCACATATGTCCACTTTCTACTTCTACAACAAGAGCCCTTTGGAAGAATACTCATTTGAGAATATGTGTTCACAGCTCTGAGGGGTTGTCTGCTAATTCGATTTATTCACAAAATGATCGATGATTTATCAATGCAATATAAAATTGTTATTTTGAGAAATATTTGCTCTATGAATTAACAAAAACATTAGAGAGAAATATTCCTAAACCATTTCATCTGATGTTTAAACAAATACTTTTATTCAAATATATTCCTTAATAGTTACAAAGGATACAAATCCACTTTGTGTGCACCACATACCAATGTTAGTTATCACTAGAGAGATCCCCAGCAGGAGGAAGGAGGTCCTGATTCCTCTATAGAGATCTTTATTATCACTAGAGGGAACCAGCAGGAGGAAGGAGGTCCTGATTCCTCTATATAGATCTTTAGTTATCACTAGAGGGGTCACCAGAAGGAGGAAGGAGGTCCTGATTCCTTTCTATAGATCTTTATTATCACTAGAGGGATCTCCAGCAGGAGGAAGGAGGTCCTGATTCCTCTATATAGAGCTTTAGTTATCACTAGAGGGATCTCCAGCAGGAGGAAGGAGGTCCTGATTCCTCTATAGAGATCTTTATTATCACTAGAGGGAACCAGCAGGAGGAAGGAGGTCCTGATTCCTCTATATAGATCTTTATTATCACTAGAGGGATCTCCAGCAAGAGGAAGGAGGTCCTGATCCCTCTATATAGATCTTTATTATCACCAGAGGGATCTCCAGCAATAAAAAGGAGATCCTGATTCCTCTATATAGATCGTTACTTATCACTAGAGGGATCCCCAGCAGGAGGAAAACTAAATCAACCCAAAACAATGACAGTTTCGTTGTAAACTTCTCGGCTTGGATTGGCCAGGGCCGGAAACCCCTGGAATTCCTGGGGAAATACTCTGAGGGTTTTGCTGTTTATATATGGCAAAAAACCCCGGGATGCCGACCAGAACAGCGGTAGCCCGGCATGAAAACAAGAGGCCGATTAGAGAGTGTCACATGGCACCGGGCCTCATTTTTGCTGGCGTTCATGTGGTGGTAGAAACCGTTGCCTCCAAACAAAGCACTGCCTTACGGAAAGTGTAAAAAACGCAGATGACGAAGTCTTTCCATTCAAAGCTGAAGTTTAATCTGCTAATTATTTCGCTTTCCCCAACAGAACTTTCCCATATAATGAGGACGGAGAATTTGATGTGCCAAATACATGATAAATGTCAATGTCTTCACATGTATCCGTAACATACAACACGAGTCCCCGTTCACAAGCGTATAAGCAAACACATGTTCATGTGCATTGTTGCCACGCGTCAGCCCATTCAATTAATAGTCTGCCATATGCGCAACATATGCATTTACAGCTGCGAGCGCACCGCCTTTTTCCTGCACGTTTAACGTGTGTTCACTTAGGGGAGAAAAGACGTCTTTTACCGGCCGCGTTTGGGATACCATTAACAAGTAATGTTGCGCGTTGTGTGAATGCGCATCAAAGCGAGTGCTTTGGCGTACGTTCACGCAACGCGACAATGTGATCATGGGCTAACTGTGTGTATTCTCACTTTACTGATGGCAAACAGCTGGCTTGGGATGCTGCTGTTGCCTAGCAACAGTTATCCTGTTGGCAAGCAACAGGAGCATCCTGATGCACCCAGTCCCCGCCCCATGTCAAGGGATCTGTATAGCTGTAACTGTATGTCACTATGATGTCATTGGGGGACATTGGTTGCTATGGGTTACCATTCACTACATATGTTTAATGGCATTTGCCACTGAGTCGCCCCGAGGACGGGGCTCCCACGAGAATGGTGATCCAGCCAGGTCCAGGACAGGGACCCTTTAAGGACTGGGGCCCTGCACAGGGATCCTGCCAGGATGGGGATACTGCAAGAATAGGGATCCTGCAAGGACAGGGACCGTGAGGATGGGGACACTGCGAGAAAGAAGACACTGTGAGGATGGGGCTCTGCCAGGATGGGAACCCTGCCAGGATGGAGACCCTACAAGGATGGGGACCCTAAAAGGATGGGGACCCTGCGAGGACAAGGGCCTTGTGAGAATTGGGACACTGCGAGAATGGGGATACTTTGAGAGCGGGGACACTGCCAGGATGGGGACACTTTGAGAACGGGGACACTGCAAGGACAGGGCTGCTGCCAGGATGGGGAACATGCAAGAACAGGGAAACTGCGAGGATGGGATCCTTGTCTGGATGGGGATCCTCCGAGGATGGGGACCCTGCCAGGGTCGACCTGTGTGACATTATGCATTCACAATATACCGTGGAAACGCATGTTTGGCGAGTCTGTGACGCTGGCGGTGGAATGGCGGAGCGTCTAATCCGGTGACAGTTCCACTCAGCGCTGATAAGTGCAGGAAGTTTCAGCAGACAGTTTAATCCCCTCATTTCCTGTCCTGTAATCAGCCCGGACTGATGCCTTTAAATTAGAACCACACTGCGCTCGGCCTGGTATTCCCGGACAGGTGAACGGAAGTCGGCCTCCAGAAAAAAAAACGCGCCGTTTACATTTCTTCATCCAACAATTCATCGAAGAACATTTCGGACAAATACATATTGGAGGGTTTTTTTTTGTGACAAACCTCAAAAATTAAGATGGGCCCGAAAGACCGACATCTGACGTGAGCCCCTCCATGATGAGCTGAACTCCGAGCCAAGGGATTTGTATATCTGTCCATCCTGTCCTGAGACTTACACAGCGCAGACCTGTCTGGTAGGACAGGTCCTGGCTGTCATGACCAATACAGCAGCTCCAGTGCTTCCCATACTGATCCAGCGGCTTCATTTCTTCCTGACCTGGAACCAGCATGCGGATCTGAAGTCTTGCCTGTACTCGCTGACCACTTGATCCAGGACAGCGGCGCTGACGTTACTGAAACCAGAAACAGCCAGGCAACTGGCACCTCTGAAGCCAGGAGGGCCAGACTACCTCTCTCATGACAGGTGCCCTTTATCCTGAGGATCGTCCGAAAACCACACGGATGTTGGCGAAAACGCACCTCCCGCTCTAATTGACTTCCACCCTCCGGTCCGGGGCCCATGGAGCTTAGCGGGAACGGAAAACAAAGGCGGCCGTGGGGCTTCAGAAAGCCGACGCTCGATATAGGAAATAACACGAGACATCAAACGGCGGCAAAAATGAAAGCCGCGTTCACCTCCTTCTGCCGGGTTTACGTAAATAAATATCGGCAGCCAGCGGCCGGTGACAGCGCTGATTCTCATCATTGTTCTGCGCTGGGCCGCGGCGGAGGGGAAGAGGAAGGGGGGGAGATTTTAATATGATCCAGATAAGGGGAAAGCTTGAAAGAATAACACAGCTGCGGTTATCTGAGTTTTTAATAGTAGACCTTTTTTTTGAAGGTATTCTGTTACATTAAAAGTTACGCCGATAACAATACTCCGGAGAGGTCTGGATGCGCGTTCGATTCCTGAATGGAAACGGGGTATTCAGGCTGAAAGTGCATCTAAACCCCAACGATGGATTCGTGTGCAAAAAAAAATAAATAGCTGCTGTTCCTGTCACAAATCCAGAGAGCTCCTAACTTCCTGTGCTGCACAGAAATTCCGTTTGCAGGAAAGCGTTCAGGAATCAAGCCCCGTCCAGACGACGGAAACGGGGTATTCAGGCTTAAAGTGCATGTAAATGCTCTTGTTAAAATTAGGGATGCACCGATACTAGTACTGGCCCAAATGCTCCAATGCCTGGCCCGATACTTCAGCTTCCGGTATCAGGAAGCCGGGCAGCTAGTCATTACCTGGCTGCCCGCCTTCCTGATTGGTCGGGAAGCCAGCTCCATGCTCCCTCGTCACTTGTGGCAAGGGAGCATGGAGCCGGTTTTCTGGCCAATCAGGAAGCCAGGCGCGTGTAATGACGCGGCGCCCGGGTTCCTGATTGCCCGGGAAGCCGGCTCCATGCTCAAGTGACAAGGGAGCATGGAGCTGGCTCCCCGGCCAATCAGGAACCCCGGGTGCCGCGTCCTTACTCGGTGCCCGGCTTCCTGATTGGCCAGAAAGGCTGCTCCATGCTTTCTCCTCACCTAGTGATGAGAAGCATGGAGACGGCTTCCCTGGTAAGCCGGTATCGGTGAGTACCGGGGAAAAAAAACGGTACTCGTACTCGATACCGAAGAACTGGTATCGGTGCATCCCTACTTAAAAGTGTGCCAAAAAGAGCTGCTGATCCTGCCATAAATCCAGGGAGCTCCTAACTTCCTGTGTTGCAATGGAATCACAACCAGTGTTATCGGCCCTGGACAGTTGTCCCTATAAACTACACAACCCCTTCCTCTTATGTTACAGAGATGAAGAGGAGGACATGTGTTCTTCAGTCCAAATCAGAGATGAGGGGGGGAAAGGGATTGTACACTGCTCCCTGGTTGGGGACATGCCGTTATCCTGGGTGGCGATAAGGTGGATCTCAGCCATTTAAACAGGGATTCCCCAGGTTTTGTCTCCCTATAGCTGGCCATACAATCCAATGTGATGTTTCCTGTTAAATTGGACAAAATTTGAACCGTGGGTGGCAGTGCCGGCAAAACCTGATTGAAAAATCGAAGGAATCGGGTGCTAACCTATTGGCCGTACAGTGACTGCAACCAATCAGCTTCAGTCAATATTTGGGTGTTCCGCCAACCCCAGACACCGGCCCTCTGAATACAATAGCCCAGCAGGGAAGTGATTTGCCTTGTTTAGCCTAACTTTGTATTGCCAGCTTTAGGAGGCATAAAGTTTGTGTTCCTGGACTGGGGAGTGTTGGATTCAGGACTGACAAGGGACCACAAGTGACCCCTTTAACATTTGAATTGATGACACTAAATGTTTTTAAAATAAATACATCAATCAAATAATTCTGAGCAACCAAACTATGTTCTGTGTTTTGTAATGTCTTCAGGCGTATGGACAATTTTCCATATGTAAACACCTGTGGCCTTATTTTTGTTTTACCCGTGTGGTTTGCTTCTCATTACATGATCACCAATGTAAGGGGGTCAGTGTCTCCAATGACCATCAATGTAAGCAGTCACTTCTTTTTTCCACTGACCACCAATCTCAGGGGTAACTTCTCTACTGACCACCAATGTAAAAGGTTGCTTCTCCACTGACCACCAATGTAAGGGGTCACTTCTCCCCTGAAAATCAATGTAAGGGGTTATTTCTCTACTGACCACCAATGTAAGGAATCACTTTTCTTCTCCACTAACCATCAATGTAAAGGGTTACTTCTCCACTGGCCACCAATGTAAGGGGTCACTTCTCTTCTCCGCTGACCACCAATCTAAGGGGTTAGTTCTCTACTGACCACCAATGGTAAAAGGTTACTTCTCTACTGACAACCAATCTAAGGGGTCACTTCTCCCCTGAAAATCAATGTAAGGGGTTACTTCTCCACTGACCATCAATGTAAGGGGTTACTTCTCCACTGACCATCAATGTAAGGGGTTACTTCTCCACTGACCAGCAACATAGGGGTCACTTCTTCACTGAAAATCAATGTAAGGGGTGACTTCTCCACTGACCACCAATGTAAGAGGTCACTTCTCTTCCCCACTAACCATCAATGTAAGAAATCACTTCACCGCTGTCCACCAATCTAATGGGGTACTTCTCTACTCACCACCAATGTAAGGAGTCACTTCTCTTCTCCACTGACCACCAACGTAAGGGGTCACTTCTCCACTGACCACCAACGTAAGGAGTCACTTCTCTTCTCCACTGACCACCAACGTAAGGGGTCACTTCTCTACTGACCACCAACGTAAGGAGTCACTTTTTCTTCTCCACTGACCACCAACGTAAGGGGTCACTTCTCCACTGACCACCAACGTAAGGAGTCACTTCTCTTCTCCACTGACCACCAACGTAAGGGGTCACTTCTCCACTGACCACCAACGTAAGGAGTCACTTCTCTTCTCCACTGATCACCAATGTAAGGGCTTACTTCTCCACTGGCCACCAATCTAAGGACGCATTTCTGTACTGACCACCAGTGTAAGGGGTAACTACAATGTTGACTGTCTGTGTTTTTTTCCCAACCATTATTATTATTAGTTTCATTTCATGATTATTACTGAAAATGTTTTTTTCATTTAGAGTGGCACAGTTAAGTACCCATCTTTCTGTCTTCATATATTTAAAACTCTTTTCAACCTGCTGATCATTCTAATCTACCACGAAATGTGGATATAATAATTTATGACGTGCATTCCCTGAGACCCGAGAGCTATTTCAAGGGTTCCTCTGGGGTAAATAAAGATTTAGAAAGTCAACATTAACATGTAACACGCCATGTTTTACAAGACAAGAAGCATCTCAATGACGGGTCATATTACCCAAAAAGGTTGTTTTTATATCACAAGCTGTCAATGGTTAATAAAAGTACCACGTCAACGAGTCATATCAGGCGACCTAGGACGGGGACAAGTACCACAAAGGGTTAAATGACAGCCTCCGAAAATGTTTCTGCTCACCGTCCTGTTTTTAATTATCTTTATAACTTTTTTGCCTCTGAATTTTCATTTTCTTCCCCCCATATGACTGATAAATATAGTTCATACGACGAAAGAAGATTGAAGCATTTCGCCGGGTCCCCCCCCCAGCACCCACTGCCGTGTCATTCACTAGACAAGGACCATTCACTGTCCCTGGAAGCCACTTGAGATGGATTAACCCCTGAGCTGCTAATAACTCCCTTTATGAGCACTTTGTGAACGACTTTGACTTTTGGGCAGGACCTCTCTTGACCTTTTTCCAGAGTTGGGACTCCAATGTTGTCGACTTTATAACTTTTTTTTTTCTTTGCTGCTGTGTTGTGACGAGTGACGGTGTTGCAAGCGACCGAAAAAACTCTTTATTGAGCAGCATATCGTGCCCGGCGAAAGGGCGTTTTACTTATTTTTACGAAATGGAGCGGCATAATGTAAAAGAACTCGGGGGAATGAAAACATGGTAAGGACAGAACTTAAAATGTAAAAAAGTCTCTCTTTTTTTATTTTTTAGACTGAATATCAGAATTGAAAGCTGAGGACATTTCTAGGGACAAATCTGTAAAATCCACAACTGGAAATGAGACACCGCTGATAGCTACATCTTCCAACATTTAAGAAACCTGAGCAAAGGACGTCCACTTTGCACGTCATCGATGCAATTCTTGAGTAAAACTTTCTGCGCTTGTCAGATTTGTCTTCGTTCGAAAGACCCCAAAACACAATGGGGGGGAATTTATCAAAACTGGAGCAGACAAAATCTGGAGCAGTTGTCCATGGCAACCAATCAGCTTCTTTCTTTCATTTTCAACTCTTAACTGAACAAGCTGAAGAGAGAAGCTGATTGGTTGTCATACACGGCTGCTCCAGATTTTGTCTGTTCCAATTTTAATAAATTCCCCCCCATTGTGTTTTGGGCTCTTTAAAGGAAGACAAATCTGACAAACGCAGAAAGTTTTGCTCAGGAATAACAAAGTGCATCTTCCCTATTTATCACAATCTGTAAAGTTCCCCTCCACCCCAAAAAAAAAGATTGTGCTACCTCCATAACAAAGTACAGCTCGCTCACCTTTGGCCTATACCGCGCAAGCTACAGGTACGCCAAACCATACATCCGATGCCAACGCAGACACTGTAACTACACTTTTACCAAGTCTTTCCGTTCTCTTCTCGCCATCGTTACCTTATGTTACAACAAAAGAGAAATCCGACTATGATACCTCCTCTTCTCCACCATAAACAATGACATCATTTTATTGCAATGGGAAATCACACGAATATCATCTCATGCATACAATATCAAGGAAACAAAAAAAGGATCTAAAATTATACCCGGCCACACGCCGCCTGCCAGCACAATAGCAGTACGGGGGAAACATGTATCACCTAACTGGAAGTACAAACATGCCACAGGCGTCAACTTTATACATAGTGTACAGTCAATAGAAACTCGGAGCCCATTGGAAATGTATAGAAGGAACAATGGTAAGTACAAAAGTAAACAACAAACAAAATATACATATTATATATTGCACTTTCTGCATGTATACATGAGAGATAGATAGATAGATAGATAGATAGATAGATAGATAGATAGTAGAAACTAAAGAAATCAATATATAGTTTTTGTTCTCTATTGCCACTTCACTTGATTTCTAATTTGACAAGTTATGTTGTAATGTGGTGTATTTCCATTTGGGCAATAAACCTTTTGTAAAAGAAATTGATAGATAAATAGATAGATAGATAGATAGATAGATAGATAGATACTATAGAAATCGATAGATACATACATAGATACTATAGAGATAGATATGGATACTAAAGAAATCAATAAATAGATAGATAGCTAGATAGATAGATAGATACTATAGAGATAAATACATACATACTATAGAGATACATAGATAGATAGATAGATAGATAGATAGATAGATAGATAGATAGATAGATAGATAGATACATTCATACACATATACTATAGAGATAGATAGATAGATAGATAGATAGATAGATAGATAGATAGATAGATACATACATACATACATACATACATACATACATACATACATTCATACACATATACTATAGAGATAGATATAGATAAATAGATAGATAAAGTTAACATAAACTTTGCAATGCCATTTAATATACAGAAGCACATGCGGTTAAACTGAATTTATTATTAGCGAAGTTCATCACCAAAGATCTATCATTCTCTATATTTAGGAATCTGTCACTTCCTGGACGTGCAGCAATTCTATGGGATATTTACACCCAATTTGTCGGCGCCCAAACTAATATTAGTAGACCGCAGGGCGCTGCCATGTTGAATAATTCCCAGTAACTTTTCAACCCAAAGCAGCGCCGAGAAGTCAGCTTTCCCGGGGCGTCTATGCAGCTTTCGTGCCGTTCTATGCAAACGTGCCGGATATTTCCGACAGGCTGCCGATTTTCCACAGCAGATCTCTCAGCAACGCCAGCCTACGCAAAAAGCGATTACCACGCTTCCTCCGTCTTCGCATTAAGCCGTCGAATGTCCGTACGACCGGTCAAATTACAAGCGACATTAAGGTGGCTATTTAGTAAAAAAAAAAAAAAAGAAGTGACAGATAATGTAACTACAACCAGTTTCCTGTTCTAGACGCGACGAATGGCCATTTCCACTCAACATTCCAATACAGGAAGCCGTTGGAACATCGGAGAATCGGGAATTTAATGAAACGGACATGACAGCCGGAGCAGAGGGCATGACAAATCGGAATAATCTGTTTTCTTTCTTTAGAATCGGAAGTGTCAGGTGGAGGAAAAAAAAAAAAGAAGAAGAGCATTTGGGCAAACGTCTCTAAATAATGACCCGGCTCCCTCAGCATGACAACAGCGAGCGGCTTGTAAAACCTACAATATATCAAACTTCAATAGGTAGGCGAAGGACAGGCAATCAATAAAACCCGAGACGGCGTCCAATCTTAAACTCGAGAGGAACAAGATGCAAAGTGCCAAACAAAAGGTAGCGCCACGCTTGAGCATTTAAAAAAAAAAAATTCACGCCTATCCCATCGTCATTAGCAATCCAAATATTTGAAGGACAGCGTCAAAAAAGGGGGCAGCCGTCGCTGGATGGGGTACAATGAGAGCGGCCGAGTCTTGTTTTGGAATCTCGACTGTTTGAACTGATATCTGAGTGAAAGGCAGTGCAGTTCACGGTCTAGTTAAGAATGAATAATGGGTCCATTGTCCCCCCTCGCGAAAAAAACAAAACCAAAAACTTTCTCTCTCGCCCTCGGAGAATTCACGCTCGCACTAAAAGAATAATAATTACGACCCACTCTGAAAAAACCGCCGCGCTAATGAATTAATCCCTAACGGACAACGCTCTTAATGACTGGCAGGGACACCAGCGATCTGACGGGGCCCTCCGTCTCTCTCTTTCAACCCCCCACCCAAAAAAAAACAAGATGCGTATCTGGTCCCAACAATGGCCAATTGTCAGAGCGGCTTCTCCCTCTCTATTTGCCGTCCCGCCGTCTTATGGACTGGAGATGTCAAAGGTGACCCGGCCTGACTGGCCACGGCGCGCGGGATCATTCAGCCCCCTAGAAATTTTTTCATTAAGCCAAAACCCCGCGGAGAGAGAAAGAGTGAGAGAGAGGGAGCCAGATTACGAGAGATCTTTAACACGTAGATCCTTTTTTTCTCTCCCGACTTTCAGAGCTGATGCTGTATCTGCTTTTCACAGTCACGGCTTTATAGCTGCAATTAAGGGGGGGGAAAAAAAAGGAAATGGCAAAAAATAAAAAATCATAAGCAATAGCATTTTAAAACGTAACCGATATTGGGCAATAATCAATTAGAATTTTTTTGTAATTGATTATTTTATATATAGTGAAAATAAATATATAAAAACATCAAGTAATGAATTTTGCAACATTTTTTGGGAGGTTATGATTAATTCAGTATTTTTAACTTTATGTAAATCGCATGTTTTGAAGAGGACTTATGCATACAATTTTTTTTATTGCTAAATATTTCAAGATTAACTTATTCCGGACAAACATAATATATCTTTTTTTTTTTTATCTGTCTAATCTAACCAAATATTTATGCTGTGCATGTATATGTATGTAGGAATGTATGTACGTAGTTATCCTGCTATCGGTCTGTATAGAAACAAATTAAACAAATTAACAAAATTATCATTTCGCATTTACACAGTATATAAATAAGATGAAAAAATATAATGTTTTAAAAAAAATACTAAAAATGACTTATTTAAATTACTCATTACTTTCTTAAAAATACTTATTTAATTATTTGACAGTTTATTTCATTTTTACGTTAACAGTACTATAAGCTATTCCATACGACTGCATTTTTTTTTGCTTGTGTTAAAACTTAATTTTTTAAAGTTGCACATTTTCTACAAAGACAGGTTTTTAAACCGCCTCCGTAGTATATAAAATTTATTAGCCATATTACATGATAAAATACTAATGTGTAAAAAATCACTTGTTCCCTGACTGCTTTAAAACTTCCTGGAAAATGTGCATTTTAAAATAATTATATATAAATAATAATAAAAAAATAAAATATATATAAAAATATAAATGTATATATCTGACATAAATAAAGTATTTATTTAAGACATAAGACATAAGATTTTATCATGACAGTGGTGCTCATAGCTCCATTTTATATGGACGCTCCTAGAACCTGTTTGTATACTTTAGCCCTCCTTTGCGTGTTTCATGTAGGCATTTATCGCCACCGCAGCTGGCGAAGTAGGCGTTAAATGTCACCAGCGCGGGCAGCAGAGCGGACGGCGCACCAGGGCACGCCAATGTGGCGGTCGGGGAAAGCATTCATCGTCTTACGTTACTTATGCTTCGTTAACAGGTCAGATTTTTTCCTTCCCTTCCATAAATAGGAAACTTAGGAAGGAAAACCCCCGAAACAGAGAGCGAGCGCTCCGTCCCTGCGTTGTTCCATCGCGCACTTGTCAGACTTTACACCCCGACCTCTCCTCCTCTTGCGTTGCGTCTTTCGTCACCAGCTACCGCACTTCGCCTCACGACTGCACTGCAGGAACACGTGGAAGGCTTTCCAGTGCATGTGCGTGACTGTGTTTTGTGGTCTGCCACCTTTGTCCGCTTGAGAGCGCAGAGCTGGTTCAGTTGGAAGAGCGCTCGCATTACATTTTTCCCGACCGCGCACATGGGCGTTTGTCTTTCGCTTTTGACCTGCACCCAGGAAGCATTTCTGCATTTGCTGCGTTCCACTCTTGAACCGCATGATGATGTGAAGCAGATTTACCTGCGCGCATCATTTCCCTTTTTTTCCCCTGCAATGCGTTACAAAAATTGATTTAAACCAAATCACTAAAATCTCATACAAGCTTTAATATGTTTATATCATTTTTAAAGATATAAGATGGCTTGGTCTTCAGATTTAAAATACCATCTTGTCTTGAATTGTATTGTGATTGTAATGTCTTCCTTATATTGTAAAGCGCTGCTCAAACTATTGGCGCCATATAAATCCTGTATAATAATAATATTAAAATGATTTCCTGCCATTAAGGTCCTTATTCAGGCACTTCCAGTTATAAGGTGACAACGCCCGGTCCCTGTCTTCCAATTGTGTTCCTGCGTTGTCACCCTGTCATGCAGGCTCCCGATTTAGACCCACGGTTGATCTAAACCCGATCGCCAAAATCCCACACGAGCTTTATGTTTATATAATTTTTAAAAGTCTTTAAGATGTTTCAACCTGCAGCTTTCATTAAAATGATATCTGTTGAAACTGCTATGACGGGCCTTGTTCAGGCACTTCCTGTTATAAGCTGACAACGCTCAGTCCCTGTCTCCCAGTTGTGCTCCTGCGTTGTCACACAGGCTCCCAATTGAGACCCAAATTATATTCAAACCCGATCACCAAAATCCCATATGAGAGTTCATATGTTTATATAAGTTTTAGGTCCTAAGATGTTTCAACCTGCAGCATTCTTTAAAATGATATCTGTTGAACCTATATTTAAAGGCCTTGCTCAGTCAGTTCCTGTTATAAGGTGACAACGCTTGGTCCCAGTCTCCCAGTTGTGCTCCTGCGGTGTCACTCTGTCTCACAGGCTCCTGACTAAGAGTACAAATTGTCGTTTCAGCACACATAGTCCGCTGTTGTCACCATCAAGAGATGCCATGCAGCTATCTCTGGGGTGCCTGTACACAGGAAGTGATGCAAAGAGGCCGCAGGAGGTCAGCAGCACCAAGATGTAACGATAAAATTAAAGAATAGGTGAAAGTATGTATTTTATTACAAAATGTTTGTATTATTATTATACACATTACAGTATTGGTTTATGTTAAAAAATCTGAGGGTTTAATGTCACTTTAATGTCATTCAGTGTTGGTTTCAATGCGGATTACTCTGCTTCATCGTGTCTCCGCAGGTTTTGTGGACAGGTCGCTTGTCCTAATTGGTCATTAGAATTTCAAAGGAGATTTGTGTGCTCAATAGTGCTTTAGACAGCCACACACGTATTGATATGATCATTCAATCGATCATTCCTTGCAACTAATGGGGGCCACAGATGTATCAATATCATCATCATTTAATCAATCATCCAGTGTGACTAGTTGAGGTCACTCACATATCCATAGTATATGACCATTCAATCAATCAATCAATCAATCATTCAATGTCACTAATTGTGGGCATAGACATATTGATATGATCATTTAATCAATCATTCGATGAGGCCACTCACATATATATGTGATCAATCAATCAATGCCACTAATTGTGGGCATAGACACATTAATATGATCATTTTATTGATCTTTCAAAACAACTAATGGTGGCCACAGACCTATTGATTTGATCATCCAATCGATCAGCCGATACAACTTCTGATCGCCACAGACATATCGATATGATCATTTAAATCAATCATACAATGCAACTAATGGTGGTCAAGGACATATCAATATGATCGTTTAATTGATCATTTTATATGACTAATGGTGGCAACAGACATATCGATTTGATCATTGAATCAATCTTACAATGTGACTAGGTGAGGCCACTCACGTATCTATGTGAGCATTCAGCCAATCATTCAATGCCACTAATTGTGGGCACAGATGTTTCAATATGACCATTTAATTGATCATGCGATGCAACTAATGGTGGCCACAGATGTTTCAGATGATTTAATCAATCATTTGATCTGACTAGTTGAGGCCACTCACGTATTTGCTCACCAATCAATCAATCAATTAATCAATCATTCATCGCCACTAATTGTGGGCACAGACATATCGATATGATCGTTCAATTGATCATTCGATACAACTAAAGGTGCCCATACACCTTACGATTATCGGACGAAACGGTTCGTCCGATGATCGAATATTCGTACGATTTTTGTACGACAGCCCCATCCTGCCCCCGATGATCGCAAGATTAATTTAGCTGCAATTAACAAAAAGCACCTGGACGAAATGCGGTAATTGATTTGCCGTATTTTCGTTCGCGTATGCGCAGTGTAGATCGTACGACTTTTGACGGACGGAAACGCCAGCAACCTTACGACAATCGTACGATCGAGCAAAGTTTTCAAACATGCTTGACCGTCAAAAGTCGTACGATTGTACAGTAATGTCGGTTCGGGCACTCTATTCACACGTACGATTGTCGTTCGAAAATTCGATCGCATACGATTATCGTACGATAATCGTAAGGTGTATGGGCACCTTTATGGTATTCATATTGATATGATCATTCAATGGGTACAACTGTTTTGTAAATAAATAGGGTTTCCGGAGAGGGGTAACAGACCACGCATATATGAATACATATGAAAATAGCAAAATGTACAAATCATGAAATGAAACTCAATTTTAATGAATTATTTATGTTATATTGGAATACATTTTGCTATTTTTATATGTATTCATATATGCGTGGTCTGTTACACCTCTCCGGAAACCCTATTTATTTACAAAAGTGTTTTACTCTACGTATGTTAGGGGGAGAGGATCAGGTAGGGTGCCTTTAGTGAGGCAACCAACGGGTTTTATTTTAAATGATCACGCCCTCCGTTTTTTGTGGGGCAGGAGGGGGCGTGGAGGGCCATTGAATGATTCACCGTAGCCACGCCCTCCGGCCGCAATGCGATCGGCCGCACAGGATCGCAAGGCACATTATGCCTGCGGTCTGGTCCGGTGCGATCAAAATAGTGCAGCATTTTGGTCAAACCGGACCGCCGGCATAATGTGCCTTGCAATCCTGTGCGGCCGATCGCATTGCGGACGGAGGGCGTGGCTACGGTGAATCATTCAATGGGACTTATGGTGGCCACAGATGTATTGATAAAAAAAAGCAATTAATGTGCGATTCGATAGAAACGATCGGAATGGTGCCGATCCTTTGCTGCACATGGCCAGTTGCGATTGATCTTCGATCGACGGTACCAGTTTGTATCAATCTGGGGGGATCAGGGCAGCCGGACCAAAAAATTGTCAAAATTCATCGCCGGTTCGGTTTTCAAAACTTTTTAAACATTTGATTGCACATGTAATTCAATCGATCACTTACAATCCTTTTTTACGGCAAATTGATCTCAATCTGCTTTTATGTTTGTAGCGCATTGATGGAACATGACGCTCTGCTAATCAATCGCAATGTATTTTATCGATCATATATATCGATCACCTATAGACGTGTCTCTGGCCACCATTAAATGATCGCATTGAAGAAGAATCGTAAATCACAGAATGTTCATTCAATCGATTTGTAAGCTGGAAAGCTGATCGGCCACAGCGGAACTTTATCAATCGTTTCTGATTGATGGAAAGAATATCTGCAAGTGTGTCAGCCAACCGATTGTAGTACAGATCAATGAAATGGTCATTTTTTAATAGATTATTTCTGATAGATGTGTTTTCAATGTGTTGCATCATTCAGTATTTCAATTATTGATGAATCACATGATCGCTCATATAGATCGATACTTCCTATTGATATTATCTATCACTCTCTCTCTCTCTCTCTCTCTGTTTCTATCTACCTAACTCTCTCTGTCTATCTATTGATCTCAAGAGTATCTGTCTATTGATCTATTTATCTATACATTGATCTCAATAGTATCTACTATCTATCTATCTATCTATCTATCTATCTATCTATCTATTGATCTCAAGAGTATCTGTCTATCGATTTATTGATCTCAAGAGTATCTGTCTATCAATCTATTTATCTATCCATTGATCTCAATACTATCTATCTATCTATCTATCTTTCTATCTATCTATCTATCTATCATCGATCTATCTATCAATCAATCGATTTATGTATCATCTATCTACAATCTATCTATTTATCAATTTCTATACATCTATCTATCTATATATTGATTTTCATAGTATCTATCTCTGTCTGTCTGCCTATCTATCATTATCCATCATTATCTATCAATCTATCTATTATCAATCTATTATCTATTGATCTATATCTCTCTCTCTCTCTCTTATTCTCTGATTCTCTGTCTCTTTATATAAAGGTTTCTTTACTCATTAAAGTTCCGAATTCATTTTGCTTTTGTTCTGGAATATTCCATCTAAATTGATTCTCTGCCCCCGTCTCTCCATTCACCGACAGATGCTTTACCGAGAATAATACTCCAGCTAGAACCTCATCCCGGCGGCCAGGGACCAGAGAAATGGCGTTGTCTTGTGAATACATTTTTGGCCGGTCTGTCGCGCTTTATTTACGAGCCTTCGATAGATTGAACACAGCAGCTCGAACTCACGCTCCTTTTGTCTCTTCTGGGCGATTGTCTCCCCCGCCGCCGAGCATGAGGGAGCTGACAGTCGTAAAAAAAAACAATATTGCGCTGTAAGTTGGCATTGATCGCCGGTAAGATATGAAATTGTTTATTTTACAGGTTTCAGCCCGGAGCAACAGAATCAAACTTGCCAGATACTTCTAACAATGGTGATAACAATACCGGTGAATGTTCCGCGGTTAATAGACGGAAATGTTTGCCAGGAAACCAACCGTGCGTTAGAAAATGCTTACACACATCGTAAAGGTGTCGACTGCGCTGCTGCGGGTTTGTTATCTGTCGGAAGTTGTTCTATGTAGATAACCGGTTCATTGCTCTCCTGTACGGATTCTTCTCCCCGTCCATATTCCCGGAGAAAGTATTTCCAGAAGCGCTCAATACCTCTGTCAAGGTAAAAGGAGACCTCCGGGCTAATTCTGTCCACTCACATTGTACAGCCTGATCAGTGACCTCAGTTTTCTATGCAACGGTTATGGAATGCGGTTTGGTGACTGAGCTGCTCCTAGACAGTTGACTGGGCGGTGGGCCAGTAATGAAGTCATCACTCTTCTTCCCCTCCAGTAAGCACTGCCACTGTGTTTGACAGCACGTTGCAAACCAAGAAGGGCCTCGTTTTACACCAGATGCAGTGCGCTCCGGCACGATTCTAGCCAGAACGCACTGGCTTGCATTGCGGCCGGCTCACTTTTTTGTGAGGCAGGAGGGGGCGTGGCGGGCCATTGAAGTGGATGGCACCGTAGCCACGCCCTCCGGCCACAATGCGATCAGCCGCACGGGATCGCAAGGCACATTATGCCTGCGGCCTGGTCCGGTGCGATCAAAATACTGCAGCATTTGGTCAAACCGGACCGCCGGCATCATGTGCCTTGCAATCCTGTGCAGACGATCGCATTGCGGACGGAGGGCGTGGCTACGGTGCCATTCACTTCAATGACCCGCCACACCCCCTCCTGCCCCACAAAAAAGTGAGCCGGCCGCAATGCGAGGCAGTGCGTTCTGGCTAGAATCAGGCCGGAACGCACTGCATCTGGTGTGAATGGGCCCTAAGGACCTTGCTCACAAGGCTGACCCTCTCTCCCCAGCTCTGCTTATGAGAAGCTAATATACAGGCAAGTGCTTGTACTAGCTGCTTTCAAAACACATTTAAAGCAAACCTGACCTGGCCTAAAAAAAGTGGCTAAGGTAATAAGAATCCTCATACCTGGCTTGAAATGCACCTCTGCTATCCTAGCTGTCAGTGCCTGTAAGCCCACATTCAGCACATTTTGGGCAAAGACAGTTTCTCTTTAAAGCCTAACTTCAGACACACAGCTAAAGATACAAATTATATCAATATATGAGAATGGTTTCACTCACCTAGTTTTGTTCAGCCAGGCACCCCTGCCAGACAGCACATCCAGATCCTGGACCTTTCTGAAGAGCATAGAGCTGATAAGCAATACAACCTACTCCAGGACCTGCCCCAGCCTGTGATTGGACAGCAATGGTGGCACATCAGTGAGGTCATTTTCTGCTTTCCCCTCCTGTAAGCATTTAAAAGTGTTAGACTGGTTGTACTGTAAAAAAAGGAAAAGAGCCCTGACTGGATCAGAAAATGGACCTTCCCTCCCCCAGCATGGATCCTGCAGTGCAGGGGGTAACAGGAGGCTAGTACCAAGGTAGATTTTGGTACTCATGCTAGCTGTATGTACAAATACATTTAAAGTCAACATGTTTCTGTTTTTCCCAAGAGTGTGCAAGCAATATAAAAACATTACCTTCTCCCATAGGGCTGTACAGGCAGCCACACATCCCAGGTCCAGATCAGGTCTCGGCACAGGCGTGTGTGCCGTACATATGTGCATGCCCATGTGAATGATCCTACTAGTTTTTAAAAAGGTAAAGTATCCACAGTCATTGTAACATTATTGTAACATTATGTTCTTCTACTATTACAAGGAGGCCAATCAAATGTCACACAAAAAAATAATATCATTTCTAGGGCTGTGGAAATTAAAGATTAATTTCTCGATTAATCGTTAAACTTTTTGATCGCTAATGAAAACACTCCCCTCTCCGCCGGCTTCCGGGAGTCCTGTCGGCGATCCGGTGACGTCACGGACATCGACGTCACCGGAATCCTCCCCCCTTCCCCAAGTGGCTCCGTCGGCTAACGAAGGGAAGGGGGGAGGAGCCCGGTGACGTCGATGTCCGTGACGGCTAACGAAGGGGAGGGGGAGGAGTCCGGTGATGTCGATGTCCGGTGACGTCACCGGACTCCTCATCCCTTCGTTAGCCGACGGATTGACGTCACTGACATCGACGCCCCCGGAATCCTCCCCCCTTCCCCAAGTGCCTCCGTCGGCTAACGAAGGGAAGGGGGGAGGAGCCCGGTGACGTCGATGTCCGTGACGGCTAACGAAGGGGAGGGGGAGGAGTCCGGTGATGTCGATGTCCGGTGACGTCACCGGACTCCTTATCGAAAAGTAATCGATTAAAAAAAAATTTGATTAATCGAACACGAACATTTTAATCATTACCAGCCCTAATCATTTCTAATTGACAACAATGTATTTCCTTTGTAGTGAATGAAGTCGTCTTTAGTCTGGAGGATCTACAGAGCGACGACAACATGCCTCTCCATGTGCTTCATTATGAATGCATGTATGCAATAACATATTTCACACTTGCCCCACAGGAAGAAGAAGTAGGTGATGAAATGGTGCTGGAGCTTTGTGCATCTGTTATTGCATTAAATACAGGCAGCAAAACAAGAATTACATATCGGGTTGCAGCATTTGTCAGTGATCCGGGCGCACCGAATCCTTCCCAACATGAACACGACGATACCAAACGTAAAATGATGGACAATGCAAAAGAAAACCAAGAAATCTCATTTCTTTTCTCTCTCTCTCTCTCTCTCTCTCTCTCGTCTATCTATCTATCTATCTATCTATCTATCTCTCTCTCTCTCTATCTATCTATCTATCTATCTATCTATCTCTCTCTCTCTCTCTCTATCTATCTATCTATCTATCTATCTATCTCTCTCTCGTCTGTCTCTCTCTCTCGTCTATCTATCTATCTATCTATCTATCTATCTATCTATCTATCTATCTATCTATCTATCTATCTATCTCTCGTCTATCTATCTATCTATCTATCTATCTATCTATCTATCTATCTATCTATCTATCTATCTATCTATCTATCTATCTCTCTCGTCTATCTATCTATCTATCTATCTATCTATCTATCTATCTATCTATCTATCTATCTATCTATCTATCTATCTATCCATCTATCTTTTTGCTGATGTCCTCTTGCTGATGACACAAAGGTGTGCAATAAGGTTGATGTTCCTGAAGGTGTTTGTAACATGGATTCCAGCATTGCTGGAAGATCGGCCAAAGCAGTAGAAATTGCAGTTCAACATTTCTAAATGCAAAATAATGAACTTAGCAAAACAAAAATCTACTGAAAGAGTACAATATTGGGGGTACATTGGTGGCCAGAGTTAGCTTATTTCAGATTATTGCAAATCGAGCAAATATGTGGCCTATCAGTGCGGAAAGCAAATAGAATTATGGGGTGTATCACTAGAGGGATCTCCAGCAGGAGGAAGGAGGTCCTGATTCCGCTGGGGATCCCTCTAGTGATAATAAAGATCTATATAGAGGAATCAGGACCTCCCAGCTAGAGGGATCCCCACTTGAGGGATCACTAGCAGGAGGAAGGAGGTCCTGATCCCTCTATATTAGGGATGCACCGATACCGATACTAGTATCGGTATCGGTGCATCCCTAATATAGAGGGATCAGGACCTCCTTCCTCCTGCTGGGGATTCCTCTAGTGATAATAAAGATCTATATAGAGGAATCAGGACCTCCCAGCTAGAGGGATCCCCACTTGAGGGATCACTAGCAGGAGGAAGGAGGTCCTGATCCCTCTATATTAGGGATGCACCGATACCGATACTAGTATCGGTATCGGTGCATCCCTAATATAGAGGGATCAGGACCTCCTTCCTCCTGCTGGGGATTCCTCTAGTGATAATAAAGATCTATATAGAGGAATCAGGACCTCCCAGCTAGAGGGATCCCCACTTGAGGGATCACTAGCAGGAGGAAGGAGGTCCTGATCCCTCTATATTAGGGATGCACCGATACCGATACTAGTATCGGTATCGGTGCATCCCTAATATAGAGGGATCAGGACCTCCTTCCTCCTGCTGGGGATTCCTCTAGTGATAATAAAGATCTATATAGAGGAATCAGGACCTCCCAGCTAGAGGGATCCCCACTTGAGGGATCACTAGCAGGAGGAAGGAGGTCCTGATCCCTCTATATTAGGGATGCACCGATACCGATACTAGTATCGGTATCGGTGCATCCCTAATATAGAGGGATCAGGACCTCCTTCCTCCTGCTGGGGATTCCTCTAGTGATAATAAAGATCTATATAGAGGAATCAGGACCTCCCAGCTAGAGGGATCCCCACTTGAGGGATCACTAGCAGGAGGAAGGAGGTCCTGATCCCTCTATATTAGGGATGCACCGATACCGATACTAGTATCGGTATCGGTGCATCCCTAATATAGAGGGATCAGGACCTCCTTCCTCCTGCTGGGGATTCCTCTAGTGATAATAAAGATCTATATAGAGGAATCAGGACCTCCTTCCTCCTGCTAGTGATCCCTCAAGTGGGGATCCCTCTAGCTGGGAGGTCCTGATTCCTCTATATAGATCTTTATTATCACTAGAGGAATCCCCAGCAGGAGGAAGGAGGTCCTGATTCCTCTATATAGATCTTTATTATCACTAGAGGGATCCCCAGCAGGAGGAAGGAGGTCCTGATTCCTCTATATAGATCTTTAGGTATCATTAGAGGGACCAAGTTGTCGACTTTTTTTGAGGGGGTGACTCCAAAATGACTGTGAGTCATTTTGGTGTCACCCCTGCAATGGCGACACCTGGGTGCGGGCCCCACCCCCCGCGTGACTCCACTGGATGGTGACCCTGGATGATGCCTGAGCAAAGTTGGCGCTGTTTTAGAGAAAAGCAGATGAAGGCCGTGTCAGGGGGAGTACTGTGATTTCTGTGAGAGGTAATAAATACCTGGAAGTTTTACACTGGCAAAAAACTTAGGGGTTGATGCATAAGTGTTGCACCCAGTTTGCAAGGCATTCCCACCACTAGGTGGAGCTGAGAAGCATAGGAATTCCCTTTCACATTACCTAGCATGCTGCAGTTAACATGATTCTAGGTCCGTTACAAGCACAGGAGAAAACACAACACACGATAGGAAGGATTTTGCGTGGTTATCTCCTGCATGCAGATGAGTTGCTACTTCGGCCAGCTTGGAACGCTGCATATGTACCGTATATGGCCATGTGTCACGCTGCATCACTGCCAACATCCAAGGGCAGAAATCCGGGGAGCCCCATGCAATCACATCGCTAAGCGGGGGCATCAGTACGACGAGCGGCCGCTGTGGATAAATTCTCTGCCGTTAATCCCTTTCGGATCTCCCTTCCCTCCTCTCCAAACCAGAATAAATGATTGCAATTTGTGCAGTAATTACAATCTGTTTCACTGTTCTGTGTGGCAAGTCAACTGGAATAATGGATTTACTTCTACAATTCAATGCATTACGCTTTTATTACGTCGTACAAGCTTGATCTATTAGTTTTATGCTCGGATTAGAAAACGTTGTGTCTGTGTTAGTTTTACCGCTGATTTAGTCTATTTAAATAGAACCCGACAGACAATATAACGTGCCCAGCGCGAGCAGGCGCTGCGCGGTGATGTTCCTCCTCTGCACCTGGCTGGCCCAGGCACAAGCTACAGGTAATCCTGGACATTAGGTCCCAGAGGCAGCTCCATGAGCGTTCACCATGACTATATTGGTGCTAGTGCGTCTTGACGGTACCGTGGCGTGGGAGTGTTAGGCTGGCCATGCACTGACTCAGCTGAAACTCAACCAGCGTATGGCCCATCGGCACCCCTCAATCTGAAAAAAAAAACGACTTGACTATTCTGGAAGAAGCTGGCCCGAAAATTCTGACACAATCAACCGCATTCACTTTTTGTGTATTCTGTTGCAGGATTGTAATTTAGAGCGTTACACACTCCATTTTATGATCCAGATACATCTACTATATAGGGTTGAGGGGACAGTATAGAAATAGCCAACACATTTGGGGGTTCATACAAATACCCCCCTTCATCGGGGCTCAGAGAGATCATGTATCAGGACTGTCATGGCTTCAAATTGGATACTGTTTTGTCCACTCTAGAGCTCTTCAGCTGCTGATTATTATTATTATTATAGAGGGTTTATATAGCGCCAACAGTTTGCGCAGCGCTTTACAATATAAGGAAGACATTACAGTCACAATACAATCCAAGACAAGATGGTAAGGAGGGCCCTGCCCCTGAGGGCTTACAATCTAAAAGGGGTGAGTGATACATGAGGAGGTAGCTGTGTGGGGATGAATGGTTCAGTGGTTAGGTTGAGGTGGGATAGGCTTCCCTGAAGAGATGAGTTTTTAGGGAAAGCCTAAAGGCAGTCAGTGTGGGAGACAGACAGACAGGTTGGGGTAAGGAGTTCCAGAGGATGGGAGAGACTCTACAGAAGTCCTGGAGGCGAGTATGGGAGGAGTTGACAAGGGAGCTGGAAAGCAGGAGGTCTTTGGATGAGCGGAGTGGACGGTTAGGGTGATACTTTGAGACAAGGTTGGAGATATAGCCGGGGGAAGAGTTGTGGATGGCTTTGTAAGTGATTTTTAATATTTTGAATTGCATCCTTTGGGCGAGTGGAAGCCAGTGCAGGGATTGGCAGAGGGGGGTGGAGGATGGAAGCCAGTGCAGGGATTGGCAGAGGGGGGTGGAGGATGGAAGCCAGTGTAGGGATTGGTAGAGGGAGGTTGCAGACACTGAACAGTTTGTTAGGTGAAATGAGTCTAGCAGCTGTATTCATGATAGACTGAAGGGGGAGGAGCCTGTGTGGTGGAAGGCCAATGAGGAGGGAGTTGCAATAGTCAAGACGAGAGATAACAAGTGAGTGGATGAGTAATTTTGAGGTTTTATTGGTGAGGAAGGGGCGTATTTTGGAGATGTTACGCAGGTGAAGGCAGCAGGATTTGGATAGCGATAGCTGATGTTTGGGTGTTCTGACAGAGAAACGTTTGCCACTGTCAGAATACAATAGTCCGGCCGGGATCTATGCTGGCCGGACTATTCCCCCATCTATGCTGTTTAGCATGGCATTTTTTCTTGGGCTGAACAGGAAAAATCGGGTTTATGGCCAGCTTTAGGTCTGTGTATCTATACTGTATGTCTGACACATAAATATTGGCCGAAAAGGGCTTCTGTGTATTTGTTACTTTCAGAACTGCTTTTCTCGCAGAACAAGTCAATGGGAATGCAAAAGCAGCTTGAAGCAGCTTAAAGGTTAGTGGAAGGTCAAAAGCAGACCAGAAGGTGGCCAGGAGAAAGCCAGGACAGGTTTGAAGAAGGTCAGAAGATTAGCAGGTTAGAAAGAGGTCAGAAGCTTAGAAGTAGGTCAGGAGTAGGTTCAGAAGGAGGTTAGAAGGAGGTCAGGAAGTCAAGAACAGGTCAGAAGCAGGTCAGAAGCATCTCAAACTAATGCAAAAGCACCCTGCATTGTCTTGCAGTTAAGGGTAAGCTCAACTCAGTCCTTTTAGTAGAGATTTTCTTGAAAGGTTAAGGTTGAGGTAGGAATGAGGCCATGTGTCAGGGTTAGCTTAACTGGGTTCAGGATTAGGAAGTGTTATGCTCAGAAGAAAACTGGCAGGGGGGCCAGAAGGAGGTCAGAACAGGTTAGAAGGAGGTCGGAAGTTTAGAAGTAGGTCAAAAGCAGGTTCAGAAGGAGCTCAGAAAGTCAGGAGCTGGTCAGAAGCATCTCAAACTAATGCAAAGCACCCAGCATTAGCTCACCAGTTAAGAGTTAGCTTAGTGCTCTCAGTAGACGTTTCCTTTAAGAGTTAAGGATGAGGTAGGGATAGGGTTATGTGTTAAGGTGCCCACACACCTTACAATTTATCTGCAGATTTTCTGTGGTCAGATGGAAAAGGTGCAACAGATTCCTCCATCTACCGTACATTAAACTGTGTGGATGGAGGAATCTCCACCTGGGCCAATCTGTTGCACTTTTTCCATCTGACCACAGAAAATCTGCAGATAAATTGTAAGGTGTGTGGGCACCTTTAGGGTTAGCTCAAAGGAGAACTATGAGGTGAGTGAAAATCACTCATCCTTATAGTTCGAGTCGATGTGTGACAATGAAACTGTCACAAGTCGGCTCAATAGATCGGGAAGTGAGCGAACACATACTGTCGCTCGCTCACTTCTTGATCCTGTCCCTGCAGAGAGCCGTGCCTGTCACTCACGGCTCCCTCCAGGGATTCCCCCCTCCCCGCTCCTCCAGCGCTGACTGACGGAACGGACGGGGGAGGGGCCGGTACAGCTGGCTCTGCCTCTAGATAGGCAGAGCCAGCTGTCAATCACGCAGCTGGGTGGATCTCAACAGTAATGTCGGGATCCTTACCGGCTGCGGCGGTCTCAGTATAACGCGAGCTGCAGCTAGCGGTATACTGAGCTTTGGGTCACGGGAGGACGCTAGTTTGTGTCCTCCCGTGACCCTGGGGAGAACTATGGGGAAAAACACTTACCCCATAGTTCTCCTTCAACTGGGTTCAGGACTAGGAAATGTTATGGTTAGAGGTTAGAAGCCAACTTCAATGTGGCCAGAAGAAGGTCAGAACAGATTAGAAGGAAATTGGCATATTAGAAGGTCAGATATTTGGAAGTAGATCCAAGGCAGGCTCAGAAGGAGGTCAGAAGGAGGTCAGAAAGTCAGAAGCAGGCTAGAAGTATCTCAAACTGATACAGAAGCACCCTGCATTAGCTTATCAGTTAAAGGAGAACTATGAGGGGGGAGGGGAGTGCTTTTCACTCACCTCATAGTTCTAGCCGACTCTGGGCGGATCCCGACGTCCATGTCGGGATCCGCTCCGGCTGGGGCGTCTCAATATACCGCGAACTGTAGCTCCCTATATACTGAGCTTAGGGTAACAGGAGGACGCTAGTTTGTGTCCTCCCATTACCCTAAGGAGAACTATGGGGAAAAACACTGACCCCATAGTTCTCCTTTAAGGGTTAGCTTAACTGGGTATTCTCAGTAGAGATTGCCTATAAGGGTTAAGGGTAAGGTTGGGGTAGGGTCATGTGTTCAGGTTATCTTAACTGGGTTGCGGATTAGGAGTTGTTGTTAGGTCAAAAGCAAGTTCAGAAGGAGCTTAGAAGGAGGTCAGAAAATCAGGAGAATGAATGGACAACAATTGAGAACTATAAGTCCTTGTGCCATGGTGGCTAATGGGAGGTGTAGTTTTTGCACTCACAGATCCTGTCAAAGGATCTGTGATTGGATGACGTGGCTGTGTGGTTGGGGAAAAAAGCAGCAGCTCTGTGTGGGTTGCCATGTGGCCATATTTGGGGGGGGGGGTTTGCCATGTGACCATGTTTGGGAGGGGGGTCTGCTCTGTGACCATATTTGGGTGGTTTGCAATGTGACCATATTTGGGGAGGTTTGCCATGTGACCATGTTTGGGGATGTTTGCCAAGTGACCATGTTTGGGAGTGGGGTCTGCTCTGTGACCATGTTTGGGGAGGTTTGCCATGTGACCATGTTTGGGGGCTTTGCCATGTGACCATATTTGGGGGGTTTGCCATGTCACCATATTTGGGGGGGTTTGCCATGCGACCATATTTGGTGGGGTTGCCAAGTGACCATGTTTGGGCGGGGTTTGCCATGTGACCATGTTTGGGGGGGGGGTGCCATGTGAACATTTTGGGGGGTTTGCCATGTGACCGTATTTGGGGGTTTGCCATGTGAGCGTATTTGGGGGTTTGCCATGTGACCGTATTTGGGAGGGTTGCCATGTGAATATCTAATATAGAACATGGTTATACTGTATAAGCTTATATGAGATCTTTGTGCAATTTTCCAGTTGCATGCGATTATTTTTTACAACCGCCCCCCATCGACTAATGTCCCTATTAATATTTCCACAGCCGGGACTTTATCGCCGGATTGCGCCGTACCGCGCCGTAGATAATAAAATGGTGTTTTGAAATAAAGGAAAGAAAGAAGAACCTTTTAGCGGAAGGAAAGGTTAATATATTCTAAACAGACATGATATATAGAATGTCATATCTGTCAGCTCTGATTATGGCGCCGTGCTCAGCGAGGAGGATTTGATCTCTTTTGCCACTGTCCTAGCATATCCGAGTCACAGACAGCCAGCAGCGACCAGCCATCCACCACAGGCTGGCACCGAATGTACCCGAGTGAAAAGGCAGCCGCAAGAACCATCTGTTACAGATTCCTAGCGGAGCCAAGATGTTCAGTGAAGTGCACGGCGCCCCGCTCGCCAGCCCCTTCTCCGGCGCAACTTATTAGTGTTACAAGTGAAATTATCTGCTGCCAACGGTGGGGGAGCCATAATCCTTATGGAAAGAGACTTCCACCAGCTGATCCGGACTTCTTTTCTTCGACGTGCGGAGAGGAGCACTTGGAAATGTAATTACAACCTTCGAGGGGGACACAACGTATGTTTTATTAAGCGCAATAATCTCCTGAGCCGCGGCATGGTGTGCGATTGTGTTACGCGGTGGATTTGGCGTCAGATTTTCCTTTTCTTTCTGTAAAAGATAAATGTGGATATTTGCTGTAACAATGAACAATGACTGGCCTTATCTCCGCCCCTTCCTGTAATGAAGACCGGTCACTGATGCTCTCTCTCCTTGTGCAGGGTGACTGGTCTTGGCTCCGCCCGTACTGTAATAAAGACCGCTAACTACTGCTCTCTCTTCTTGTGCAGGGTGACTGGTCTTGTCTCCACCCCCTCCTGTAATAAAGACCGGTCACTGCCTCTCTCTCTCCTTGTGCAGGGTGACTGGTCTCGTCTCCGCCCTCTCCTGTAATAAAGACCAGCCACTACCTCTTTCTATGCTTGTGCAGGATGAATGGTCTTGTCTCCGCCCCCTCCTGTATTAAAGACCGCTCACTGCTGCCCTGTTTCCTTTTGCAGGGTGACTGGTCTTGTTTCCGTTCCCTCCTGTAGTTTCCTATAGTAGGTGGAGCCTCCTGGGCCCCTCCCACAGTTTTGCTCTCTGCACAGGCTATGTACAGCACAGTACTGATATCACTGCTACTTTTGAAGGAAGAATCTTGGTTTGTAATGGCATTTGGTGCACATGAGGTGGGTTTATATCCTTTGTGGCTATTGAGGAATATACGAGATGTTACAATTTAATTCCTGTAAAAAAAAACGTTTGCTTACCTATATACTATCGGCTGTTGTCACCTTAAAATTAGTCCCCTTGTGAATTGACGCACTTTTCTAGACACCTGTGCCACTGCCGGAAACATTCCTGGAATACATTTTCTGGAACGCTTTGTAGTATCTTTGCCGTGGCGCGCTGGATGTCCGGAATGCTATTAAATCGGTGCCAAAAGTCGCAGGGTGCTAAGTCAGGGGAATAAGGTGGTTGGTCAAGTTTCGGAAAGGGTTTCTGGGAACCTGCGAACGCTTAACGGATCATGTGCGGGAGCATTGTCGTGAGAATCCACGTGTCAGGCCAGAGTTCCGGTCTTCGTGGAAATCTTCCCGCTCCTCCTTAAACCGCCTACGTCAATCAAAAACACCTGATTTCTTTATGGAATATATACGCCATAAGCCAGTTGTAACAGAGTTAAAGCTTCACTCGCACGTTGGCCAATTTTCATGCAAAATTTGATCATCCGCCCCTCCAGATTCCCGTCACTACCTTTCCGCCAACAGCACAACGCACACACGTGTTATTTCTTCTACTACTAAGGACAGCGCCTTCTTCTTGTGCATTAACTTTTATTACGTAAAGATAACATTCAATCCAGAGTAAGAAAACGACTCACATGTACAACGAGGAGTCATACATTGTAAAGATATGCCAGGAAACATCCAAGGTGCTCCAAATTGCAATACATAGCATCATCCAGATAAAGGAGCACCAAGAGATGCGGCTACCAGCTGAGGCGTTTCGGGGGAAATGTCCCCTTTGCTCAGAGCATGCTCTTAGGATGGGGACATTTCTCCGAATTGCATCAGATGGTAGTCGCTAAGGAAGGCGACTGTTCCCCAAAATGCATCAGCTGGTAGCCGCATCTCTTGGTGGTCCTTTATCTGGATGATGCTATGTATTGCAATTTGGAGCAACTTGGATGTTTCCTGGCATATCTTTACAATGTATGACTCCTCGTTGTACATGTGAGTCGTTTTCTTACTCTGGATTGAAATGTATCTATTCGTAATAAACGTTAAAGGAGAACTGTGAGGGGGGTGCCTCACCTCATAGTTGTAGCCGACCTGTGACAATGAGACTGTCACAGGTCGGCTCAGTAGATCGGGAAGTGAGCGAACACATACCGGCGTTCGCTCACCTCTCGATCCTGTCACGGCTCTCTGCCGTGACAGGGGGAGGGGCTGGATTCCCCCCTCCCCGCTCCGATCCGCCAGCGCTGACTGGCGGAACGGACGGGGAGGGGGCGGGTACAGCTGGCTCTGCCTCTAGATAGGCAGAGCCAGCTGTCACTCACGCAGCTGGGCGGATCCCGGCATAATTCTCGGGATCCGCTTCAGCTGCGGCGTCTCAGTATACCGCGAGCAGCAGCTTGCGGTATACTGCAGCGTCTCAGTATACCGCGAGCTACAGCTCACGGTATACTGAGCCTGAGTGTCCTTCCGTTACCCTAAGGATAACTATGGGGAAAAGCCTTAACCCCATAGTTCTCCTTTAATGCACAAGGAGAAGGCGCTGTCCTTGAGATTGCATTTTATCTATTTGTATTGCAAGAGGAGAGGGCGGTGTCCCCCTTTGTGCATGTATCTTGAGGACATTTCCCCAGAGGCCTAATGGACAGCTGCCCTCCTGTGTGTGGGTCATCTTCAGAGATCACCAAAGGGCAGTGGCGTCACCAGGGGGGTGCGGCCCGCATCTGGGTGACACCATTGGAGAAGTTGACACCAAAATGACGGAGGGTAATTTTGGTTATCACCCCCTCTAAAAATGTGGACACTCGGTCATGGACCGAGAGCCGACAGTGTCAGGAGAGAGGAGGGGACCCGGCCGGCATACCTCATCCTGCCTGTGTGAACGTCCCTTCCTCTCTCTGCCGGCGGCCACCACCAAGATGGCCGCCGGCAGGCGTCAATGAGACGAAAGGGAATTTGCCAAAGGGAATTCAATTATGGTTTCCTGGAAGAGTGTGATTGAACTTCGTAAGGACCGAGTCATCTGCTCTGAGACCCAGTGCGAGTGCAAGTTAGGACATGGCAGGACCCGCTCCAGTGCGATTGGCCACCGTAGTGGTACGCCGCGGGCATTCCGGGAATCAAATTGTCACACCTCATACTTAAATGAAAGTGTTTGTGGGCGGAGTTCAGCTTTAAAGTGAACCTAATGCCACAACTTTAGAGTAGGGAAGGGTAGAATCCCGTTATTATAAATTTGCCATCTTTGTCCAATAGGGGAGATTTCACTTCATTCCCTGTCCTATGAGAGCAACAGGGATAGAAGGGGAATCTTCCGGGGGGGTGGGGAGGGGCACTTTTTGGTAACAATTGTACAAGAGGGGTTTCCCTCACTTTGGAGAGATTTTCTCTCACTTCCTGCTATGTTTGCGAAAGGAAATGAAGACAGGAAAAGGAACATAATAAAAATTTGGCAGTTATTCTAACCCTTCCCTACTCTATCCAAAAAAACAAAACAAAAAAAACGTAGTAAGAAATGGTTAAAAAAACAGGTCTGCTGCATGCAAATTTGCTAACAAGGAACATGCAGATAGGAGGAGACAAACAGAGTGAGCAGAGGGATGACCTAATCAGTCTGCTGCTTCTCCTTCACAGTCCAGTCACAGACCAGGAGTGAAGGGAGGACAGCACCAGTTTTATCTACTGCCCTGTGTGGCAGTGCGGTGTACATCTCAGGACTGGATGGATAGAAATACAAATACACGTGGCCGTATAGGCTCGATGATGTCACCAACGTCCTGTCCCTTTGTTTCCATGCAGCCGTGAGGTGAGCAATGCCCTGGCCGCAGATGATTGTGCCAGCACTGACAGTTTCCTTTCAGGTTCTGACGAACATGTGGGTAACACTGACATATGATGCTGAACCTTTATGATGTCACTTCCTGTTGTGTCTCTGGAACAGGAAGTGAAGAGAAATTCCCCAAGGAGACACAGGTGGCAAACAATATTGGAAAAAGAACAGAGGTTTTTAAAGAGGTTTCATTTACAATACACTGTAACCTGTAGAATGCGAATATGATGGGACCCCACATGACTCACTGTGCGCATGGACACGGCACCACATTGCATTTTCTGCACTTCGCCTCCGTGACAGGCCTTATGGCTAGTCCGGGGCAATATTTTTGCACTCCGGCCCCTCGGGCCTGTCAGCAAGGCGCACTGGCACTCTTTATTTATTTATTGCACCTCATGCACGATTGACATGTTTTTCTCTTCTCTTCGGGAGAGCCCCCTACCTAGTACTTGGAGGGACCTGTTCCGGCAGGCCCCCTAAGGATCAGGGTCCGCCAGCCTTCGTGTTGGTGGACCAAAGTATCTCAACCCCTGTCAGAAGCCTTGTGCCCCGGGGGGTCGGGAATTCGAGGTCCCTTCTTAATTAAAGGACCAAGCACCCTTGTGCACGTTTTTGTGTTCACTTTTTTTGTTCACAGGGGGAAGTTTGTTTTTCGATGCACGTTCCACGGGCTCTTAAAAAATATGATGTGTAGCTGGTGTATACCGGCCCTGTAAATGAGATCCTCTTCCCGTAAAGCCAGAGAATTCCTTTTTCAGGTGAATGTTACCCAGACGTTATGCTAATAGGACATCTAATACGTGTCGGTTCGCCAACACGTCCCAGGGAGCTCGCCGTACAGACGCCGGTCTACGCACATTAACAAATGTAGACTTCACACCTTATCAGAGACTACAAAGAGGCAGACACCGAGTGCAGCTGCAGCGGCATCGTTATCCAAGCAGTACCGCCGGTGACCGAGTCCCACGGACGGGGATCTCTTTTATCTTGCGCTAATTGTTGGCATGAGGCGCGCAGTAAAACAAAGGGGCTCATTGATTTACAGTTGAACCCGCAGGTAGCGTTTAAAGGAAGGCAGCTTGGAAGGACTTCGGGAACTAATAGCAGACAGCTGCTGTGAGCACTCGCTGAACGTTGTGCTCATGAATTCCCATTGCCTTCTATAGCTTGACTTTCTACACCGGGGCAATAAGGATGAAGGTATTTTTGGTGAAGTTTCCCGAAAAAGTTTTAATTAAAGGGGATCCAATGTATGTAAATGGGATCGGCTTTAAAGCTGAACAAATATTGATACATAGTTACATAGGTTGAAAAAAGACACAAGTCCATCGCGTGCAACCTTGTTTGAATATAAGAGTCATGTGTCTTCTTCCTTGTATCTTGGGGTGCTTTGTGTATTTCTTCCAATGTAATGAAGACAAATCATCGCTCTTCAGAAACCAATAATTCTGGGACTACGGGCTTTCTGGTCCCTGATGCGCTCAGTGGTTCTTTCCTATGTCAGGGTTGGCAATAAAGAACATACAAACCCCACTCTGCTGTATCTTTTTTGCTAGATTGCATAGACATAGACTCCTCAGTTAGTCATAGGGGTGACATAGACACCCCCCCATTAGTCATAGGGTTGACACAGGCCCCTCATTAGTCATAGAGGGGACAAAGACCCCTCAGTTATTCATAGGGGTGACAGACCCCACATTAGTCAAGGAGGTGGCATAACCCCCCATTAGTCATAGGGGTGACATAGACCCCTCAGTTAGTCATTGGGGTGACAGAGACCCCAAATTAGTCATAGGGTTTAAACAGACTCCTCTGTTAGTCATAGAGGTGAGATAGACACCTCATCAGTCATAGGGGTGACATCGACCCCACATTAGTTATAGGGGGAGACATAGACTTCTCATTAGTTATAGGGGTGACATATGGTATACATATTGGTAGTTGCATAATCCGAGCTCAAATACAGTAAATTTCTACCAGCTGCTGTGCTATTAGTGTACTATGTCACCAAAAATTATATAAGAGTGCATTGTGCTTTCAATAACCAATCCACAGCGCATATATATATATATATATTATAGGGGTGACATAGAACCCTCATTAGCCTTAGGGGTGACATAGACCCCTCATTAGTCATATGGGTAACATAGACCCCACAGTAGTCATAAGGGTGACATAGACCCCTCATTAGTCATAGGGGTGACATAGACCCCTCATAAGTCATAGGGGTGACATAGACCCCTCATTAGTCATATGGGTAACATAGACCCCACAGTAGTCATAAGGGTGACATAGACCCCTCATGAGTCATAGGGGTGACATAGACCCCTCATTAGTCATATGGGTAACATAGACCCCACAGTAGTCATAAGGGTGACATAGACCCCTCATGAGTCATAGGGGTGACATAGACCCCTCATTAATCATAGGGGTGATATAGACTCCTCGGTTAGTCACGGGGTGACATAGACCCCACATTAGTCATAGGGGTGACATAGACCCCTCATTGTATGATGTGTTGATGGGTCATTCCACTTTCCAGGTATAATATGGAAAATGAAATGTCCTCCTCCAAGAATTACACTTTGATACTGAGAGTACCATAGCTAGCAGATGGGTGACTGATGATATACAGTATACATTATTGTGTAATCAGTTCTAGATAGAGATGCACTGATACCGGTTTTTAAGGTATCGCATATGAGTACCGATATAATGGTTTTGGTACTCTTCCGCTTGCAATCAGGAAGCTGGGTGGCATTGTAATGACATGGCGCTCGCCTTACTGATTGCCCGGGAAGCCAGCTCCATGTTGTTGGTTTTCCACCCAATCAGCATCAAGTCGGCTTCCCGGCCAATCAGGAAGCCAGGCGGCGAGTAATGACCTGCATCCCAGCTTCCTGATTGGCCGGGAAGCCGACTCCATGCTGTTTGCCTTGACAGCCGGCTTCCCAACCAATCAGCATCTAGCTGGCTGTTTGGCCGGCTTCATCCTGATTGGCCAGAAAGCCAGCTCCTTGCTGATTGGCTGGGAAGCTGGCTTCCTGGCCAATCAGCATTGAGCCAGCTAGATGCTGATTGTTTGGGAAGCCGGCTTTCTAGCCAATCAGCATCAAGCCGGCTTCCCGGCCAATCAGGAACCCGGGAGGTGGGTCATTACTCGCCACCCGGCTTCCTGATTGCACAGGAAGCCGGCTTCATGTTCCCCTACGGCACAGCCGGTCAGAGGAAATTTTCCTCTATCCGGAAGTTCCGGTATCGGGGAAGGTATCGGAGCATTTGAGTGAGTACGAGTACTCACCCTAAATACTCGGTATCGGTGCATCCCAAGTATTAGACACTACATAAAAAAACAAAAACTATTGCACGGGTGTGAAAATACCGCATGCTTTATCCTTCAATGAATCAACCACAAGATGAAGAAGCTCCAGACAAGAAGACCATATCAGAAAGGTGTACTTGCACTTTAAGGTAGAACCCAGTTCTTGTTGACTTTCGATTGGTCACTAGAGTCTTATCAACCTGCAAGAAAAGAGAAGATTTTTTTTTTTTCCTCCTCAAACAAAGCACCTTTTATCCGTCCTGAAGCGGTGGAGCGGAACCAAGGAGAACGGTATTGGTAACTCAGCGGCCTGCAGAGCTGGACTTTACAGGAAATGATACAAACAATGCAGACATACTGTATGTTCCACGCAAAGACAATGGCTGCTTTGTTGTCCCGAAACATTAAACATGGAAGAGAAGCCAGCAGCGAGGAGGGAGCGCCATGACCGCGGCTTAGGTTTCAGCTGCCCTTGTCACCAGTCTGGACGAGGGTCTAAACACGGCTAATCGGGACTAAAGATAGTAAATATTTAGACAGCACAAAATTGCAGCAAATATCTACTTTTGAGGACGCCGTTAAATCCTGGGGAGACTTTATCCTACAAATGAAAGGTGATGGTTTGTCTTTCGTTTGAAAGACTGTTCGATGCTTTAAATTCCTTAATGTCCCAGCAGGAGAAATAGGCGGCCGCGATTAGAGGGGGTCCGAGCGGCTCCCCAGGGTCATTACATGGCTAGTCCCCGGGCTTCAGGCCTAGCCATCTCAGACAGTCCATAGCAGCCTCCCCACAGGCAAGGCCGGGGATGTTACCTATGGTCAAGAATTACAATAAATCTGTATTTCTATATTGAATTTCCGTAAGTTCTATCCCACTCCTAATAATCATATTCTAATATCATATGTGCATATATGAATATGCAGATGAAGAATGTATATATGTAAACTGTCTTACCTGTCTATTTGTAGGTCTGTTAAGCTTGTACCTCTACTAAACAGCTCATCCAGGTCGTTGACCTCACTTTTCTTTACAGCAATTAAACCAGACAGCTTGGTCACTGGCTCACCCCCTGGGAGGCACTACAATTAAGCTCCACTAAGGGGCAAAAGACATCGGGGAGAGAAGCTGTGTGGAGTGTCTGAGATTGTGCTGGAATAATAAAGTTGTGTTTAGCATTAAGGTGCCCATACACTTTACAACCCTCGCAAGACTTTTGTCTTGCGAGGGTTGTAAAGTACTTTAAAAAACATACGATCTGCCCATCTTGGACAGGCAGATCGTACTTGCGATCATCGCAAGCCCGCCCCCTTGAGGGGCGGGCTTACGATGACTGTAATGAGGGGCGGGGTTACGATGACTGCAAACGGGCAGTTTGCACGTGCGCACACCGGCCCGTTCGGCAGTTGTCGAACCAGCAGGCCACTAAGTCGCCGAGAATCGGACGATTCCCGGCGGGGTTTCTAGCATGCTGGTTCGACGGAAGACGTGCGACTGTACAGTAGAGACAGTCGCACGCCTTCCACACACTGCACGATTCTCGTACGATCGCGGGAAATTTCCCGCGATTCTCGTACGAGAATCGTGCAGTGTATGGGCACCTTTACACATCAGAGAGAGAAGCTGGATGGAGTTTCCAAAACTTTGCTGGGACAATAAAGTTGATTTTAGGTTTACAGAAGCGGTGTGTAGCTTCATGTTACACGTGTAGGCTTGTTTGGTAGTAGGAATTAACTCAGTTTTGTACCAAACCCGGTCCAAACCTGAGCTCCTCTGAATACAGAAGGAAGCTCCTTCCGCTGCCATCCAATCAGCTGCCGCCGGAGAATTTCCCACCCGCAGCTGCAAGTAAGCAAAGGGGCAGGATGCAGTGACATCATTGACCTTATATGGCCACATAGCTGTATTAGGTCAATGATATTGATTAGGGATGCACCGATACCAATAATAGTATCGGTATCGGTGGCGATACCGAGCATTTGGATGAGTAGTCGTACTCGCCCAGATGGCCCAATACACGAGCTTCCGGTATCTGAGAGTCATTACACGGTGCCCGGCTTCCTGATTGGTTGGGAAGCCAGCTCCATGCTCCCTTGTCACTTGTGATGAGGGATCATGGAGCTGGATTCCCGGACCAATCAGGAAGCCGGGCAGTGTGTAATGACTCGCTGCCCGGTTTCCTGATTGGTCGGGTCGCTGGCTAATCAGGAAGCCGGGAGCCATGTAATGACTTGGTGACCGGTTCTCTGATTGGCCGGGAAGCCGGCTTCGTGCTCGAAGCATGGAGCCGGCTTCCTGGCCAATCAGGAAGCCAGACGCCACGTCATTACACGGCACCCGGCTTCCTGATTGGCCAGAAAGCCGGCTCCATACTTTCTTGTCATCTAGTGTCGAGAAGCATAGAGACGGCTTACTGGCTAATCAGGAAGCCAGGTGGCGAGTCGCCTGGCTGCCTTAATGGGACTTCAGGTATCGGTATTCGGTATCGGCGAGTACCGGGGAAAAAAATATCGGTACTCGTACTCGCTACTGAAAAACCAGTATCAGTGCATCCATAGTTATAACTCCTGTGCCCCATTACTTCCTGTCTCATAGCTACAATAGGAAGTGAGAGGAAATCCCTCCAAAGTAAGAGAAATCCCTGGTGGCCAGCAGGGTCCCCATATAGGGTCAACAATGTCATCACAAGCATCCTGCCCCTTTGTGCATGTGCAGCTGCCCAGTAGGGAATGCCCCCAGTCCACAGATGATTGGGTAGCATCGGAAAGGAGCTTCCTTGCGGGTTCAGAGGAGCTCAGATTCAGACAGGGTCCACGCGCACAACAATGGGGGACAGCGGTCACCCCATTAATGGAAGTACCTGAACAAGAACCTTCTCAGTGAGATCAACAGGGTTTATCTCAACGAAAGCTGCAGATCTAAAAATATTGAAGCTTACGAGAGATTTTAGCGATTGGGTTTAGATCTTCTTTACATAAAGTAAAACTATAGAAAAATAAATCTTATAGTTAAAAATGTGCAAATAATAAAAAAAAGGAGACCTTGGCAGGGATACAAGGGAAAAAAAATAAAAATAAATCGCCATATGTATGATATAATTATGCTAATGAGTGGTATAAGCACCAGGACATCAAACCAATCAGAGGGATTTTCCCATCACACCCCCAATATTTAACAGAAAGGAAACAGGTGTCAGAGAGCTATATGCAAATATGTAGCACTATGCACTTCAAACATATGGTAAGACATATTGTTTTCTTTTTTTTCTCTTTTTTTTCCTTCTTTATGAATGCTTGTTTTATATATATATATATCAAACAGCATAGTAAAAC